>NC_045709.1:52769449-53123153 GCF_009834535.1 Camelus ferus
ATTTGAACACTGAAAACTTTCATAAAGCATTATTTATAAAAGATTTAAGAACTCTCAAAGGGAAAGATACTCCGTGTTTATAGATCGAAAGACTTAATGTTGTTTAAAATGGTAGCATTCCACAAAATGATAAATAAATTCAGTGTAATCTCTATCCAAATCCCAACTGAATTTTCTTTTCCAGAAATTGATAAACCGAACCTAAAATTCATATGGAAGTAATCTTGAAAAAACAATAACTATGAAGGATGAACATTTCTTAACTTCAAAATTCTCCTCAAAGATACAAAGTCAAGACAGTGTGCATTTATAGATCAGTGGAATAGAAATGAGAGTCTAGAAATAAACCCTTACATTTATGATCAATTGATTTTCTCAAGGATTCTAAGACGATTCAATGAAGAAAGAATAATCTTTTTAACAAATATTGCTGGGACATAAAAAAAAGAAAACTTTTGTGCTTTAAGGACACAGTCAAGAAGATGAAAACACACATTGGGAGTGGCAAATTGTATATTCATGTTGTGTCCAGACTATATGAAAATTTTACAACTTGACAGTAAAAAGACAACACAATTTATAAATGAAGTGTTTGAATAGACATTTCTCCAAAGAAGATATATAAGTGGCTTTTCTATAGCGTATGAAAAGCTTCTCAACTTCATTAGTCACTAGGGAAATTACAAATCAAAACCACAATGAGGTACCACTTTACATGCATTGATGGCTAAAATGAAAAAGACAGACATAATGCGTTGGTAAAGATCAAAAGAAGTTAATCCTCAAAAGAAGTTACAACTTTGTTTACAATGCCAGTGAAATTATAAAGTGGTGTAGCCACTTTGAAAAACAGTTTGAAAATTCCTAAAAATATTAGATAGAATTACCATATAATCTAGTAAGTCCACCACTAGGTATATACCCAAGAGAATATAAAACATGTCTACACACAAACTTGTACAGATGTTTATAGCAGCATTATTCATAAGAGTCAAAAAGTGGAAGCAACTCAAATGTCCTTCAGCTAATGAATAAACAAAATATGATGTATCTATACAATGGAATATTATTCTGCTATTAAAAGGGAAGAAGTATCAATATTTCATGATGTATGCAAATCAAATGATTATAGTATATACCTTAAATTTACACAGTGCTGTATGTCAGTTACATCTCAAATTGAAAGGAAAAAAAAGGAATGAAGTATTGATGCATGCTACAACATGGATAAACTTTGAAGACTTTGTTTAAGTGAATGAAGCCAGACACAAAAAGCCACATTTGTACAATTCTGTTTCTATTAAATATCCAGAATAGCCAAATCCATAAAGACAGAAAGTTAGATTAATAGTTGCCAGGAGCTGGGGGTGGGAGTGGAAGAAGGGAGAATGACTGTTACTGAGTATGGAGTTTCCTTTTGGGATGATGAAAATATTTTAAAGCAAGCTAGTGGTGATGGTTGTACAACATTGTGAATGTAATGAATGCCACTGAATTGTACACTGGTTAGGGTGATTTTATGGTGTGTGAATTATGTCTTAATAAAATTATTAACCAAAAAAGGAAGAAGGAACCCCCAAGGTTAAGAAGTGTTGGAGATTTTTTGGACACTGAGTTTGGTTTACATTACTCTAGGCTAGTCTTCCTGACAACTCCACATTTGAAATATGAGAATGTGAAAATCAAAAAGATTAAATGTCTAAGACACCATAGCTAATAATTTATGAGTTATCATTCATATGTAGATTTTTAGATTAGAGTCAGTGTTTTTCTGTAGAAACCACAGCAAAAAAAAATTCTTGTTTTCTTTTTTCCTTAAAGGTAATAATATGAGCATATTGATCACAAACCTTTAGAAGTTTGCATATTAAAATACAGATTCAAATTTCACATCTTTTTCTCCATTTTTAAGATAAGATCAGCATGTTTCGCTTCTTTGTTTTTGTTTTGTTCTCCATATTTATTATTAGCACTTCACCCTAGTTCAGAAAGAAATTGATGAGACATACATTGAAGAATTATTATATAAAATTAAAACTATATACTTTGGAGTTGGGAGCCGTACAGTTAGACTGGAAAATAAACATGCCAAATCCTAGGCTATTGTGGTTGACTTTCCTAGCAGCCAAAGCAAAGAAGTAAATTAGGTGGGTATATTAGTTCTATCTGATGAAAAAAGAAAAAAAAAAAAAGAGTATCAATGTTGCCAAGCAGATTTTCCTTTATACTAAGCAAAAATTATAACACAGGTCTTTCTACAACTTCATTGGCGAGTGAAAAAGTCCTAGCTTGGGTCAAGAAACTACATGTCTGGTTCCAACTCTGCTACTGTTTAGCTGTGTGGGCTTGGCGTAGATTAGTTTAATTAACTTTCTGAGCCTTGGTTTCCTTATCTTCTAAATGTCTTTCAAATATGAATTTGGATCACTTTAATATACCTTCTGACTTTTCCAATATTAATTTGGCTGAGTATTTGAAGATTGAATTGAGTTTTTAGTTAAAAAAAAAGATAAAATAGTCCTTCCATTAGATGAGATATTTTTCTCCAAAATTCAAATAACACACATGTTTTATGATAGGAGAAATGCCTATTTGTAACACCAGATAGCCCTTTTGGCCAAAAAAAACTCAAGTAAGACATTATTAATGAGTTCTACTTGGTCTTATTATTTATGTATCCCTGTATGTGCAATTAAAACCTGTTTCAAAAATTTATGTAAGCGCAACTGCCAGATAGTTAACTGATATAATTTCAGTGCTCTTTAATAAAACAAATCTCTAGTGTAACATAGACCTGGTTAATGATGAGCATAAAATAGATGGAGGCTTGTGTTGATGGTCACTTAAAAAGTTTATTGATGGTTGCATTATAGTATCTCATTAGAACTGTGTATTTGAAACATTTTACATATGTTTCAGTAGTTAAGACAGAGTCTTATTATATACTGGACTTGCTTGGGGTACATCCATGTGACTACCTTACCAGTGAATCTGTCTATAAGAAGATCTTTGTGACACGGAAAAATTAATCTTCATTTCAAATTCTGCCCTAGAGCAGGGCTGTGGTGAGACTCCACTGTATGTACTTGGGAAGGTCCTCATGGGGTGAACTGTGTTCCCCAAGCTCCTTCCTCTCTTGTCACTCTTCTCAACACCTTTTGATAATGCTGCATTCTACAGAGACATACATATGACCATATCTTCATTCTTGAATAGTTTTAAGTTTATCTTTAATGAAATAAGGAGAACTTATTTTTCTAACTTAGCACTTTCTAACTTAGCGTGATTCTGGAGAGTCTCAAAATCAGATGGATTCAAGGGATACCCCAGTAAGATAAATATGTAGTGCTGCCCTAAGGCAACACGGGTGGTAGGGCTCGTGCCAGTCTGGGGAGGACAGCACCTGCCTTAAAGGCATTCTGATTTAAAATAATTAATCTGTCCAGACCTAGAAAGTTTTTTTGTTTTGTTTTGTTTTGTTTTGAGGTTTCAATGATCCATCAAGCTACAACTCCTGGCATGAACATAATGTAAACCCCATTGTTTTCTGAAGAAATTCTGTGGACACGTTCTGAATATTTCAACAAGTTTTGTGTCTTCTGTTCCCTGTCCAGTGTAATCCAGGAATCCACAGTTGTTTCAGTGTTTCTGTTCCATCCTGCAATATGAATTGACTTTATGGAGAAAAGTCTTTATATTACATACAATGTTCCCCCAAAAGAAACTATTTTAAGGAGATACTGTATTTTCAAAATGGATTTTCCTTGTTAGCAAACAATCCTCTCAACCTGTAATCTAAATTCATCATAAAAGTTTAATAATATAACCAATCACAGCAAATGTCATTAATGATTCATTTTTTTCTGTTAATCCATTTTACCTTTTACTTAAACAGACTCTGCTATTACTTGCTAAAATTTGATGAATCAAAAAAAAAAAAAAAAAAAAAAGCAGAAAGATGAGCCTGCACCAGTTTTAAGTATTTTAATGGTCCTGGATAGTGATGAAAAATACTTGGTAGCAGCTGTCATTTTTGAGGAAAATCATGATATACTATGAATCTATCCACAGACCCAACTAAAAAAAGATTCATTCATAAACTCCTTATTTTTTAATTAGTAGAAGATTTAATTTATTAAAATAAAGCTATAATTAGGAATATATTTTGGACATATCTGCTTGCGTGATAAAAGTGTCAAATTCCTAGTTGAATATATGCCAAGTTTGAGCTTTTTGACATATTTCAGCAAATGTATTGCTTTTAACTTATACATTTGGTGAAAATGACTTTATTTTTAATTTTTATTGAACCCAAATTTGAACGTGAAGTGGTATAATGTTTTAGTCACAGCTTCTGGAAAGATTGGCAACTTTCTTATCTTACAGTTTCAATCTGCTCAAAAGTAATTTTCTGTAGGAAACTATGGGTAGGAATGAAAGGGGAAGTTCAGATCAATGGATCTGTGCTAATTTGGAATGTAGCTTCTGGGGACTGGATGGTGAATATGTCTACATAACACCTTTTCCCCACTTAATAATATCATAGAAAAGGCATTGACATGGTTTGATAGAAGCTAGATAGAGTCTGTTACAGTATGGAAGGTAAATACAAAGATGCCTGCTTCTGAGAGCCATCTGCTGGTTAAGAAAAAGCCTGCAAAAACCTACAAATGTCTGGCTTGTCCACGTGAGTAGAATCTCGATTACTCAGACTTATGTAACTGCTGACTGACTGAAATTCTCATCAACTCTTTTCTTGGCTTGTGGCCTCGATATTTCATTCCCGGTGTGGTGTTTGATTTCCTAATGAGGAAGTTGTTCTAACTTCTGTCTATTCTGTGGCAGAAGCTAATTCAGAATTCCAGTAGGTGATATTTAATGTCCTATTGGAAGTAATTTTAAAATAAACTTTGGAAAACAGTACAAAATACACTTTTAAAACTGAATGTCCCCCCTTGCATTTGGGTAATTCTGTCGTGCAGCCAACTCTAAATGTTTTTGGTAAAATTGTAGATAAACTAAAATGGCAGGGAGGGAACAAGTTCTGTGGCCTTGATGGTCAAGGAAGACATAATTGCAGATCACTGCCAAACTCAGCCTCCTGAAAACATTTCCATTAAAACAAATATATATTTTATGGCAACCTTGAGAAAGTATTTTCTTAGGGAGATTAATAGTAAGTCATTACACTGAGTACCTCTACTGGCAGTATTTACAAAACAGTTTACCTTAAAATTCTTAAAAGTATATGCGTTATCATTTAAGAATGGCTACGTTTAAGACTACATTTATGTGGTGGTGTTTTCTGTCATAGGGTTAGAGGGAAACTTTAAATGATACAGAGTATTTTGTTGCTTTTTCATATTTTATTACATGCTGGTTTATGTTCCCATATATCTGAGTCAATACAGCATAATAATTAAGACTGGGTTCTGAAGTCAACCACTTGGGTTCAGATCATGGTATGGCCACCCACTTTGTTTCGGCCTTGGTCTTCACCTCTCTTTGCCTCAGTTTCCTCATCTGTAAACTAGGAATACGAATAATATTGACCTCAGAGAGTTGCTTTGAAACTTAAAGCATATAGAGCAGTGCCTTTAGCATTCTGTAAATGTCACCTGTCGTTGTTACCCTCCACCTTGCTCCTTGAAGTTGTGTTGAGATTGTGTAAATTGGCTAACACACCTTCTATTCCTCTGTTTTCTGCTCTTGTTTTAAAATTTAGGATATGTGGGTGTCCTCTTCCCAGCCTTAAAAGAACATCCTGGCTTTAAAAAAAAAAAAAAAAGGATTCCTATAGAAACTCCAATTTCAGTGAAGGGCGTCTCATCACACTAAGGTCACAAGTGACAAGTGGTCTTTTATTACCTGCTGATTACAGTTAACCTTAATTTCTTTCATAGCAGCCATGGAGTGCCTTCTTTTTAAATAGAGCTGTTCCTGGATGTGACTTTTCGAGCCTCTCTGGGTTTAATTCTAATTTAACTTGCCATTCCAAGTGGGACTGTTGTGCAACGGAAGCCATGATTCACTCATTTGTTCTCTCTGCATCTAATCATTACAACGCAGTGCCCGTGAGGCCCCCTCAGGTGTTCACTCATTTCTCTAAATGATCTTACCTTCCGGGGAAGGGAGTGGGCCTTTAGTTAATTGTTCTTTTGAACTGCACAGATGTGTTTAGTACAGTGTCAGGGAACACACTAGCAACTGTTTTGCGCTACCATTTTCATCATACCAAGCTCATTACTAAGGATTATTGGAAGAATCCGATGCTGGCGTCTGCAGCAGTCACTTGCGCATTTCCATTCTTTGAAGTACAGAAGTCAGTTTGCGTGCATTTGAAGATACCTTAAGTGCCTTCAAAACAAAGAGCTTATTGCTCAGAAGGCATAGAAAGGGCGGAATAGAAACACCCAACGTGTAATTAGAGCTGTTCTGTTACCAAACACCATGCTTGTGAGCCCCAGAGTGAGACAGGACAGGACGGTATTGCCAAGAGTTCGAATCATTCCTTCACCCTTTCCTGCTTACCTAGATGCTCACCAAGGATCAAAGGGAAGATTTTTATTTCATTCACCACCATCTAGTTTAATTTTAAGCCTTGTTTTAGAATGCCCTTTTCTTGAATTTAGAGCAGAGAACCAAGACACTTATGTACGTGTGGTTACCCGGGAGCCCTGATATTCAGTAGCCACTTTGTATGTTACAGCATTTAAAACATGAAAGTAACGGAAATGAGTGTAAGACTGAGGACCCAAGTGACCATTATCAGAAGACTTACAATCAGAGAACCCTAGTAACAATTAATTAACCAATTACGGATGAATTAATGAGTCAATAATATTAAACTAAAATTAGGAATACCTGACTTAATACACTCATCCATTCATCCATCCATCTATTCATTCATTCTGTTTAGCAAATGTTTCTTGAACGCCCACAAGTTCTGGGCTCCAGAGACACAAAAGTACTTGTTACCAGCACCTGGACTGTCAGATTTCCTGCCACGGACTTGGTGTGGCCAAACCCCCAACCCGTGGCTGTCTTCCACCTCCAGTACTCACCAACTGTAGGGCCATATGCTGTGGGCTCCCATACATAGCAGCCCCGCCATGGAGCTGGGTTATCCTCACCTCTTCCTGTGTTCTTTAAGCTCTTCTGCATTTTTGACTCTTTTTAACTTCAGCTCTACTTACCTTCCTGCCTTTGCACAAAGAGATCAAATACTAGTTCTGAGAGGTACAGCCTAACCTAAGGTACTTTGACATCTTCTGAGGAAGTCTCTGCCATTTAAAAAGGGGAAACCAGAGAGAAATTTTACTCATTGAATGTCATTTTAAAGCTAGCTTTGCTGGGTCCAGCTATCATTGAACATACCTTTAAAAATTATTATGATTATTATGATTATTATTACTACTACTACTACTACTACTACTACTACTACTACTACTACACATACATTTAGGTGGTTGTTATTCATAACGTCCTAAAACGTTTCACTTTAAAATTAGGAAAACCAGGATATGAAGTTTTGTAGAACATTAAGGCCATCTACCTAACAGGTCTTGACTTTGATGTAAATTCAGAAATCCGAGTGAAGAAATTTCATGCCATTCTGTAGCCTTTGCTCTGCCTTCCCTGCCTGCTGTGTAGTTCAGTGGTTGATGGCCTGTATAGCATCATTACTTCAATGGTCCCTTAAAGACCTGCTTAGTAGTTAATGGGGTTTGATTTCAGATGTATTTTTCACTTTTCTCAGTATATGTGAATACATGACAGGATAAGTAACTAAAATCAACTACAGACAAAACAATATGTGTGTGTGTGTGTGTGTGATTTTGCATGTTACACTCAGACTTCTACCTATTAATGTGTAGAAAGGATTGTACAAAACATAGTGCTCTTATTATAAAGTTATAATTTGAAGGAAAGCAATACCATGTCATTTTCTCAATTTAAAAGGTGTCAAGCAGATCACAACGTGAAAGTATCTATTTCTGAGGTCCCCAGTGAAAAGATCTATGTTGATTTTCATGACTAGATAGTCAGGAAAGGAATTAGCATTGCTCTGTCATCACACGTACAGGCTCACTTGTTCACAAGAATCATACCCTAAGCCAGAACATGCCTCATCAGGAGTGCTCTTTCTAAAGCTGTTCTTCCACGGGGCAGGCCAGTCACACTATTTTGATTCTTTTCACAATAGGCTCCAATCCCTGCATCTGAGTCAGGTATGTGGGAAACCACAAATCCGCACTGAGTGATAAGAAGGCTGAAAAAGTCGTTCAGCCATCCCATATGGTCTTTCGTTCAACTAAGAGAGATCTTGCATAAAAGTGTTTGACACAAGTAGTTAAACATCATTTATATTTGAGCTTATCTAAACATCTAGACCTTTGGCTACTGACTCTGTTATTTGTACAAGTGTAAAGATACATGGAAACTTAAAAGGCATGTATGTGGAAGGAGACATTCAAAAAAATTCACTGGAGTAATGTTATAGTGAAATCTTAAAAACAATCTATATGTCCATCACGTAAGAAATGGATTTTAAAACTCTGGGATGAATATTCATGAGAATATTCCCATATCTCGTCTGAGTCAAGTATCCACCAACAACAGCCCATGGATCAAATACATCCCACTGTTTGTTTTGTAAATAAAGTTTTGTTGGAATATAGTCATACTCATTTGTTTATGTGTTCATCTATAGCTACTTTCATGCTGCAATTACAGGGTTGATTTGTTATAACATAGGCCATCTGACTCTCAGTCAAAGTAAATATTCACCATCTAGGCCTTTACAGAAAAAGTTTACCAACTCCTGATCTATGCTAAAACACCACTTATTGTAAATACACCATTATTTTATGTACCACTAAGAAACAAAAAACTTATGTCAATTGAACCATGACAAGCCATCAAATGTCAGAAGCATCCTGATTTTAGAGACATTGGAATGTGAAAAAATTCATCTTAGAATCAATGAATTGTGGTATATGGCACTTCAGATAAATAAACTACCGTGTTTGTATCAACATGGCCAGATCTCAGATCCTTAATTTTGAGTGAACAAAAGTCAAGTGTAGAACAAGTTGGGGGATGGTGTGAACAGCTTATTATGTATATGTCTCTTAAAAATCACAGAGCAATAGAATGAGTTTCCAGGAATGCAGATACACACAGGCGAGCATAATTTAAAAGAATTGTAAGACTTTAAAGAAAACTGGTGATAGAGCTTTTCCCTGGGAGGAGGAGACGAGATCAAGATAATGGTGGAAGACAAGGTGGGACGGGTTTCATCTTTATCTGTGGTGGTCAGTTTTTTTAATGAGTGATTTATTAATCAAAAGTAATTTTAGGGGGAGTATATAGCTCAGTGGTAGAGTGCATGCCTAGCATTCACAGGGTCCTGGGTTCAATCCCCAGTACCTCCATTAAAAATTAAGAAGTAAATAAACCTAACTACCACCCCCCAAAAAAAATGTAAAAAAGTAATTTTAAAAAGCATCAAAACATGGAAAAGCTGGAGGAAAATATGTCAAAATACTAACAGCGGTCGTTTTTTACAGTAGAAATTTGAGTGATTGCTTTTGATTATATTTTACTGTAATTGTAAAGAACTTCATGAATAACTAAAAAAGATGAGTCATGTTCTTCATTTCTATCTCAATCAAAAGAGGTTAAGATTTGAAGAAGTACATGTTAATCAGTTACCTGACATTACAAACTAATCCTGTTTTTCTGCTGTGGCATTAAGATTAAACAATGTACAAGTCAGGGCCAAATTTCACAGTTAAAACTTTTTTGTCATAATGTGGAACAGCTAATCTTTAAATACAATGCACTTTATTCCTCAGCGTGAAAAACCACCAACTGGAAAAATTAAATGTCAGGTGCATTTTATGGAACAGAAATAGCTTGTCATGAGTCATATTATTGATGTACTGATGTCATTTCTTTCAGCCTGACCTCGCTTGTTTTGAAATGTACATTGTACGATTTTCTATGTTGTCACATGCAGTTCAGACCCTCATGTTACTTATTAAATGCATTCGTGTTGTCATCTATCTGTAACAGGTCTTTCTAAAATGTTCTCTTTAAGTGTATTCAGAAGTTCAAAACTTTGAGGGATAATTTTAACGCCACCAGATTGTCTCTTTGGATGATAGAGATCTACTTACCATTGTCCAACGTGAAAGCAACAAAAAGTGCTCTCATTTAGTTTTTTGTTTTTGTCATGTTGTTGTTGTTTTAAGCATGTCTTATTCTCCCTAGGAGTGTTTCCTCAAAAATAGGTCAAGCTGCCTGTCTTCGAGATTAAGAATTCAAATGTGTCCCAGAAAGTGACAGCGGGAAATGTGGACCTGGGGCCTTGTGTCTGTATGAGGCTACCAAGTCTGAGGCTCAGATCTCATGCCACCAGAACCACAGTAGAGGGCTGTGTTTCTCACCAATTCCATCTACTTTTTCTTTTTCCAGTTCAATTTCACCATTTAGTATTGAGAGCACAAGACGCCAGAGACGATCTGAATCCCCCGACTCCAGAAAACGGCGGATCCACAGATGTGATTTTGAGGGATGCAACAAAGTGTACACAAAAAGTTCTCACCTGAAGGCTCATCGAAGGACGCATACAGGTACAGCTCTGCGGGGCTTCTCACCTGACAGTCGGTGAGGGTCCAGAAAAGGCCACCTGCTGGAAGCAGAAACAGTTGCGGTGGGGCATTTTGTTGTATGTGATGAAGTCATGGTACAGGATGCTTGCCCGAAGTCAGACAAGCATCATAGAGTCTGAAGTTCGCTTTTGCTCACCTTGGAGCCATGAGAGTGCTGAAATGTTTTGTGCTCACCCATCAAACGTGCCTCTTGAGTTCAGTTCCTGATCAGTTTAGTTTAGTTTTGAGTTTAGTTATGAATGAAGTGCATTCCCTCTTTCAGTTGAAAAAGGCCTGCATCTCAGTGAAGTTCAGCAATCAGAGAAGTCTGTCTTCTGTGTCTTAAGGACTTTTATGATAATGGTGTGAACACAGTTGTGTAGTCTTTTCCATGAGCAGCACTGGAACATCATCATTGTCTAGTTTGTCAGGTTTTTAAATGTCTAAGTGCACATCAAACAAGCTTGAACAGAATCGGTCCCTTAAAGTTAGCTTTTTTTTATCACCACTAAGATCATATATTTTTCTTCTCGATCTTGTCCCCCAAATAAACCAAAATATAAAATGAGATTGACATACACATAGCACTGCAGGGAGTTTAATATTTCTACCTCACTCCTGATTTTCACTGGTATTGTTTTGTATATGGAGAGGATTTTTAGTCATCACAGTTCACAGAGGAGGAAATTGAGACAAGTGATTCACTGACTTTTTCACCACCCCCCATCTACCCATCCACCCATCCACCCACCCACCTACCTATCCACTCACCTGTTCACCCACCCATCCACCCACCCAGGAAAGAGTCTGGCAACTCTTCACTTAGCTCCCTACTCACCCGATCCATCTACTACCTTGTGTGTCCCCCACCTGGCATTCCCTGGCTTCCTTGGCTTCTGGACCCTGTTGGGTACCACCAGTGGGAGGCTCTGGGAAGAGATCAAAGGTGGAAAGAGAACCCCCCAGTTACAGGACCTTTTCTAGGAAAAGTGACTGGTGGCTGGAATGTGGGAACCTCCAAAGAAGCAGAGGGAAGAGAGAAATCCAGTCACACACATTCCTGGTAGCAACGTGTCTTGCATCCAACCAGCCCAGTCCAGTGACTGCCCTCAACAGGAGACAGCCGCCAGCACCCGCCTCAAACTGGGAGGTTCAAATCTCAGACTCCTGTGGGGCTGTATAAATAGGACTCCCATCTTGAATACATTAAAATAACTACACTGCATAAACTGTTTCCCAGCGAGGTAGCAAAGTCATTTAAGTCGGCATTCTTTGCTGTTGATTTAGCCTTGTTACAGATTATTTGAAAGCTGCTTTACAGAGACTTTCACAACTCCAGACGTTGAGGTGGGGCATCTTGTGTGTGATGAAATTATGGTGCAGGATGCTTGCCCGAAGTCAGACAAGCATCATAGAGTCTGGAGTTCGCTTTTGCTCATCCAACACGGTATTTTTTTTTTTACTATTTCTCAGAGTAATTCAACATGGTGTGCAAACTGCATCTTCCATCTTTCCTCTCTGCTCCCAGTCTTTCTCCCATTTCCACTTAGTCCCAAATTTCTTCCCTTTCTATTGGTTCTGAGCCTCCCCAGGAAAGTTTTTCATCGGTTTCCTAGGCTCTGTTTTTGAATCAATTTCCTTATTAAGGCAAAGGATGAATATAAAAGACATGAAAGTTGAATAAGCATGTTTCATCCTGTCAGTAGATAGTGAACACAAATCTTAGTAGCAAGGATGATCAGGCCATATTACTGACTTTTTATGGGAGCATTTCTGGTAAAAAAAAAAAAAAGAAAAAAAGAATGACCTTTCTTCAGTGAATCATATATTTTGAGTTAGCCCTATTTTCCTTGAACTTTCGGAAATTCTTATTAGCCTCATTTTCACAGACACCTCTGCTTCATTTATCCAAGTGATGAACAGTGAAAGAGGGGGAAAGGTTTAATTAGGTACTATTAAAGGATTTAACGTCATGGCATTATAAGATTGCATCTAATAGGTTTTAATATATATCATGAAAGTGGGGGACATGTGATGTAGGCGTTATAATTCAAAGCAATAGAAACCTTTTATGCTGAAGCAGAATTCATTAGCTTGGCTTATTAATAAGATGAAATCATAGACTCCTAGAATCCAAGTGGACCTTATAAGTCACAGAGTTTTCTAATTAGAGGAATCCCTTGGGTGTCATCTGTCACAGACAAGTCCCTACCATGCCGTTTCCTGTGAATTTAAGATATCTTCTCTTTCATTTGATCCTGATAACACCTAGGGGCTGCAGGTGTCATGATCTCCTTGGTACAAGTGTGGCTCGTGGTCAAGTATAATTTCCTACAGCACTCATTTTCCCACCTCTCCTTAAACACTGCGTGTGACTGAGAGCTTTTTCTTCTGCAAGACAAGTTGGGTGGAATTTCTGAAGGCACAGCCTCATCTCACGGTGTTGGATTTTCTCCTGTGGCGCTGTCTGACTCTCAGGGGCTGTCTGGTTGAATGGAAGAGCCCCAATCATCATACAGTAATTTTCGCTCCCTGGCCCTGGTGCTCCTTGCAACACGGCCACGAGCCACCAGCATCTCCATTTCTCCAAATCAGACAGCTTCAGTTCTCTCTGCCATGTCTTTCTAGGTATACTCCCACGTATTGCTGCGTCTTTTTAAGTTTTCACACCACAAATTGAGGGAAGAGCTCTTGTTAATGGACGTCTCTTAATAGATGCAGAGATAATGTTAAGTCTTTTAGCGATTGAATCTGTGAGGTCATCTAAGTCAAAAACTGCTTGGAGCGAGATCTTTCCATCCCCTTTACCTATAATGGGTTTTTTTTTTGAAAAAACCTAACTGTGCAATGTTGTATTTGCTCTTGAACTTGTCCGTCACATGATGGCTCCCTTGGGAACAGTGAATTTCCTCTCACTGAGGTGTTTTGCCGCAGATTGGATGATCTCTTCTGGGAGATACAAGACAGAATCATTACTGCGAGGGCTGAATATACCCTTTCAAGTCTGGGAAGTAATTATAATATTATCCATTTGATTGGCTTGGCCCCATTAGTCTAATAGACTGAAATGACTGCAGGACCTCTCCCTGCCCCGCTCCCTTTCAGTTTTTTAGCTCTCTCCTTCAAGCTTCTCCATTTTTCCAGGTACTGAGTAGAACAGGTTCAAGGAAGAAGCCCTGAGATGTGACCCTGGAGATGTCCATCCTCGTGGGTCTTAATTCATTAACTTCCAGCTACGAACCCACCTCATGGTCCTACCTCCAGTCCACATTTCTTGATCTCACAGCTACATCAAAAAGTCCTGTGAAATTCCTGCTCCAAAACCAGATATACCAAATCCATCCATCCACTTAGCAGAGAAATCCTTTCTCTGTGCAAGGCCCAGTCTCCTAAACTGTCAGTCAAATAACAGTGTTTTTCAAAAGAAAGGGTGAAATTTGATTTGCTGCCTCTGGTTCAAAGTGAGCCCATACTGGTTTCTGAGGCATAATTATGTGCAAGATTTCATGACTTTATGTTCACAATGAAATCAACACTAGTTTGGTAGGGATTCAGGTTGGCTTGCTTTGCTTTTAATAAGTATCTTCTTAGCCTTACCTTTGCTCCAGGCATATTGAGTAAGTAAAACCCAGTACAAACCATAATAATGAATGTGAAGTTTGGGATTATAGCAGATGACTTATGAGAACAGCACATGTGATGGGAGGGGAGCAAGGGGCACTGAGACACTTTCTTTGAAAAGTCACGTTAATTCTACCTTTAACACTTGTTCCTTTGTGCTTTATTAGTACATGATCAGTCATCTGTTTAGGACTTATCCATACAATAAGTTAAACATATGCGGAGAAGTGTGAAAGAGGAGATTTTCTACACATTAACAAGGAATTTAGATTTAAAAAAGGAATGCTGAAGAGTACCTTTTGCACTTTGAAAATAATTAAGTATATTTTCATGAATGTGTGGTTTAGATAACAAAGATTTGAACAAATGTTTTCAAATGCCTGACTAACACCTGCCTGTGGTAAATCATTTAAGGCACGTTCAGTAGAAGAAAAAACATGTATCTTGGCAATCACATTCATGCTACTGTCAGCAGGTAACGTTATTCCTATTCACTGGTCTAAATTGTGTGTCTCCTCTGCAGGAAGCAGTGTACAGTGAGTTTAAATGAATATTCATTGAAATTAAGTGAATATGTATTGGAATTAATAGTCACTTAAATCTGTGCTATACATAACTACAATGTACGATGAATTTCCCTCATTTTAAGAATTTTATTGCTTATTAATTGAGCTAAATGTAAATTTTAGAAGAAAATAGTTCTATGAATTTAGTATTGCTGTTGAGAATTCTCATTATTTTCCAAAAATATATGCCGTCATTTTCTAAAACAACTCTCAGGCACCAATGTTTCTTACAGCCACTAGATGGTGCTCTACAACCAGATGTTGGGTCTGGTCTAAGAGGGTCTAAGAAAGTCAGCCAGAACCCTCTAGTGGTACGTTAGACATGATGTGATTATCAGTGTTCTGCAGAATATTATAATTTAATGATGAACAAGGAAAAGGCAAGATAAAAATTTGAAACCAGATTTTTTAAACTGATTTTTAACAGAAAAATATTCAGTTTCAAATGAATCTGAATTTGAAGATTTCAACTTGATATCCTGCTCTCTGATAAATCTCTGAAGCTTATTTAGCCAATCTTGTCTAATATTCATTTGAATTCACATGAAAACTACACATCTAAGTTTTAACAATTAGTAAACATAAAGCAGTCACATTTCTTATCTATCTAGCTTTAGAAAAAATAATTCATATCTGAATTTTACACATCAAGGAAGTTAACTCATAAGGATGCTTTACAAATATTAACCAATTTTGATTTAAAACTCTCTCAAATGTGTCTTCGCTACCTTTACAAATGAAGGAAATGATGCATTTAGACCTTCTTTTGAGGAATGAAGTCTTTGTAACTAATATCATTTGCTATTATTGATATAAGATAATGACTGCATTTCGGACTACACATACACACACACACACACGGATCCAAAATGCCTGCAGATTCCATGTCTTTTCCCTTTTTAATTTCTCACTGCTATTCCTATATTTCTTACTTATAATTTGACACCTTATTTTATTGAATGAGATTCTGAAATGATTTGCTGCTACTCCAAGAAAGAAAATCATGAGCTGTGTGAAGCTGTGCATCTTGGTGGCCTTTTGTTCACAAGTCTTGTGGTTGCTAGATCTTACCTTCAGGTATAGCTTTATAATTTCACATCTGTCTTCATTAATTAAATAACTCATCCCATATAAAGCTCCATGTCAGACCCTCTGTCTAGATTCGTTGTTAGATAAAGCATAGGGCTTAGTGATGCTAAGATAATAAATCACTTAAGAACAAACTGATGTTTTTCAGGTAAAAATCCTCTCCCAGTAAGTTGTTTGTAGATCGTGGCCAAACAGCTCAGAAATATGCATCATATTGGTAACTGCAGAGAAATAGGGAACTGCAATGGAAATAGAATTAAATTTGAAGTCAGGACACCAAAGTTTGAATCTGCTTTTGGCCCCTATCTGGTTGGTGAACTTAAACAAGTTACTTAACTGTGTGAACCTCAGACTTTCTTTTTTTTTTTAGCTTTGAACATAAATATAGCAGGTTGTTGCATAATTACTACAGGAGGCATCTTTTTTTTTTAATATATATATATATCCTCAGTAAACACAGTGACTAACACATTGTAAGGACCCAATCATTATTTGTTGAATTGAAATTGTGTTATATGTAGATATGGATAGGGATGTATGTTGCTTTTGTGAGCAGTAGGTTTAAGGCAAAAAAAAGTTTGGATAATTTAGTATACTCATTACAGCCAGCTGTAATTATAATAATCTCTTTATCTCAGATTCAACTAATTTAAAATTTATACAATGCAGAAAATGTTGGAGTAAAGCTAGCATTTAATAAGCCCTTTTTGTCATTTAAAAAATGATAGTATAAACAGTCTTTAAGGAATATATTTATAATATTTAGTAAAAGATCATCTTCCATTTGAAAGGTCCTATTCATAGAGAAATTCACCAAGACACGCATTTAGTATTTTCCATGTCTGAGGCACTGGAGATTTTTCTTGAAAAAGGCCCAAAGAGGCAAAGCTGCCATTTTCAATGAACTTGTCCTTAACTGATACCAGATAAGACTCTTTGAATGGTCATAACAAAGGTCAAGTGGACAAAGCCATGTCATAAAGATACAAGCAGACAAAATGAACACCATGGGAGCTGTCTATTATGACCAGGGAATTTAGGGGCTCCTTTCTAAGCTGGCCGTCCAAGGCCCTTCTCATCTGACTCCTATCCATCTGCTAAACCTCATTTGCTGAACCTATCCCAATTTCCCCCAACCCCCAGCCATACCGATGAACCAGTCTCCAGAGGCACCTAGCTATATGGAGCAGGTCATTTGTATGCTCTTCCTTCTATCTGAAATGGCCTGCCTAGGGGCCTTCTTTCTTCCTTCTTTAGTTGGTAAACTCCTATTTATTTTTCAAAAATGCCTCAGCATGGCCTTGGCAATCTCTTTGACCACCCTCCTTCCCCAGGCAGAGTACTGTCCTCTGTGACCCTGGAGCACCTGGACGGTTCCCTGCCGTGGGAGTTCAGTGGTCAGAAAGGAAGGCAGGGGGGAAACAGTGGAGCAGTAGAAACAAGAGGGCATGGCACCTGGTTAGACACGAAGGCAGGGTCAGAAGGAGCCTTTGAAGACGTCCAGCGTGTGTGGCCAGGAGTAAGGGATGCTGTGAACAAACGTGGAGACCAGTGGTGAGAGAGAACTGGTCTTTCCTGAGGACCTGCCAGGTCCCAGGCAGAGTGCTCTCTGCTCTGCTAGCGATTAACATATTTTGATCGCATCTGTAAATCCCTCGGAAGATTAGAGCACTTGTCCACCGTCATGTAGTGGACAAGGAGTGGAGCTGAGATGCAGCCTCTGGTTTCTCTAGAACCCGTGCTGGTGTCACTACACCCGGTCATGGCCAAGTATGCTAATAACCTGCCAGTCTCCCCCGACTTGGGCCATCCTCCTAGTATGTCTAGCCAGCAGTACCTATCTGTTCAGAGTAGGGCATTAAGCTACTTAGAAGTCATAAGATAGCAAAGGATGTTACGTCGTCTATTTTTAAGGTTTTTCATTGACGTGAACTGATCATTCTAGTCTGCTAAAATTTTGCTTTGTTAGAAAGCCAGTGAGAAGACAAGGACCAAGGACCAGAAGCATTAATAATTAAATTAACAGGGCAGCTCTTGAGTGCTTTCCGCCATAAATGAAGTTGGGGGTGGGGCGAGGGGATGTTGAGGGAGTATGGTATAGCTCGGTGATAGAGCACATGCTTAGCATGCACAAGGTCCTAGATTCAGTCCCCAGTGCCGCCATTAAAAACGAAAGAAAAAGAAAGACGAAAACATCAAGGAGTTCTAAATGTGGTCAGGGGAGACGGCCACATCTGCAGGTATCTAGCAGGTAAGCGTGATCAGGAAGCCACGAGTGAGCTTGATACAAGCTGCTGCTGCAGCACAGCAGGGGTAATTGGTCCCAACTGCAGCGATGTGCTGACCATCACCTGCCCACGGGAACAAGCACGCAAGTGCCCCCTCTAAAAGGGAAGCTGAAAAAGCTGGATCAATAATGTACTGCTCTGAAAGTGTTACACCTGTTTTCATGCTGGAGCAGGAATTATTTTAACCTAGAGAGTGCTTTTCAGAAATACATTGAACCCATGGTTCACAACTATCTGAATGTAGATACCGGGGCTGTACATGTTTGATTCAGTTGGGTTTTGAAGTGTTACCTTATTTATGTAAAAAGTCAATTCATCTTTTTCATATATTTAAAAAAGTAAATCCTTCTAAAGCAGCCTACCAATTATCACCTCAGTTGAATGAACAGGTTACTAAGTGAGTTTGTTTCTTAATTGTATTGGCACACAGAACATCAGTGACAGTGGGAGGTTAAAAAGGTCATGGGATTCTATGACCATGCTCTTCATTTTCCTTCCTTTGCTTTTGTGTTTATTTTATTCATTCAGCCATCAAAACTGTGTTGTAAGGAGGAGTGGGGCAATAATATTCCCAGCCCTTGGACTCTCGTGTTCTGCCGAATAACTAGATTATGCATGTTGGTCATCTTATCCTGAGTGGCAAAATTAACTACTACTAGTGTAAAATATGTGGTTTTAATGGAACCATTAAAGATAATGAGGAACTGTTTTTTTGTGGAAAATAGAGCCACAACTAAAGGATACATTAAAATGTCTGTTTATAAGGCTTAAGACATTGTAATCAATTTTTTGTAACTAAAAATAGAATTATAATGTAAATATATAGTTTTTAAGATTAAAATAACTAATGCTCATTTGAGGGGGAAAAAGGCTCAATCCCATGTCATGTTACTAATTTTAAAGGTTTAAAATGAGATATTTATTTGCAGACTAGACCTATAGATGATACTAGCTGTAAAAAACCTCCCATGTAAAATATATATCCTAATTCAAAGTATATATTTCAAAATATACATTCTAATCCAAAATATATATTTCAAAATATATATTCTCCCTTTCAAAAATATATGCTCTAATTAATTGCATTGAAAATATTGTGGAATGAATAAAATGCAGGCAGTAGACTCTGTTTCACAAAATGGGTTACTCCTATATTCACCCTTCTGTGTTATATTTTTAAAAGAATACAAGCCATTTGAATTCAAGTGGTTCATTCATTTGACCAACAGGCACTTACTACCCCAGAGCACAGTGGTAAGCCATCCTTGGGACCACACTGCTGAGTGAGCTGGACAGGCAGGAAAATCTGCTGTCACAGTGAGATGGGGTGTGATGAGGGTTAATACAGGTGTGCTCGGGGCACTGCGGAGTGGCATGATTAGATGGTTTCAGGAAGTGTTTCTTCTATGCAGTGCAGGCAATAAACTGGAGCGGGTGGGTCATCAGACAGGGAAACAGACCACTGGAAGTTGGTATTGGTGAAAGGTGGTAAGACCCTAAAGAGCAGGGGGAACTGGCAGATGGAAGCATCAGGTTGAGGCAGGTAGAGAATAACACATAGGAAAGAGTCCAAGAAATATCTCCAACCAGAGAGATTTATGACTTGATACCTGAATAGGTGGGGTTGTCTTTTGTTCCCAGATAGCAAAACAGGAGGGACACGTCTTGTCTGAGTGATGGATGCTGAATAGTGTTTTGGTCACGTTGAGGCTGCTTTCAGGCTGCCAACTGGAAACGTTGTGTACCCTGCATGGTGCTTGGGAGAGTGAGGTGTAGACACTGGGGAATCTTTCCCTTGTAAGTTGTGGTGGAAGCCGTTGGAACCAAGGAGAACCTACGCAAGTGAGAAGTCAAAGCCAAATTCTCAGTAAACGTTTATGTAACAGGTAAAGGGAGATGTCTGGAAAAGAAACTGAGAAGGGATTCAGAAACGGGGAGATCAATATTGTCACTCCATGGGAACATAAACTCAGAACGGCCAAATAAACTATTGTCCTCAGACCTTGAACTTTTTGCTCTCTCTGAAGTACATTTTTGTTACAGGATGTTTTTTACTTCATTTATATTTGAGTTCTAGATGAGACGGGCTAGCCTCTGGGTTAACGTTGTCTGTCCTATAAGTACTAATTCATATTCTCAGTCTTCTGGGCCAGTTCTGACCAACTGTCCTGGTTAATTAAAGCAGTGATTTAAGGTGTTGAGGGGCATTTTAGGGTAGTGGTTAAGACCATGAACTTTGGTGTCTGACCCCTTGGGTTCAAGTCCCACCTCCACCTCACACTAACTCACTCTGGGTGAAGTGGGGTTGCTGACTGCAACTACTTCATCGGGAAGTTGTCCAAGTTAAATAAGTTCAGGTCCACAAAGCTCTTCAAGCCAAGTGTGGTATATGGAAAGTGTTATATGCTGTGGCAAATACTATTTTTATCAGAGAAATCCAGTGTGGAATTGCATGAGAAAGAAAGAAAAGAACCACTTGGCCTTGTTGAAACATAATGAAGAAGAGTCAATTAATTCAGTCCAGACAGTTTGATGGGATGGATTGCTAACAAAATTGAGCACTTGTTGGATGGAATTGCCAAGACCAAATGGATCAAACAAATTACGGACCAGATTGCTCTCCATGACCTATAAAGGAGTTTTATACTTAAAATATTAGGGGAAATCAGTGTGAGGACTGGCATCCATTTGCCTGCAAATCTTTGATTAAATTTTTAATTTTATCTTATTACCTTTAATGGAGGCACTGGGGATTGAACCCAGGACCTCATGTATGCTAAGTATGCACTCTACCACTGAGCTATACCCACCCCTTTTACCTGCAAATCTTAATTCCTTCCTTACAAATGACAAAACAGGATTGGTTTTTACCTTTATATTATTTATGTTTCTTAGCAAAAACAGAAAAGTCTTGAATTTCATAGCTATAAAATTCAAAAGCCTTCATTGAGCACCTGTCGTGTGCCAAGCATGTGGCACGTGTTTCTAAGTTTCACAACATTAGGAATAGCATTCCCATTTTACAGACAGGAAAACAGAGTTTCAGAAAGCTTCACTCTCTAGTCTGAGATCCAGTCGCGCACATTGGTGACTGAGCCTCATTTGATTGTGCATTCCACCTGATTTCAAAGCCTGTGCTGTCTTGTATCCCCTAAACACCAGCAAGAAGGAAGGCAGCCTCGTCTACCTGTGCACAAATCGGGGACATTGTAATCTTGGCTCTCGGTTTCTGCTTCCTCATTTTAAAAGTATCTAATTTCCTTCCAGATCTAAAATGCTGTGAACTTTTATGAACTAACGTAGCAGAAACCAGAAGACAAGATAGGAATCTTGATTCTTTTTTTTTTTTTTTCTCTCCCTCATATGCAAATACCATTCCTCAAGTAAAACAGATTGTCACTGCAAATATGTTGAGCCTTGAGTGCAATGAAGCTCATTTGTCAGTGTCTGGGACCCCATGACTTTATAAAAGTTAAAACAGGGACAAGTTTCAGAAATGCACTTCTGAACTGAAGAAAATGCCTATGTTTCCTGTTGCAAAAGGTATTTTTTTTCAGTTGCTTGAGAAAATAATAGAAGCTGATGTGAGAACATGAGCGTTTTGTTTGACTGGAGCTTTTGCAAACTGCACATTCCTCTTACGGTGTTGCTCACACGTCATTTTCATATGAAAGGGCACCTGTCTTTTGTCTCCAGACACATTTACCTTTCAGCGTTTCAGATGGTGAAATGGGAGGTACCCGAAAAAGTTATTTTTGTTTCATGGATTGTGGGAATCCATTCAATACCTGGTGTTTTCTTTAGACTTTATTATGCCTTCTGCTGGGTAAATGTCATGAAAGTGCATTTAGTGACTCTTAATCCTTTTCTTTAACCAAAATTGAAAGAGACAGCAGTTCTCATAATAAATCAGTTTGTTGACTGTTTCAAGAGAAAAAACCCTAATGAGAGTTTTCATTTTCACAGGATAGTTAATTAGAATACTATTTAAATAATGCTTATAAATGCATACATACACGTACACACACACACTCCAGTAGCATATAAAATTATGAAACCTAAATGTGCAGTTTAAATGAGTGTTTTAGAACAAAAATGAACAAACTATCTCTTTTGGTATGTTCTCTTTTTGATCTTTGCAGGACTATTTCACTTTAAAAAATAGATCTTTCTATTAGTTTCAATTAATACTTTCCATTTTCAGTGGTTTTCATAATTTAGCTCAGGTTTTATAAAGAGCTAAGGGAGGGCAGATTGTGCTGGAAAATGGTCAGATTCTCTCTTTTTTTTTAAGTACAAAAGGTGGAAGATGACTTACAGATTTGTCGTGGGACATAGAGACCTTCGCTGCAGAATTGAAAGCCTAGAAGTTAGTAACTGCACCCCAAGGTGTAGCGTAGTGTTAAGCTGCCAGTTATCCAGCTGGAGACCTTTGGTTTTTCTTATACATCAGCAACTTGATGTCTCAACTTAAAAAAAGAAAAATCATTTACTAAAACTTACTGGTAAAGACATATACTGCACCACTTCCTATCATTTATTACTTTCATAGGATTAATGTAAGAACCAAAAATCAAAGGTGATCTAATGGTGAAGTCAAAACCTCTTCTCATTTTGAAAGAATTTTAAATACATTTTCAAAGATTTTGCTACTGTGGATTTTAAGTGTATTTGTGGGTTAGACAAAAAAAAAAAAAGTGGACATGCTAATTTTTTTTGAAAACCCAGAGTTCTTTTTTTTTCCATTTTTTTATTGACATACGATTGATTTACAGTATTGTGTTAGTTTCTGATGCTATTTTTATTTTTAGCTTATTTCTAGAGGAAACAGTTTGAATAACACATTTGCAGGATTCTAATTCAAATGATTTTAAGGACAAGGCAGTATTCCTGAAGAAATGACTGGAAGTCGTGTTTGCTGTCACTGTCATTCAGCCTGATGCCGAGCAGCTGTGCACGGTAGCAGCACAGACCTGGGGAGATGCTTGACTCCTTTTATTGTCCAAGCCATCTCTTTCCATGTTAAAACGTTCATGGCAAATTCACCCTCCATTCTTTCCCCACCACTGACTTTTTTAACATTCAAGTGAGCTTTCTATTATCTAGCAGGATTTAAAGGAAAGAAGGGAGGTTGGAGGAAGGATTCTGTCTGTTCATTATGTCCTTCCACAGCCCATTTATACATATTACAGTATATCTTACAAACTTATTTATCACCCTAATTTGTTTTCGCTCACATCATGAAGTTAGTTTGTTGTCTTAATTTGTTTATAAGATTGTACCCTTTAAATTGCTTCAAAGCACAAGCATAAAATATGATGTACAGTTTATTTATTTATTTATTGAATTGTAGTTGATTTACAAAGTTGTGTTAGTTTCTGGCATACAGCGTAGTGATTCAGTTGTATGTATACATATATATTCTTTTTCATATTCTTCCCTTCTGATTGTAGGTTATTACAAGATAGTAAATATAGTTCCCTGTGTTACACAATACATCCTTGTTGTTCATCTATTTTGTGTATAGTAGTTAGTATCTGCTAATCCCAAACTTCTAATTTATCCCCCCGCCTTTCCCCTTTGGTAACTGTGAGTTTGTTTTCTATGTCTGCGAGTCTCTTTCTGTTTTATAAATAAGTTCATTTGTATCTTTAAATTTTAGATTCCGCAAAGAAGTGATAGCATATGATGTTTATCTTTCTCTGACTGACAACCTTCACTTAGTATGATAATCTCTAGGTCCATCCATGTTGCTGCAAATGACAGAATTTCATTCCCTTTTATGGCTGAGTAGTATTCCATTGTGTATATATATACCACATTTTCTTTACCCAGTCATCTGTCAGTGGACATTGAGGCTGCTTCCATGTCCTCGCTGTTGTAAATAGTGCTGCTATTAATAATACACAGTTTTAATACAATGTAGTAGCTGCTAGAATTTTTCTTGTATCCACTTATAAAACTTGACTAGTCCAAAGAGAGCATTTATTGATTTTTTTAATGAAATGCTAGGCACTAGGTGGATATAACAGAAAGCTGGGTCCCTCCTAAGCAAGGGGCAAAAACCTGTTCTCTGGCTGCCCAGAGCAGCTATCTCCTCCCCCACCACCCCCATAGTTCAGCCTTTAATTATGAAGAGATGAGGATTTGGGGTTTTTTTCCTCTTAAGTATGGGGAGAGAATACCCAAACTCTGATTTTATTAATGAAGAAACAGGGGCAAGGAATAGTCTCCAAAAAGTGTTTTTGGATATTGAAAAGAAAAGTATGCATTTTTCTAAGGAAAAAAAATGACACAAATGAACTTATATACAAAATAGACACAGACTCACAGACATAGAGAACAAACTTCTGGTTACCAGGGGGGAAAGGGGAGAGTGGAGCGATAAATTAGGAGTTTGGGATTTGCAGATACAAACTACTATATATAAAATAGATAAACAACAACGTCCTACTGTACAGCACAGGAAACTGTATTCAATATCTTGTAGTAGCCTATAATGAAAAAGAATATGAAAAGGATTATATATAAAACTGAATATCTATGCTGTACACCAGAAACTAACACAACATTGTAAACTGACTGTACTTCAATTAAAGAAAAAGTCTTTCCTTTGTTCCTTCTTAGGCCTGTATTCTCTGTAGCTGGTTCCATAGCAACATAGCAGACAGTTAGGAGGTGCCCATTGGTGACAAAGAGTCAGCTAGCTGAGCTCAGGGCCCCTAAAGATGGATGTGTTTTTGAAGATATGATTTATGTGTTTTTGAAGGTATGATTTATAACAAGCTCATCTTGTTAGAACCCATGCTCATGATGTAAATTTCAAAAAAAAAAAAAAAAGACCATAATGATGACATGGAAATAAAAGCATTTTAACAGTCACCATGGAAATACTGGTTATTAGACTGTCAGTCTTTTTAAGTTAGGGGTTTTGATGATTTTTTAAAATTCTTCTATTAAATTCTGATCAATAGACACCTATAAATGCAGAGTTTTGTCTCCATAGGACATCCAGAATGGGTCGGAAGTTGAGGTTTTGGGTTAATCCGGTCAGTAGGCTCTTACCTGACAGGAGCCCTTTCAGAGTAACCTGGAGCTTTCTGTGGCCACAAGTGGGGCTTCAGTATTTCTAGATTTAACTGGTCTGTTGCTATTCACTCACTTCTGAAAGGACCACTTGATCCTAAAAGGACCCATATGGTCAACATTTATTTAACGGTTGGATGAAAACTGTTGGGTCTGGTTCCATCTGGTTTTCCCACGTAGGCATGACTCGGACATCTCATTTACAAGGCTTAGTAGTTTCCTGTGTACATGCCTCCATGTGAGCATGTCTGTGTGTGTTGCAGTTCTGTTAATTTATTCAAGCACTGTTTGGCACCTATGCTAAGCTCTGAGGATACCGAAATGGTAGAGGCATGATCCTTGATCTCTGCATATTCACAAACTGGTAGGGGGAAGGCATCTAAACAAAATCTGTATGATGTATTGTGAAGTAGGAATTGAATACCTTGAAAGTATCTAAGAAAGTTAAATCAGTGTTGTCCAAGGGTGTGGCAGGGTTTAGATGGGGAAAGAACTATCCATTCCACTGGAGCATAGTGGAAAGCGCTAGATTTGGAAACAAGCATCTATTTACTGGCTTCCAGCAAGTTACTTTACTACACTGAGCCTCAGTTTTCTCATCTATAGTGTAGGGTTAACAATACTCACTTTGCAACTCTATATGTTGGGATCAGCAGATAACTCCCTTCCCTGTCTTAGGCCCTTTCAGGCCAGGCACCATGTGTGGCCAGGCAGCGTGTTGTTGATTGTTGGATGGGAGGGGCAGAGAAGAGATCAGTTCTTGTGGGGTTGCATGGGGACAGGACTCCCATTCTGAATGAGAGCCAGGAAAAAGCACACCTGGGTCAGCTATTGTCTCACTCCCCCTGGGAGCTCATTTGGACAATGGATGGCTTATCTTTTCCCAGCAAAGCTTTTGCATATTTTACTGTCCTTACAAGTTGACTGAGGGACCTGGTCAGATTACCTACTGCTTCAGACTACTTTTTACTGTGAGCTTCAATCCTGGGACCAACTTGATGATTCCTCAGGGCTCGCCCTAATTCTTAAGTCACTGAAGAAGATATTTAAACATCCCACTATCAAGATATCTAGGATTCTTTCCCAGTTGACAAGCAAACAGTAGATGGTCATGAATAGTAAGTACTGAATACCTAATTTCTGGGGATGGTGGAGTGCTTTACTTTTTAATGAAATTTTGTGTGACTGGTCAATGGACATTGTGCCCTAAAATAGCCTTTAAACATCTAAGTGATGCAGTTTGGGGAGGAGTATTGAAACAAAACGTAGCTAATTACCCTTTATAATTCTTAGTGAGTTTCAGTCCTCTAGCCCAATCAACCTAGGTAGAGCTCTCTAATATGCCTCTTCAGTCTACCAGTGGTGATTGTATCCCATAGCAATCAGTCTTTGCCTTCTGATATTTTATTGCAAAGTAACTTACCCATAACTGAGGATGCAACTGGTAACTAACTTGCCCCATGTCACAGCCAGAGAGACAAGACTGAAACCCCCTTCTGTCTGACCCAACACCCACTGGTGGGAGGATTCCGTTTCCTGACAAAGGAAAATGCACTGGAAACAACAATTTCCCCCAATATAATGCTGGCTTGGTTATTCTGGAGAAATGATGGAGTGCCAAAGCATGCGTCCCTTTGTTTCTTCCAGGAGAGAAACCCTACAAGTGTACCTGGGAAGGCTGTACCTGGAAGTTCGCTCGTTCGGATGAACTGACAAGGCATTACCGCAAACACACGGGAGTGAAGCCATTCAAGTGCGCGGACTGTGATCGCAGCTTTTCCCGGTCAGATCACTTGGCACTGCACCGCCGGAGGCACATGCTGGTGTGAGGAAGGCTACCTGTCCAGCTGAACGTAAGAGCTGGATCTCTTAGCGGCACCCAATTCAGCAGGGCTGAATCCCCTTCACAGTGTTAACACAAAAGGGCATCACCATCCCACGATGTCTGAAACCAGAGCAAGAAAAAGGAGTAGTAACACTTCTCCTTTCGACCTGAAGGTAACCCCCATCATGACTCCCCAAGAAATGACTTCACGCTGGCCTGGGAGATCGGTGACACCCATGCTGAAGAGACAGGCATTGTTTTCCGTGCGGTGTCCTCTGCCATTTAAAGATGTTTGTAGTTTGTACATTTTCTGAGCTGTCAGACATTTTGTTATTGATACTTTCAAGGTCGTCTACCACACATTGATGGCTAGAGCAAGACCTTTTAAATTTGGATTATTCTCCCATCATCCCACCCCTTAACCCCTTTTTACAAAAGTTTTAGTTACTGAGTGAGATAGAACACACGTCCAATCTGTTACCAGCAAGCAGCATGAAAGTAGAAAAGCAGCAGCTGTTGGAGAGGTTCCATTACCTGAAAAGAAAGGAGTGCTCAGGCAGCCCTTTCCAATAGTGATGGCAGCAACCAGATACCACCCGCGACTTGTCATTATGCCATGCCCTGGAGAAAACCAACATTGAATCTTTCATTTGTTTGTTGTTGATTGTTTTTGTTTTGTTTTGATTCTGTTTTGTTCATCTGTCCGAGCAGAGGGGCTGCGACATTTCAGTTGGAGTCTCGTCCCGCTGTCTGCCCTGGCGTGGATGGGCACAGAGCTGTTCTGTGGTTGAATAGGAAGAGCCTGTGTTAAAAAAAACTACTGCCCCACTTCAAATTGCAGTGTTCTGTCAGCTGGGCATCATCTCTTCCTGCCCCTAGTATTTGATTACAAGGAATCGGGGGGGAAAAAAAGCTTCCTTAGACACACTGGCACCAAGGTAAGAGGTGGGACTGCCCAGGCAAAGTCAGTGAACATGAAAAAATCAGACAAAGCAGAGATGGAAATAATGCACCTCTTGAGGAGAAAAGCAATAACGAATAAAAGGACTTTTCCTACAATAACTTCACTGAGGACTCACATTACCAATTTTCATACTTACTAAAGGGATTGTAAAAAAACACCCCAGCATTTTAGATGTCTTGGTTACATTTACAGCA
Source organism: Camelus ferus (assembly GCF_009834535.1). Classification (NCBI taxonomy): domain Eukaryota; kingdom Metazoa; phylum Chordata; class Mammalia; order Artiodactyla; family Camelidae; genus Camelus; species Camelus ferus. The sequence goes on from NC_045709.1 coordinate 52,797,741, forward strand.
CTGAGGTAATCTTTCTGCTGTTTGTTGTCCTGCTTGGTTGAGAACCACAATTAAAGATTACACTCCCCTTTTTCTTGTTTGAAAACGGTTATTTGGTGACCAGAAAGGCCACGGAGGCAAGGCAGGGAATTAACTCTTAGGTGAATGGGTCAGTTCTCCTTGGGCCCGAGTCAGTGGGAAGGGAATGCTCCCCAAGGAAAGCCTGACATGGTGCTAGTTCTCCTCCTTGGAGAGCCAAGGATACGTGACTCTCCAATAGGTTCTTCTCTACAGATTTCACTTTCTAAGCTGTATTAAGACCTAGTGGTTCTGCAGTGATATTTGCAGGGACATTGAACCTACTCATCCTGTGCTGAGGGTGAGAGGCAGTTACAGTCCCGTCAACCCCCTAAAATTATAAGCCTTTTTTGCAACTAGCAAAGTCTACAGTAAACAAAGCAATACATCACCAGTGAGCATTCTTTCAGAAAAATTATTTTTTTTTCCCCCACTAAAAGCTGGGTTTTTTCAGCTTTCTGTGGCTAAGGGGCTTGGTGAGGTTTTTTGTTATTGTTGTTGTTAAGATTTTTTATAGCTTAGGTATAAGAAGTTGCCAGCATAGACCTTTGCAATATAGTTTAATTACAAACACTTGATTTGGGGAATTGCACAAATCAACCTCACAATATAACTAGCTCATTTTGAAAGGTTTGAACATTCTGAAATAATTTCTGGCTGCAGAATTATCCTTTCCAGGATTATCTTCTGATTCAGTTGATCTTATTCTGATGAAGCAAAAGCTATAAACATTGAAATAAGGACGATTTATGTTGGGTGGCATTGAAAGAATTTTTTTTTTTTAATGTTCAAGCAACAGCATAATGATTTTCAGGTCAAATTCTGTCTTCAAAAAGGTGTGCTCTACTTTTTCTGCCAGGTCGTAAAAATTCATGATGCAATTTCCCTCCAACAAGGGCTGAAATTCTATGGATAAATAGCTTCTTTAGCAACACAATGTACTACCCACCAAGCACTGGGCTTTTTCTTACCTACTGGAACATTTTTTATCTATACTATATGCAACTCCTACTTCTCATTGCCTGTGACCGTTTTGAATAGAAATGCCAGTGTTGGTTACTGGTTAGTGGCAAAGAACACAGAGAGTAGCGAACACAAGAGCATGGCGAACACAGCTCTGAAATCCTCTGTGCTAGCCCTGGAACCAAGTTGGCAGGTAGTAGGTGAATCACTCAGGTGAAGGACAGACTTGATTTAATTCTGCTTGCTCTCCTAAGAAGGGCCAGTCCTTTTCTCTGCTGAGAGATCCTGAGAGCGTTCCAGGGAGAAACGGTTTTTAGAATTCATAGAGCTGACAGGCAGTGGGAGCTTCCTGAGTGACAGCTCGATTTAAAATTAGCACAGAATGAAATGAGCTGCTTCTCTCCAATAACATAAGAAAGATTCAGGGAAGTAAGATTTTCTGCTTACCCCCAAAAGTGGAAACCCAACTAAGACAGTAAGTTTACAGATGAAACCTGTCAGCAGTGTGTCATTTCCCCCCTTTTGACACACCAGTACTTCTAAGGAGGGATCCAAGCACAGGGAGGGGATTAGTTGCTGATCTAGCCCCAGGACTGAAACTCAGCTGGAGCTTGTCTTGGGACATAGCAAATTCTCCTTGGTGAATTTTCTACAAGTGTTCCCTCGTGGAAGGGAAAGTGGTTTGGTAGAGAAGGGATTATATTTTTAAGTAAGTATATCTTCAGGCATGGAAAAGCCTCCTCCATTTCATCTTCTGTCCATCCTAACCTCTTTTTCAAAGCACAGTAAATGGTGGACAACAGAAAAGGAGTAGAATCCAAAGGGCTTCTCAGTTGTTTCCAAACTAGAAGCGTTCTTTGGTTTTAAATGTGAACCTGGGTGTGTGTGCATGTTTGGGAACTCGGACACAGGTAGCTGTAATGGCTTGAGAAGCTACAGTTGACTTAACTGTATAGATTGATTTCAAGGCAGTTAATGTTATTTGAAAAGTTAATAAGGTTCAGACTTTGAGGTGTTAGTAGATCCCCTCCTCATTCCGATGGTAGGTTGTTTGAGAAAAGGTTCGTGCTTCCCCGTCCACCCACAGCCCATCCTGTCAGTTGTGTGTGGACTCTGAGAATCCTGCTTGATAGCTTGTCTTAAGTTCTATTAAGGCATTTAGACTGGAATTCCTAATGGCTTTACCATAAAGATCATACTATTACCTGGCATTACTTTTATAAAACACTATAAGACATTTGTTTTCAAAGGCAATTGAATAACAATAACATAAACCACATTTTTTTTTTAAAGAGCACTTTTTATTCACTTTAAAGTTTTAAGTGGGAAACAGGAAGAGGAATGTCAGGGGGAAAGAAACTTGCAAAATGCTACAGTGTTTACAAATGCCAGTTCTAGATGATTAAACAAACCATTCTCATTATGGTTCAAATTGGGAATAGCTTAGACAAAGATTGTGTTCATCTTTATACAGTTGTTTTAACTTCAGATTGCTACTTGTGTTTTAAACATAAATATAATTCTGCACTTTGAAATCAGTTCATTAGATTGATAACATGTAAATGGATAAAGATGCAGTATTCCTTATTCTGTACTTTATTTATTATACTTACCAAAGCTGCAATTGAATAAATCCAGTGAGGTGAGGCCTTCAAGTGTATTAATACGCCTTTGTTATATTGTTACGACTGCTTAGAAATGTAGCCATGATGTTATAAAGGTGTCTTAGCATTTATAGTAAGGATGGACAGACTTTAAGCAGTGTTAAGAACACCAGCATTCCTGATACATTGAGCTGTGGACTTTGTGTAAGGCGCTGAACGTGAGATAACTCTTACGAATCGTAATTGGCCCAGGAAGCCTTAACGCTCATAGTCCATAATCCAGTCTCCGATTTTGCTCCTTACTAATCAATGCCTGTAAATTTAGGGGTAAATGTATTCTACAACTTCATTGATCAGATCTCTTCCTTCCATTTTTCTAAGGTAGTGCATCTCATTAAAACATCTCAATTTGATTTTGTTTTGCTTAGGAGAGGGGTTTGCTAAGTCATGTCTTCCATATCACATTTCTGCTTTTCCCCACACTGCCTTCCACTTACCTGTGCCGGCACTTCCCCCCGCCGCCACCCCCGACACATGCACACCTGTATACACACCTGTACATGCAGCAGCCAGTGGGCTAGTAAATATCAACAAAGAACTTTTTTAAAAGAATGAATTTGTAATAACTCATGCTGTCTAGAAATGTAAGTTATTTACCTTATTAGGGAATCAGCTTATAATGCTATATATGACTTTGCCTGCATTTTATAGTTAAGAAGTGTACATAAAAAGTTAAAATGCTATATTTTCACAGTTTCATTATAGAATAATGTCTGTTTAGCAACTCATGTCCATTGGTACTTTAAATATGTTAAATACTGTGCAACTGCAATGGAAAATCAGATTTTCATAAGAAAATGAAATAGGAGGATACTGCATCTTTAAAAAAAATAGAATGAAGATATTTTACTGTATTCGTAACGTGTGATAGCGGAAAAAGTATTTTCAAACTCACAAATTTTACAGAGGTTGTAAATAGTTTGATGAAATATGTTGGGAAAAAGAGCTTCTAGTTTTCATCACAATAAAATAAAAAAAAAAAAAACTTGTTCAGACATGCCTTGTATATCTTATACCCATTTAGCGATATTGCTATGGGAACTCTGTTCCGCTTTGTCAGAGAGGAGCCCTTGTGCTATCTGACAAAATGGAATGGCCCCTTGTTTCAATTTAGCTGGAATGGTTGAGAACACAACAAAGTCATTTTAAGTTGCAGGCAGCTGATTCCAAACTCAGACTTGTCTTTGCCTGAAGAGAGAGAAACAGCTGCCAGGATCTTACTTGTGCTAAAAAGAAGCATCTAGCAATTGTTCTCTTTTCTCAGTTATCTTCCTCCTTAATGAAGCAGTTCTCGATCAGAAAACAACTCTACAGGTGTTGACGCTTGTTGAATCCCAGAGGGAATCCTTTTAGCGGTAGCTGCGTGTTGACAAGGCGAAGTGCCACGAATACGGCCACACGTGAAATGAATCTCTGCTGGCGATAGGAATACGCTAATGCCCACTTTCAGAAATGAATTAAAAGCTAAAAGTGCCTGTCAGTAATCATTATGACCAATGAGATATTCCTATACTTTTCACATAGCAATAATTCTTCATCAGACTGGGTTTTTCCTCCACATTTGGGAAACATTCACACTCAGAGTAAATCTATGCACATCGTAAATTGAATCTGTTCACACACACCCTCAGAAATTATTTGGTGTGTTTTAAATATGCCTGATCTTGTTTATGTGAGCATTTCTTCACTTCATCTTTCTTACAGAATGTAAGAATGTAAATCTGAACTTTATGATTATCTTCAACATACTCTCTGGCACATGGCAGTTATAATTTTGAGCTGAAAACTTCACTGTGATTTGCCCCAAACTTAGGAAGCACTGTGTGTGGCTCAAAAAGATTTGCTCAGTTAACAGAAGCCAGTTTGTTTAGAGCGAAGCACTAGAGATATTTATTTGTTAGTTTTCCTTTATTTTCTCCACTAATATCAAATGCACAAATCCATCTTTACATTTCTTCCTTTCCTTTTTTCCCTAATACTTCCTGTTCTCATCAGAGAACCACTTTGGAGTGAATACAACACAATCACTTCTCCCCAAAAAGTCTGCTGAAGGATGAGTGAGCCTTAGTGAGCCTAGCCTTTGATCCAGGTTTGCAGTTAGTCCTGGAAATGAACCGATTTACATTCAGAACTTCACCATACTTTTCTGTCATTATTTTACTGCTGAAAGTAGAGTCATGAATAGAAATGTACAAGGAGATGATACGAATAGATAAGAGCCCTGGAAATTCTCCAGCCCCACCATCTCAGCACAAATCCACCCAAACAAGCTATTGAGGTCTATCAGTAAAATTACACTCTTTTCGGAGCCAAATACTTGGAAAGAGCAAGTTTAAAAGTATAACTGTGATTAGACACTCAGGCTTTAGACAGTGAAGACTACCACGACGGACAGTGTTCTCCAGAGCCAGACCACAGGCCTGGGGAAACCATCTCCTGTTCCCTCCTCCATGATTCGGAAAAAAGGAAAAGAAGGAAATGTACCAGGATAGGGTCTAAAATAACCAGTTAACATGTCAAAGGGAAGCTGCTGGGTCCCTTAACCTCACTCATGTCTTCTACCTGAGCTGTTTTCTGCAAGTTGTCTGAAAGTACTAAAAGGACTTGAAAGCTCGAAGATTCAGCAAGCCATGAAAAGAGTAACTGTTCTTTTAAGTAAACTCTTCCCGTGTGCCAAGCACTAATCAGGTGATTTTTAGACGTATGACCTCTAATCTGTATAACAGTTCTAGATTTTATGGGTGGGAAACTGAGGCACGGAGACAGTGGCTGAGTTGTCTGCAAACACAGAAATAGTGAATGGCAGAGTGGCGACGTGGACTTACCCCTGTCTGGCTCTAAAGCCTGGATTCCTTCCAGCACATCATACTGTGTTTGTGTTCCCAGCAGCCAACTTTCCATATCTAACTCTTAAGCAGTTTTACTATGGATGTGTAGTCATCATATTTTCCAAATAAGATGCAGGGACATGATACAGTGCATGATTTGACAGTGGTATGTAATATTTGAACTCAGTCCTCTTCTGGAAGATCACACATGAACGGTGATTATAAATAAACAACAACAACCAGGTGTCTCCCTGAATTTGCCATTTGCCTTCCAAATATTTGACCTGGAGATTGTAAGTCATTAAAACTCTTCTCTACTTCAGAGCATTTTAGGCAGAGCAGGTTTTCGCAACTCCGTGTATTTATTTGGAGGAATACCAAAAGCCTCTCCACCTGTGTAGATTTTCTAGACTATGTTTAAGTTGCATGTGAAATGTTCACCTCTGTGGAGCTAGTGGTTCGTAACAGAGCCCGCTCTTGGCTATTGTTAAGGGGATGGCGATCACAAACATTTCGGTGATGCGCAGGAAGAGAGAACGGAAAATTCCTTTTCAGATTTCTCGCCTACCAGTGCCACCTTGGAATGTTTTAAATAGTCTTTTAAATAGTTTGTTTATAGTATTGCTGTGCGTTTAATTGAATTTTACGTAGGAAGCTGTCCAACATCAGAGAAATGGCCCTCCCCCCCCTTTTCTGTGCAGAACAAGGTCCCTGACAGTATTGATTCATGCAAGTACTAATGGACTTTGAAAACATTAAGAGAATGTCATTTCACATGGGGTTTCTTTTTCTGAAAATGAGTCTCCTGAATTATGATCTTTCTCCCTGTTACTTGGCTGAGGCAAGAGATAAAACCTGTATAAACAAATTCCCTTCGACGCTGAGAGCAAGTGTTCTGGGTGCACAGCCCACCGCGGAAAGGGGCTCTCTCCTCAGTTAATTGGGTTTCACAGGCATTAATTTCTCAACAGCAAAACCGCAACCTTAAGTGAATTGAAAAGAGATGAATAGTGGAAACTGCCGCATCAGGACTTTTTCTTTCTGGATTTCAGCTCCAGAAGTTTAAAATGTTTAGGACAACAGAGTCTGCCCTTTGTGCAAAGCAAGAACCAATGACTCTTTGTGTGAATTATTATATCCTGCTTTTTCCAAAGCAGGCTTACCGTGACTTTCACAGAGATTCATTTTTGTTGAGAAATGAGGGTGAATACAAGGGTAGAATTGGGGTCAAATTCTAGTCAAAGTGCTCAAGTACTCAAAAAATAAGATGTTTTAGGACCATACTGACATCTTCCCTTTTGGCGAATTTCATGCTCCAAAAATATAGCGTAAAACATTATAGAGAATGCTTCTGCTCTCCTTGTGTTTCTAGTTTTCCCATAGCAGACTTTTGTAATTACATACAGACTACAGTATATATTTTGTTCCTTGGACTTTATTACATTGAGTGGTATTGAACTGGGGCACTGGTGCCTATATATTCAAGGCTCTTTCCTATCAGCTTGTCTGTCCACAGTTTGTTGTGTTTAAAAATTCATTTTTAAAAATCACGTCCCTTCCACCCCCACGGAATGGTGGCTGTATTGTTTTGTTCATGTCTGTGTGGGACACGTTGCATCACATGACAAACCAGCTCCCCGTGGATGTGAGAGAACCACTTACAAAACCAGCTTGAAAACATCGTCTTCTGTATTATGTCATCCTGCTTCATAACGCAATTACGTGTACCATACCATGCTCATTGGAGAAGCCAGCAAATTCATGTTTGTCCGTAGAAGAATGTACTCAGAACTCTCTGTGTTGTAAAATGATGAGAACAGACCACGTTTAAGATACCCACCTGCCACTTAAAATGACTTAGTTATAATTAGCAGTAGTCTAGACGTTGCTCTCGGTGTGTGGGGGTCAAGTCAAACGTCATATATTTTTGAATAACTCTCTTGGTCATATTTGAAAAAAAATATGTGGGAATGAAGAAAAACATCGTCTTTGGCCAAATCAAGCAGGCATCTTTTTCCTTTTCCTTGACCACTTAGCTCATTACACATGGTGATTGGGTTACAAGAGCTATGTAAAAATACAAAAACATCCTTTCATTTACAAAACAGTTATTCTAGGCTTGAAGCCTCTGAACAGCAAATTGAAGAGATGTGCTGCGGCTGATTCACTTTACAGATGTAATTTTACAGGAGGCTGCTGGGTCTCTGACCCCAGAGAGTTAGAACGCCCCGAGGAGGTCCTACACACTAAAGGATAACCGCCCCCCCCCCCCCGCCCCCAATGATGCTGGCAAGCAAATGTGTTAATTTCTTAAATCTTCCTTTGGTTTTCTGTTCAGAGTTTTAATTGCAAATGAATTTATTTCTCCAGCTTATCTAAAGATCTAATTCCCCAATAGTTTCCTCTGCATTTATATACTCTGTAGTGTTTAGGCAACCCCTGTTATAAGTTTATTAATATTATGTAAGTGTTGTTCTTGTATTTATGTATAGTGTATGTATTGTAAATATACTCAGAGCTTTTTTCCTTTTACTGTAAAATGGTGATTTTTTTTTCGCCCTATGATAATGTAAAGGGAGACCCTCCTAATGAGATTCTCTCAGAGGATGATTATTCCAGTCTATTCTCAGAGATTTAAATGAACAAGTGTTATCGTTTTTAATGGTGTCTCAGACATATTCTGTTGGTGCATTGCTTTTCTGTATTCAACTTTCCTATGAATTGAGCTGTGAACCGAAATAGAGTTTAAACCTTTAACTGTATGCATTTGTATAATTATCTGAATGAAGGCATGAAGGTTAAATAAAGCATTTTGTATGGAACGAAACTCCCTAATTATTACTAAGGCTGATTCAGACACTTTGGAAATCATAGTTATTAACCATCCTAATTAAACCTTTGTTATGAAAAGTTTTACCATTTGTGTATAGTAATTTAAAACACAGAAACAAGATAGACTCTATACTAAAAAATGAACAGGATTTTTATTTCATAACAGCCAGGGCCTAAAGAGGGATTCCTAGTAATATATTTTTTATTGAAATTTAATCAGTTACAATGTGTATAGCGTAATGTCCCAGTCATGCATATATATAAAACATTTATTCATTTTCATATTCTTTTTCATTAAAGGTTATTATAAGATATTGAATGTAGTTCCCTGTGCTATATAGAGGAAATTTGTTTTTTTATCTATTTTTATATATAGTGGTTAACCTTTGCAAATCTCAAACTCCCAAATTTATCCCTCCCCACCCCCTTTCCCCCCAGTAACCATAAAATTATTTACTATGTCTGTGAGTCTTTCTGTTTTGTAGATGAGTTCATTATTGTCCTCTTTATTCTTTTCTTTTTTTTTTTCTTTTTAGGATTCTACATATGAGTGATATCATGTGGTATTCTTCTTTCTCTTTCTGTCTTACTTCACTTAGAATGATGATCTCCAGGTCCATCCATGTTGCTGAAAATGGCATTATTTTATTCTTTTTTATTGCTGAGTAGTATTCTATTGTATAAATATACCACAATTTCTTTATCCAGTCATCTGTTGATGGACATTTAGGTTGCTTCCATGTCTTGGCTGTTGTAAATAGTGCTGCTGTGAATATTGGGGTGCATGTGTCTTTTCAAATTAGAGTTCCCTCTGGATATATGCCCAGGAATGGGATTGCTGGATCATATGGTAAGTCTATTTTTAGTTTTGTAAGGAATTGCCATACTATTTTCCATAATGGCTGCACCAAAATACATTCCCACCAACAGTGTAGGAGGGCAGATAATCCTAAAATTTATATGGAATCACAAAAGACCCAGAATTGCCAAAGCAATACTGAAGAAAAAGAATAAAGCTGGAGGAATAACCCTCCCAGACTTCAGACAATATTCCAGAGCTACAGTAATCAAAACATCATGGTACTGGCATAAAAACAGACAACCTGGACCAATGGAACTGAATAAGGAGACCAGAAATGAACCCACAGACCTACAGTCAAGTAACCTAATAATATTTTAATGAATGTAAAATGAAAAAGTGGTCCAAGAATATGAAGTGATATGAAAAAAATTTTTTTCAGAGCCTAAGATTGAATCTCTATAGTTGAATGAATTATCATTTTTTTCAGACTTGGTGTATCATTTAAGTGTAGAATGATCCATGCCAAGGTGAGTTTATTTCTGTAAATTTTTAAAAAAACTGGATTATAAGGCTGTTGATAATAAGACCATTAGTGAGTAGAGTATTTTTTAAATAATTACTAGAAAAGCACTTGAAAAATCTTTTTAAATATCTTCTTCTTAGTCTCCTTCAATTGAAAACCTTCTAGAAAAATCCATCCTACAATGAGAATCGTCATAAATACTATGAACAATTATATAGAATGGTGATGGATGATAGATGATAATTAAAATATTAGCGTGCTTCCTGGATGCCAGGCAATGTTTTAAGTATTATTTTGTTCCCTTTATTCATTACAAAAATCCTGAGTTAGGTTCTGTTATTATTCTAATTTCACAGGTGAAAACATAAGGCACTGAGTTTAGGCAACTTTCCCAGGATTGGTGTCTTTAGCCACTAAAGGCTTATGAGTTAAGAGGATGGAGAAGGAATGGAAGATGGAAAGCAGGGGTCGAGGCAGGAGAGGGAATAAGTAGCCATGAACATCACAGAAATATTTAACAAATACATTTGATTATGTATGTGCAAATTAGTAGAGCTAAATCCAATAAATACTGTTCTTCATTTCATACTTGCCAAACCATACTGGAGTTTAATAACTCATAAAAATCAGAGACTGAAATTGATTTGTCACTTTATAACTGATTCAAATCCATTCATAAATGAACACTGAGTTGTGTGAAATCACTGTGATCAAGAGGGCCACACATTACACCTCACTCCTGTCCAGGCGCTCCTTCCACGTAGGTTGGGAGGCTCCATGCACTGTTTCTTTGACTTTCCCAAACTCGGTGGCTTTGAGCCCTCTGATGGGGTCCCAGGGGGGTGGTTCCCTCTCCCAGTGCGAGCTTCCCTGGAACTTCTGTGGTGATCACAAGGTCAGTTTTCCAGAAGAAATCACTCACTAAAGGAATGTAAGTTTCTTTGAAAATGGAGGCAGCACATACGACATTTTTTACTAAACACTCTGTGAAGACCTTAGTTGTGCCATGTTAGAAATATTCCATTCAGGCAGAAGCCAGTACATTAGAATCATCTATCTTGTCCTACACTCTACTGCAGCGTGGTAGTAACTTGTAATGCTGAACCTCGTTCATCGTTACTTCATTTGGGGATACAACTTTGTAACAAAATGGTAAGTTGGACTTTAGCTTATGTCTTTGGCCTGATTTTCTGAAAGTTTTCTCTAGGCCACATAAACTGTTAATCCCACTCTAGCTGTGTTCTTGTTTGTTTTTCAGTCCATGCCGGGAGACTTTGCTGTAAGCATAGACCAGTGAGGCAAAGCTCATGGAATAGATCACCTGATACTCATCTACTCTCAAGGTAATTTATTTGTCAGTGTGTCTTCCACCAAGTCATTCCTGGATACTTCCACAGTGGGTGAAATTATATGGGTGCTCGATAATCCCCGAACTCCCTCAACTCTCACCTTTACTCTAGATGATTGGCCATAGGTGAGATTTGTGATCTAAACATTGATGGTTTCATTGTTTCCCCTTTTCTCCCAGTCAATGACTACAAAGCAACAACATGAACTAGTTAAAAATACAGAAACAGCAACATGATTAAGATTAGATCACCTTAGGGCTTTATCAAAAAAAGAAAACTATTTCAGTGCTAGAACAAAATCACACTCCCTAAAAAATTATTTCAGTCCCAAATGGCCACTGATGGCTTTCATACCATGTAGTGCATTGTCTTCCCACCAAAGTGCATGAGTCCCTTCAACACAGTTAGTTCCTTGTGCGTTGTCCAAGTGCTCTCTGGGTTTAATACATTTCTCTCCTAGCAGTGTAGTAAGTACAATTTACATCACTTCCCTGTTTAGTCTAAATTCACCAGTGAACGCCTACACAGCCCCCACCCTTGAATGATTGTCTATTTCTGAAATAAATTCCATTTTCTTGTACAGGGACAACTTTTACATGATCTTTGTCTTTTATAGTTTCACTGCATTAAATTCACATGCACGTGTGTGTATGACTCAGATTTATAAGGCCATGATGACACCAGCAACATCAGACTTGAGCAGGTGTGCTAAAAACAGGTTTGCTCGAGAATGCCGCAGAATTGCTTAAAAATGTGTCTAGCCGAAACGATGCCCCCTTTTATTATAGCTACCGCGTACACATGTATACCGTAATCTATTACCTTGGAGAAGATTGCAGGGCGCTGCACATCTGTGCTATGAGCAACTTCGATGTCCAGGTCCCTTGGAGCTTTTAGAATGTACCAAAGGTTCAGGTCAGTTCAAACATCTCAAGGGTGGTCTTGCTGTGCCCTGGACTCCTCCCAGCTCTTCCGCTTGACCGTAGACCAATGCACAAGATAGATGTGGTCATGAAGGGTTAGTATGACTCATCAGCCTCAGAATCCTTAAAGCTTACACCAGTGTGACCAGTACATTCCATTGCTCAGCTAAGCAATGTGTGGACCCTGCTTCACCTTTCATTGCTAACTTGGAGCCACTGCTTTGTAATAGGTTCAGCATGAATCCACACAGTCACCTGGCCATTGATGTTGATTCTTTTGTAATATATATATAAAACAATATTATGTATCTTAGGTAAGAACTTAAATTATATTTGATAGGTCTAAAACATAGGGGAATAGCTAGGAGATTTCACGAAGTTTATTTATTCAACCACTCACAACAAGTCAATGTTACCATGGTTACTAGTAAACAGTTTTACATGCATAAAATAAGGAAGAGCACACATTTGATTTATTACTCTTTGTAGGTATTACACTAATCCATATGGGATATAAAAATTGTACCTCAGACATAATCCCTGACTGAAATGAGGTTACAGCCTATTGGAGTAGATAAATACACGGTTTCTGTAGTTAAAAAATATAAATGGATGAGCATCACCAGAACTGGCTGCAGTGCTGTGAAAGTTTAAATGTAGAGAGAATAGCTTCTGTGATGCAGGCAATCAGCAGGGCCTCCATGTCCCCTGAGAGCTAGCCATATTGTATGCAGTTGCTCAGATCCCTAAGTCCATGCCCAGGGAAAGACCAAAGCCCTCGCCAGGATTTCTGTGAACTTGGAGGGCACGTGCAGCACTGGGGGTCCGGGAGACAAGGCTGCTTGCATTATCACTGTGGCCTCGTTCTCTTGGATTGTGGATCATTTCAAGTTCTGAAACGTGCTATCTCTGTTTTCTGACCTGTCAGCCGCTTCTTTGGTTTACTACACATATGTGCGTGCATGTGCACACACATGCATGTGAATTGTACACTCATTGTTTGCAGACTGAAGTTTTGTGATTCATTAGTGGCAGTGAAATCCATTTAGTGGCTCAAGATGAATATTTTCAAGAATTAAATAAAGAATGGAATGGAATGGGATGGTATAGGACAGGACAGAATGGAGTGGAATGGAACGGAAGAAAAGGGAAGAGAAGAAAAAGCAGAGGAGATAAAGGGTCGGTTTTGTTTCATTTATGTACACAAGGGCATGTGTATAACAAGGCACAGTGTAAAAAAAGTTTGAAAGCCTCTAGCTGACTGGTCTCTCCTTTTTCCCTACCCAACATCTCCTGTGGCACATCCAGGTGCACTAATTTCTCACACTGAGCAATGTTTCCATTGTGGTGGTTAATTTTATGTGTCAGCTTGGTTGGGCCGTGGTGCCCAGATATTTGGTCTAACGTTATTCAGAATGTTTCTGTGAGGTGTTTTTTGGATGAGATTAACATTTAAATAAGTGGACTTTGAGTAAAGCAGATTACCCTCCATAATGTGGATGGGCCTCTTTCAATCAGCTGAGGGCCTTAACAAAACAGAGACTCACTGTCCCTGAGAAAGAAGGAATTCTGCTGGCAGACGCCTTTGGACTCGAACTGCAATACTTCCCTGAGTCTCTAAGCTGCCAGCCCATCCCATCAGATTCTGGGCTCGCCAAGCCTCTACAATTCTTTCCTCGGTGTCTTTTTCACATTCAGGCCTTTTATCTCCTTGGTTACATTTACTCCTAGGCATTTTATTCTTTTGATGCAATTGTAAAGGGGATTGTTTTCTAAATTTCTCTTTCTGGTAGCTCATTGTTAGTGTATAGAAATACAACAAATTCCTGTATATTAATTTTGTATCCTGCAACTTTACTGAATTCACTTATTAGCTCTAATGGTGTTTTGATGGTGTCTTTCTGTATATAGTATCATGTCGTCTGCAAACAGTGACAGTTTCACTTTTTCCTTTCCCATTTGGATTCTTGTATCTCTTTTTCTTGTCTGATTGCTGTGACTAGGACTTCCAACAATACTCTGTTGAATAAAAGTGGTGAGATGGGGCATCCTTGTCTTGTTCCTAATATTAGAGAGAATGCATTTAATTTTTCACCCTTGAGTATGCTGTGGCTGTAACTTTGTCATAATTGGCCTTTATTATGTTGAGGTATGTTCCCTCTATACCACTTTGTTGAGAGTTTTTTCATAAATGGATGTTGAATTTTGTTAAAATCTTTTTTTCCTGCATCTATTGAGATAATCATATGATTTTTATTCTTTAATTTGTTAATATGGTGCAGCACATTGATTGATGTGCAGGTGTTGAACCATCCTTGTATCCCTGGAATAAATCCACTTGATTGTGGTATGTGATCCTTTTAGTGTATTGTTAGGTTCAGTTTGCTGATATTTTGTTGAGACTTTTTGCATCTGTGTTCATCAGTAATATTGGCTTGTAATGTGTGTGTGTGTGTGTGTGTGATCTTTGTCTGGTTTTGGTATCAGAGTGATGCTGGCCTTACAGAATGAGTTCAGAAGCAGTCCTTCCTCTGCAATTTTTTAGAATAGTATGAGAAAGATAGGTGTTAACTCTTCTTTAAATTCTTGAATCACCTGGTCCTGGACATTTTTGGCAGAGGAGAGTTTTTAATTACTGGTTCAATTTAATTAATATTAATTGGTTTGCTCATATTTTCTACTTCTTCCTGGTTCAGTTTTGGGAGAGTGTACATTTCTAGGAATTTGTACATTTCTTCTAGATTGTCAATTTTATTGGCATATGGTTGTTCATAGCAATCTCATTTGATCCTTTATGTTCCTGTGGTGTTGGTTGTAACTTCTTTTTCATTTCTGATTTTATTGATTTGGGCCCTCTTTTTCTTGATGAGTTTGGCTAAAGGTTTATCAATTTTGTTTATTTTTTCAAAGAACATGCTCTTAATTTCATTGATCTTCTCTATTGTTTTTTAGGCTCTATTTTATTTATTTCTCCTCTGATCTTTATGATTTCTTTCCTTATACAAACTTCGGGTTTTGTTTGTTCTTTTTCTAATTTCTTTAGCTATAAAGTTAGGTTGTTTATAATTCTAAAAACTCTTAAGATGTGAAGAATTTTTTCCTTATAATCATTCCTATCTAATAGGGTTATAAGCCTTATCAGTATTAAAGTGATTATGTGGACACATAGATCTAAGACAGTGATTCTCAACTGGGACAATTTTTCCCCCCATGTGACATTTGGCAATGACTGGAGATACTTCTGATTGTCACAACTGGCAGGAGAGATGCTACTGGCAACTAGTGGGTAGAATCCCAGAATGCTGCTGAACAGCCTACGATGCTCAGTACACTCCCCCATAACAAAGAATTCTGTCCAAACTCTCAGTACTACCAAGGTGGACAACTCTGGCCCAAAGTCATGTCAAAGTCATTAGGATCCTATAAGCAGACAGTATTATCCATTCTTTTTTTTTTTTAAATCTGTATATTTATTTTAATGGGATTTTTTAGTCTTCACAAACAAAATGATTTGTTTTTTATTTTTATTTTTTTCAACATTTTTTATTGATTTATAATCATTTTACAATGTGTCAAATTCCAGTGTAGAGCACAATTTTTCAGTTATACATGAACATATATATATTCATTGTCACATTTTTTTCTCTGTGAGCTACAATAAGATCTTGTATATTTTTCCCTGTGCTATACAGTATAATATTGTTTATCTATTCTACATTTTGGAATCCCAGTCTATCCCTTCCCACCCCCTGCCCCCTTGGCAACCACAAGTTTGTATTCTATGTCTATGAGTGTTTCTGTTTTGTATTTATGTTTTGTTTGTTTGTTTTTTATTTTAGATTCCACATATGAGCGATCTCATATGGTATTTTTCTTTCTCTTTCTGGCTTACTTCACTTAGAATGACATTCTCCAGGAACATCCACGTTGCTGCAAATGGAGTTATGTTGTCAGTTTTTATGGCTGAGTAGTATTCCATTGTATAAATATGCCACATCTTCTTTATCCAGTCATCTGTTGATGGACAATTAGGCTGTTTCCATGTCTTGGCTATTGTAAATAATGCTGCTATGAACATTGGGGTGCAGGTGTCTTTTTGGAGTAGGGATCCTTCTGGATATATGCCCAGGAGTGGGATTCCTGGGTCATATGGTAAGTCTATTCCTAGTCTTTTGAGGAATCTCCATACTGTTTTCCACATTGGATGCCCCAAACTGCATTCCCACCAGCAGTGTAGGAGGGCTCCCTTTTCTCCACAGCCTCTCCAGCATTTGTCATTTGTGGATTTTTGAATGATGGCCATTCTGACTGGTGTGAGGTGATACCTCACTGTAGTTTTGATTTGCATTTCTCTGATAATTAGTGATATTGAGCATTTTTTCATGTGCCTATTGATCATTTGTACGTCTTCCTTGGAGAATTGCTTGTTTAGGTCTTCTGCCCATTTTTGGATTTGGTTGTTTATTTTTTTCTTATTGAGTCATATGAGCTACTTATATATTCTGGAGATCAAGCCTTTGTCAGTTTCACTTGCAAAAAATTTTCTCCCATTCCGTAGGTTGTCTTTTTGTTTTACTTACGGTTTCCTTTGCTGTGCAGAAGCTTGTAAGTTTCATTAGGTCCCATTTGTTTATTCTTGCTTTTATTTCTATTGTTTGAGTAGACTTCTAGGAGAACATTTTTGAGATGTATGTCAGATAATGTTTTGCCTTTATTTTCCTCTAGGAGGTTTATTGTATCTTGTCTTATGTTTAAGTCTTTGATCCTTTTTGAGTTGATTTTTGTGTATGGTGTAAGGGAGTGTTCTAACTTCATTGTTTTACATGCTGCTGTCCAGTTTTCCCAACACCATTTGCTGAAGAGACTGTCTTCATTCCATTGTCTATTCTTGCCTCCTTTGTCAAAGATTAGTTGACCAAAACTTTGTGGGTTCATTTCTGGGCTCTCTATTCTGTTCCATTGTTCTATATGTCTGTTTTTGTACCAATACCATGCTGTCTTGATGACTGTAGCTCTGTAGTATTGTCTGCAGTCTGGGAGAGTTATTCCTCCAGCCTCTTTCTTTCTCTTCAGTAATGCTTTGGCAATTCTAGGTCTTTGGTGGTTCCATATAAATTTTATTATGATTTGTTCTAGATCTGTGAAATATGTCCTGAGTAATTTGATAGGGATTGCATTAAATCTGTAGATTGCCTTGGGCAGTGTGACCATTTTAACAATATTGATTCTTCCAATCCAAGAGCATGGAATATCTTTCCATTTTTTAAAGTCTTCTTTAATTTCCTTCATCAATGGTTTATAGTTTTCTGTGTATAATTCTTTCACCTCCTTGGTTAGATTTATTCCCAGATATTTTATTACTTTGGGTGCTATTTTAAAGGGGATTGTTTCTTTACTTTCTTTTTCTGTTGATTCATCTTTAGTGTAAAGAAATGCAACTGATTTTTGAACATTAATCTTATAACCTGATACCTTGCTGAATTCTTCAATCAGCTCTAGTAGTTTTTGTGTGGACCTTTTAGGGTTTTCTATATATAGTAACATGTCATCGGCATATAGTGACACTTTTACCTCTTCTTTTCCAATTTGGATCCCTTTTATTTCTCTCTCTTGCCTGATTGCTGTGGCTAGGATTTCCAAGACTATGTTGAATAGGAGTGGTGATAGTGGGCATCCTTGTTTTGTCCCAGATTTTAGTGGGAAGCTTTTGAGTTTTTCACCATTGAGTACTATGCTGGCTGTAGGTTTGTCATATATAGCTTTTATTATGTTGAGATATGTTCCCTCTATACCCACTTTGGCGAGAGTTTTTATCATAAATGGGTGTTGAATTTTATCACATGCTTTTTCTGCATCTGTTGAGATGATCATGTGGTTTTTGTCCTTTCTCTTGTTGATGTGATGTATTACATTGATTGATTTGCGTATGTTGAACCAGCCTTGTGTCCCTGGGATGAACCCCACTTGGTCATGATGTATAATCTTTTTTATGTGTTGTTGGATTCTATTTGCTAATATTTTGGTGAGGATTTTGGCATCTATGTTCATCAGTGATATTGGCCTATAATTCTCTTTTTTGGTAGTGTCTTTGCCTGGTTTTGGTATCAGGGTGATGGTGGCTTCATAGAATGAGTTTGGGAGTATTCCCTCCTTTTCAGTCTTCTGGAAGAGATTGAGAAGGACTGGTATGAGTTCTTCTTTGTATGTTTGGTAGAATTCCCCAGTGAAGCCATCCAATCCTGGACTTTTATTTGTAGGGAGGTTTTTTATTGCTATTTCGATTTCATTTCTAGTGATCGGATTGTTCAAGTGGTCAGTTTCTTCTTGATTCAGTCTTGGTGGACAGTATGTTTCCAGAAACTTGTCCATCTCCTTTAGGTTATCCAGTTTGGTTCCATATAGTTTTTCATAATATTCTCATATGATATTCTGTATTTCTATTTTATTTGTTGTAATTTCTCCATTTTCCTTTCTTATTTTGCTAATTTGTGCTCTCTCTTTTTCCTTCTTTGTGAGTTTGGCCAGAAGTTTGTCGATTTTATTTACTTTTTCAAAAAACCAGCTTTTGATTTGATTGATTTTTTTCAATGGTTTTTTTAATCTCTATTTTATTTCCTCCCTAATCTTTATAATTTCCTTCCTTCTGCTGCCTTTTGGGGGGTTTTGTTCTTCTTTTTCTAGTTCTCTCAGCTGGTGGGTTAAATTGTTTATTTGAGATTGTTCTTCTTTTTTGAGGAAGGCCTGTATTGCTATAAACTTCCCTCTTAGCACTGCCTTTGCTATG
Source organism: Camelus ferus (assembly GCF_009834535.1). Taxonomy (NCBI): domain Eukaryota; kingdom Metazoa; phylum Chordata; class Mammalia; order Artiodactyla; family Camelidae; genus Camelus; species Camelus ferus. The sequence continues at coordinate 52,816,466 of NC_045709.1, forward strand.
TCCCATAAATTTTGTGTGGTTGTGCTTTCATTTTCATTTGTCTCAAGGTATTTTTTAATTTCAGCTTTGATTTCCTCATTGACCCATTGGTTTTCTATTAACATATTGTTTAATCTCCATGCTTTCCTTTTTTTCTCCTTTGTTTCTCTGTTGTTGATTTCTACTTTCATGGCATTGTGGTCAGTAAAGATGCTTGAGATAATTTCTATCTTCTTAAAATTGTTGAGGTTTCTTTTGTGCCCAAGTACATGATCAGTCCTGGAAAGTGTTCCATGTGCACTTGGAAAGAATTTATATCCTACTTTTTGAGGGTGTAATGCTCTGAAAATATCCACCAAGTCTAATTTTTCTATTGTATTATTTAATTTCTCTGTTGCCTTATTTATTTTCTGTCTGGAAGATCTGTCTAGTGATGTTAATGCGGTGTTAAAATCTCCAACTATGATTGTATTCCCATCAATATCCCCCTTTATCTCTGCTAGTAATTCTTGTATGTACTTAGGTGGTCCTATATTGGGTGCATATATATTAATGAGTATAATATCCTCATCTTGTATCACTCCTTTAATCATTATAAACTGTCCTTCTTTATCTTTCTTTATGGCCTTTGTTTTAAAGTCTATTTTGTCTGAAATCAGTACTGCAACACCTGCTTTTTTGGCTTTTCCATTCACATGGAATATCCTTTTCCATCCTTTCACTCTCAATCTATATGTGTCCTTCTCCCTAAAGTGGGTCTCTTGTATGCAGCATATTGAAGGTTCTTGCTTTATTATCCATTCTGCCACTCTGTGTCTTTTGACTGGAGCATTTAGTCCATTAACATTTACAGTAATTAATGATAGATGTGTGTTTATTGCCATTTTGAACTTCTCTTTGCAGTTGATTTGTTATTTCCTCTTTGTTCCTTTCTTCTTCCTTTTGTGGTTTGGTAATTTTCCTTTGTATTATCATGGATTTTATTTAATTTTTGTGACTCCCTTGTAAGTTTTTGGCTTGTGGTTACCCTTTTTTGTAAGTCTATTAGCCCATTACTGTAACTGTTTTTATTAAACTGATAGTAACATGATCTCAAGCCCATACTTCTGAGAACAAAAAATTTAAAAAAGAAAGAAAGAAAAATTCTATATTTTCCTGCCACCCTCTCCCACTTTCAATGATTTGTATGTCTTCTTTTACAATTTCGTGTTTATTTTATTTGTAATTCATGAGTTATCACCTTTCCAATTGTGAGTTTCTCATTTCTGTAGCATCCTGCTGCTTTTCTATTTAGAGTAGACCTTTCAATATTTATTTTAGCATGGGTTTAGTGTTGCTAAACTCTTGTAGCTTTTTCTTGTCAGTGAAATTCTTTATCTCTCTTTCTATCCTAAAGGATAGCCTTGCTGGATAAAGTATCCTAGGCTGCATCTTTTTTTCATTCAGGACTTTGAATATATCTTGCCATTCCCTTCTGGCCTGTAGTGTTTGTGTAGAGAAATCTGCTGAGAGCCTTATGGGGGTTCCCTTGTAACTCACTCTTTGCTTTTCTCTTGCTGCCTTTAGGATCATTTCTCTATCCATGACTCTGGCCATCTTAATAATGATATGTCTTGGTGTGGGTCTATTTGGGTTCTTCCTGTTTGGGACCCTTTGAACTTCCTGTACTTGGATATCTGATTCCTTCTTTAAGTTTGGAAAATTTTCAGTCATGATTTCTTCAAAAACCTTTTCAATCCCCTTTGATCTTTCTTCCCCTTCTGGGACCCCTATTATGCGAAGATTGGCATGCTTTATATTATCCCATAGGTCCCTTATGCTATTTTCATTTGTTTTTATTTGTTTATCTTGTAGCTGTTCTGATTGGGTGCTTTCTATTGTCCTGTCTTCTAGGTCACTAATTCATTCCTCTGCATTATCTAGTCGACTTTGCACAGCCTTTAGATCATTCCTCATCTCAGCCAATGAGTTCACCAATTCTACTTGGCTCTTCTTTATAGCTTCCATTTCAGTTTTGACATATTTTATATCTCTAAACACTATCTCTTTAAGTTCCTTCAGTACTTTGATCACTCCTTTTTTGAAATCTTGATCTAGTAGGCTATCGATGTCTATTTCATTGATTGTTCTTTCAGGGGATTTCTCTTGTTCTTTTAATTGGGAATGGTTTCTCTGCTTCTTCATCTTGCTCATACCTCTCTGGCACTGTGGTTTATGGAGTATCAGTTATCTATTGTGGTCCTTAAGGAGTTTTTCTATTGAATGCCTATGTAGTATTAAAACTTAGGGGAAAAAAAAGAGAGAGAGAGAGAATTTTAAAAGAAGGGAGAAAAAAAGGTTTGAAAACAGTGTATAATGAATAATAGAAAAGCAGGTTTAAGCAGAATAGCAATCGAGTTGAGATGTCCTTTAAAAACCTTTGAAAAAGGAGAAAAGAGGAAAAGATGTATTTGAACCCTGTGTGTAATCAATAACAGGACATCAAAACCAAGAGAAATAAAAATGAAGTGATGTGGACTTTTTAAAATCATAATAATAAAAATATTTTTTAAAAATTTAAAAGGGATTACAACTGGGGGTATATATAATTGTTTAAGAAGTAAAAATTAAAAGGGTAATAGAAAATAGAACAGGTAAAAACAGATTTAAAAAAAGAAAAAGAAAAAGAAAAAAGGGGGAGTCGGTGTTCTCCTGGAGTCTGTGTGCTTTTAATGTGAAGTCTTTTTGTCTTCGTCCTGTTTTGGAAGCCCAGCTTGCTGCTTCCAGAGGCCCTCTGTTGGCGCCCTCTTCTGTGCTGCTCCCAGTGCCTGTCGGCAAGCAAATCGCGCCTCCTCCCAACACTGGGTCAGGTGCAGCTCTCCTTTGCTGTGGGCGGGCGGGTCACTGCCCCTCCCGATGCCGCAGTCAGATGTTGCAGACTGGCCAGGTAGGAGGGCAGGTCGTGCCCTCTTCCAGCACCACGGTCAGGGGCTGCATTCCTGCCCGAAAGGCTGGGGGCCGCCCACCCTCTCCCGGCGCGGGTTGCTCCGCTACTCTGTGCCGCTGTGCCCTCCGCCTCTGGTCGGTGCTCCTCAGGCGGGCTCAGGGAAGACCGAGGAACAGCCCTGTCCCTGCTCCGGGCCAAAACCCAGCTCCTTGTTTGTCTTGGGAGCAAGTTCTCTGAGGGACCAGGATGGAAGGATCCTATCTGCCTCGGGCTGTAGACAAGTCTCCGTCTGGCCCTTGAGGCTGCTAAGCCCTTAGGTGTGGATGCAGGTTTCACCCCCGCCCCCGCCTGGGTGCTCAGCGCTGGAAGATATGGTGGCTGTGCCTGATCCCCGCCTCTCTTCACCCAAAAACTTTCCGCGGGTTTTCAGAGATGGGGGTATGCACCCTTCCCCCCAGGGCACATCAGCCCTGTTGTTTTATGGAGGGCCCAGGTTGTTCTGCCCTGTGCACCCACAGCCACGGCGCGCAGCTCCCTGCAGTCCCCCAGGGGCTGCCTCAGTGCAGCCGTCCCAGTCCCCGTCCCCTGCCCGGCTCGGGCAGCCTGGCCCTGCCCCCAGCTGCCGGCCCGCATTTTGGGCTGGGTGTCGCGGGGACCCTCTGTGCCCCTGTAACTTAGTTCTGTCGGTCAAGGGCTGCTCTGTACAGATCCGAGCCTCGGAGGCTCCCTCTCCGTCCAGCTGGCCTCTCAGTTGGAGAGGGGAGACCCAGCGAACGAGCGCCAGTCCTCCTTTGCCGCTCCCTCCCCACGGGACCTGTCCCGCTCTGCTTTGCCTTTTCTTTCTTTTTTCCTTTTCTACTACCAGATTTTTGGCATCTCTATCTTTTGAAGAGGACAATGTCATGTCGGAGTTCCAGGTGCTCTGGTTGGCTGAGTGGGTCTGTGGATGTGTCTTGGTGTATTTGTGGGAGAGGGTGCGCTACGGGCGTCCTTCTACTCTGCCATCTTGGCCTCCTCCTTCAATATTATGCATTCTAATCTGCAGAAATGGCAGAATGAGCCATGAGAGAAGGATTTAGTGGATAAATGGCATTTGTGAGGTGGTGAACCTTTGCATCTGTGTTCCAGCAATAGTCAAATATCTGTCGTTGAACAGACCTACATCCCTGTCTCACACTTGTGTGCCTGTGTACATGCTTCCCTAGCCTAGAACACCATTTTCTGTGTGTCAGTTTGGTGAATCCTAATTTTTTTTATTACTTGCTCTATGTAATTTTCCCTAAATCTAATCTCTCTCCTTCCAGGAAATGACTGGCATTTCCTTTTGTGCCTTTAACACACATCAAATATTGCACTTTTAATGCTGTAATTAGCTGATTACGTATATTCTTCTTTGCTAGACTATGAGCTGTTTGAAAGTAGAAATTTTACCTATTGATCTTCGAATTCCAAAGCCTAGAAAGTGGTAAATAGTTGATGGCTACATAAATGATCCCATTTATAGACAAGATTTTAATGAGGAGAATAGAAGCAATAAAATTGAAAGGGTACTTTTGAACTAGATCTCTGAGGGCCATAGAGGCTAAATTCTGGACTCTGGCTTTTATTATTTAAGTAGTAGGGAGTGAGTAATATTTTTATTCCCAAAAGTGAATGTTTTGGTAATTTTTTGAAAATTAGGTCATATTTTAAATGTACTCCCTTACACACACACACACACACACTTACACACACACAAATATATTAGGTTTTCTTAAAGAAAGAACATAATAAAATAACTGATAATTTAAAATTTATTCACATGTCAAAATTAATATCAGTGGAGGCTTATCAAATTGTATTTCATAATCTTTCACTGGCATATATATATGTTTATGATATAGTATGATGTATATATACATCTATATATGCTTGTGGTAAAGCAGGAAATTCCTTTTTTCAAAAAATTAGAAAATATACTTTAATCAACTTATCAAAGCACTTGATAGGGAGAGAATATTGTGAAAACTTCAAAAAGTACTAAAATGATAAGGTCCTGATTTACCTGGAATTTTCTGCTCAGACTCTCTGCCTTTTCCACGCCCATTAGCATCTGATTACCTTTGCAGGATTTCAATCCGAAAACTCTTATGATAATTTTTTTAAAAGTCTTAATTCCGTGTCATTAATACTTTTGCATCTTTCCAGAGAAATTTTTTAAGACAGTCCACATTCAGAAAGCCCTACATTGATACCATACCGCACATATGAGTCTCTATTTAGAAACAGCTTTCATTTGCTCCTTTGATTATGGTTGAGTGTTTAAAACATATTATATAATAAAGAATTTTGAGACTTGGAATGACAGCTGGTATACAAAACCCACTGCAATCAGAAAATAAATTATTTTCTTCAAGTGAAAAAAAAATACGTTGACTAGAATGCTCTGGCTGAGTCGGTAGAATTGTAGCTGAGGAACTTAACGTTCTAGTTAGAAATGCTGATTTCCCTCGAGTCCAGGTGGCCTAGTAGCTTGCTCCTGTGACAGGAGACAGCTCAGGAGCATGAAGGTACGAGCTTACACAATACTTCCTTGTGGCCAGGGCAGGTGGAAACGGGCCACCTCTTCACACTGTTAATTGCTTTTTTCTTTCTTCTTCCAATATTAATGTTTTTTATTCTAACATTGTCATTTCCTGTCTTTTGTGAAAGATTCTGTAATATTAGAATCATTCAACCAGCCCAGATGGAGCCTAAGAAACTTCACATTTCCTTTTTCAAAAATTCATCTTCTGCACTGGTGCGGCTGTCTTTATGCTCGTAAAACCAAAACAATAGCCCCCTTTTTAAATGATATGTAACTATGATATATTTATTTACCAGTATGGCCATATCATATAAAGTATTTCATTAGATTCTGTGCATTTGCAGCGAACAGTGACTCATGAGCTAGTTACTTCCCACCACAGCCTGGAGAACTACTAATGGAACATTTGCTTTGCCTTTATTTCTGGAGACTGTGATTTGTGAAAAACTTGTCACCCATGCAGGGGAGGTGGGTGGCATTTTCTATGGCTCTGCAACTGGTGGAAGGTGTATCTCTCTATTAAGACCTTTTAGGCATCAAAGATGAAAAAAGGAAGCATTCTGACTTCTCTTCACGGCTTAATCTCTTATTCTGTGTATATAAAGACTATCCCTGGACAGAAAGCAGTAATAAAATCCAGAAGCAGATAAAAGCGCAAACAGTGAAACCAAGGTATTTGTAAAGCTCTATAAATCTGCTAACCAGAAGTGGCAGTTTAATCTTTATATACAGTGAAGTCTCAAGGTTAACTGCTCCATAAAGCTTCCTATAGGCACTGGTGTTTGGCATCTCTTTACTTCCTCATCAACTAAAGGACCCTCCCGTCATATTTCTTATGGTCTTCCTTCTTTTGAATGCACTATCAGTGAGAGGTTCCTGTACGCCATTGGCTGCTGGCATCCGTTCACAAATACGACGTGTTTCATATAAAGGGAAAGAATTGAGATTGGCCTCAGTCAGCTGTTGATAAATGGTGTGATGATGGCATTTTTGATTCCAGGATGAGGGAAAAAAAGCCTTCCTACCAAAATTGGAAATGGAGTCATCTCCATTTGTGCCAGAGGAGCGAGGTAGAAGGTTGTAACTGTGAGTGTTTTGAGGACCAAGGTTAAAGAAAGAAACTTTAGATAAAACATACTGGTAAAGCTGTGGCCTGAGTTTTTGTTACAAAAGTTTGAAGATATTTAAAATGTTAGCATTTGCTTTAAGGCCGGATGGGAATGTTTTCAGATACTGGTTATTCAGTTTACTGGCAGAGTGATGCCTACAGGTTCCTTGCTTGAGGAGACACATCTTAACACAGGAGGGTGAAAACACAGCCTTTCAGGGTGTTGTGAGGTCTGCACAGGATCATATATACACAAGGCACCATGCGGAGCCTGCCCTAAAGTCAGCCTTCTGGAAGGGTTTTCTTGTCATTCCTGCCTCCTCAAGTACCAAAAGGGAAGAGATTTCCACTTTACTCCACAGAAGGGAAGGTTCAGGAAGATGAAATCCAGCCATTCTCCACCCACTCTGTGTGGCCTTCCCAAAGAAGTAATTTGTTTTGTGAGCTTAAATAGAAGAGTGAGCACACAGTGGCTCAGCCCCTCTCACTCCCTCAGAATACCCTGCCCTGAGACTGCCCATGTTCTCAGTCAGATCTGCAGCAAAGATCTCTGTATCATTCTCATGACTTTATGCAGAGTTGGCAGTCATCTCCCTGTGCCCTCCAGGAAGGCAAAGGCGTTATTTTTTAAAATTTATTTATTTTTACTTATTTTTTTTATTGAAGTACAGTCAGTTACAATGTGTTGATTTCTGGTGTACAGCACAGTGTCCCAGTCATGCATAGACATACACATATTCGTTTTCATGTTCTTTTTCATTAAAGGTTATTACAAGACATTGAATATAGTTCCCTATGCTATACAGAAGAAACTTATTAAAAATCTATTTTTATATATAGTTGCTAACAATTGCAAATTTCAAACTCCCAAATTTATCCCTTCCTACCCCTTTTCCCCCAGTAACTATAAGATTGTTTACTACATCTGCGAGTCTGTTTCTGTTTTGTAGACAAGTTCATTAGTGTCTTTTTTTTCTTTTTTCTTTTTAGATTGCACATATGAGTGCTATCATATGGTATTTCTCTTTCTCTTTCTGGCTTACTTCTCTTAGAATGACAATTTGTAGGTCCAAAATAAAGGTACTATTTTATTTGGTGAGTGTGGGCTTTAGATGTTGAAACAAAAGAGATCACAACTACTTAGGCATACAGACTAGTAGCTACTTTACTTTCTGGTCAGCTAAAAATACCCCTTCTAGCCCACCTCCTCAGTAAATATACTCTTTATTTGTGCACTTGGTGTTTGAAATTACCCATTAGACTTCATTTATTTGCCTAAGGCTTCTTATCACTTACTAAATAAGCCTGGAAGAGCAAAAGTGGTAGCCTTATCAACAGTCACACCTTAGTATGAACGAGTCTGTTGATGTATTTGGAAGGGAGGTTTAGATTAAGAGGAAGAATGAAGTTCATACAAACATTGCCCTCCTGTGATTGTGTTCTTTTCATGGCGGTCATGGTTGCTTGTGGTGGTTGGGAGTTACAGAAGTGGTAAGGGGTAAAGAGAGAAGGGTGTGAAAGTTTGCAAAGGAGAGACAAGAGCCCTGGAAAATCGTCTTTTCCTGGTTTATGGTTTTGTTCAGGGAAATTCTGTGTAAGAAGTAAAGGACATGTCACTTGCCTGCGTATTCCCTGTTGAGTAGGATTTGTCAAAAAAACAAACAAACAAACAAAAAAAACACTTTCAGGCACTAGAGTCCATGCACACTAGCACCCAGGTGGATTATTCCATCTACTACGCAGATGGAAAATGTTTAGAAAAACAGTTTTCTACAAATTACTTCACTGAAGGTGTATCTCTTATTTGAGCGTTCTGGGCAAATCAAGCCTATTTTGATGATTTTCACTACTTAGGCTGCTCTTTGATTGCAAAGTGCTATCACGTGCCATTTTTTTTAAAAAACAAAAGAACAAATGGAAGACTAGAAATGCAAAAGGATAGGTTAGGAAAATTGTGGAGTCTTTTTTTTTTTTCTTTCCTGTAAACTTCTGTTCTTTTTTCTAGGAGAAATGAATGTCCCTCAGGGGAATGGCTGAGAAATGGTCAAGGCAGCAGAAGGATTAATAAAATCTATTTTTTTTTAATTTGCTACTGCCTTGCCAGGAATATTTGCATTAGAAATGTTGCATCACAAAACAGATTCCAGGTTACATATCTATATGGCATATATATATATTCTTACATATGAAAAGTAAAGTCACATTTGTGAACTTATGAATAAATTCACTCAGCGTCCTTTTTAGCTTCCTAAACCACACTGTGTCTGTCATTTGGGAAGCATAATTTTTTTCCATCCTTGAACAGAATGTTCAGTGTGACAATATTAATAGGCTGAAATTCAGTGGGATAAATGTTCATGCTGTAGAGCTGGAGAAAATGTTTTTGGGTATGTCAAACACACATTTATTCAGCATTCAAAATCCAATACCCCTAAATGTCTGTTCTCTGTATATTGAAAAAAAAAAAAAAGGCATGTTTCCTCTGTTTTCTGTAAAATTTCCTTGAAGACAATGGTCTCTTTCAACTTTGTGCCCACTATAAGCACCTTACTGAAAGCCTTGAGCACAAAATGTACTTACAAACAGCAGTTACTGTTGGTGGGACATTTATCGCATGCCCAGCACTGTGCTTAGTTAGGATTTTGCATGATTGTTATTTTTATCTGCTCAACAATCTTGCTCCTAGTAGTATTGCATTTTGCAGCTAAGGCAGCTGATGTTCACAAAGTTTAACAAATTTGTCCAAGGTCATATGACCAGGGGACAGCCCTAGAATTCAAGCTCATGTTTAAACCACTCTATGCTAATGAGCTCTTCTATTACAGGTGTTGAGTTATGTAACGACTCAAGGAAACACACACATGCCCCCAACATCTTTTGTATGTGTGTGAAGAAACAGACAAACAAAAAAATCATATTATTGAGGAAAGCTCAGGATTGGACTAGGCTGTTCAGCCCAGGCTTGGTGGCCAACCTTGTTGCTTATTAGCTGTTTGAGTCTTAGGCAGATAAACCAGGCTTGCTATCTCCAGGCTTTTTATTTGTAAGATGAGGATAATGCCTCGTAACAACTTCATGGGATGCTAGATCGTTTAAATGAAATATGATATCCAAAGTTTGGGGTTCTGCTTATGTTCCACTCACTCCACTTCCTCCCTTTACCCACCACATCCACACAAAGGGACCTCTCTGGGGCTCCATTGAAAGCAAGGGGCACCACTTGGGGTACTGTTTTTATTGCTGTTGTTGCTTACCTAATGGAAATGTCTGATTTTTTTTTTCTTTTGCAATAGGAGAAGCCACATCTTGTTTCGAGACAATGAATTTTTAAGAAAATATTGAAATAAGTTGGTATATACACACTTGCCAAACCTGCCAGCCCTCTCGTTGTAGATTTGTTCCTGATTTTTACCAGTGACCTTTTATTCACCATAAGAGTGAATAAGCCCTGGACTTTCCCAGATTAAAAATACACATAAACCTGGAAGCAGCCATTGCAAAATATCACTGTGTACACATGATAAAATGCAGAAGTAGATCATTTACGTTCAATGAGTAACAAGGTATTTGCAGGAATGAGCTGTCCTTGACTAGCCCAAGTCTGTCCATCCAGCTATATGCTTTCACTTTATTGATACCTATAAATACACATTTCTTGTCTTCATGTGCCCTGGTTCAGCATTCAGCACCCAGAAGGCTGTATTTTATAGCTGTGAGCTATACCTTTATTCCACCTCTGGGGAAATGGTGTGATTCCTTTTCGCCTGCATCTGCTGTGGAGGTCTGCATCTCTGGGACTTTCAATTAGAATCGATAATCTGTTGCTTGTGGGCCAATCATCCACAAATGAACCCTCCCATCCCTCTGTTCCTTCTGGCCATCTTTTGGGAGTTTTCATTATTTCGTGATGCAGCTGCTGTTCTGGAGAAAGCAGTGAAATGAATAAGAGCATAATAAGACCATAATAAGAGCATGGGTGGGCGAGGATGGCAGGGACGGAGTAGGTATAGAAGCAGTGTCTTTCTGTTTTTGCCCCCGGATAATTAGGAGTTAAATATAAAATGCAGAGTCTGAGGAATCCAAGCTTATATTTTAAAAATAATTTGGTCAGCAAAGATGGCACCCAACTCTACCCACAAGTCTAAATGGAATTTAGAAATACCCTCTTACCTCTTTGCTCCCACTCACGGAAGACTTATTATGTCCCAGGTATTATGCTGCATGCCTTAAAAATGTCTCATTTAAGCCTTCTACATCCCTGTGAGGCAAACACTACCCCTCTTGGAAGTAAGGACCATAAGGCTTAAAGAAGTCAAGCAGCTGCCCAGAGACACACGATGATTAAGTAGCCAAGCTGGAATGTTCTACCCCCAACCCTGCTCTTAATCACATCGATGTTATATATGGTCATCATGGTAATCCAGTCTTTGTCAGAATCCACATCCCCACCCAGCCCCAGTGGGGGGGGGGGGGAAGGTCCTCATTCAGCAGTAAATCAATGTGTTAACCAAGTTTCCCCAGTTTTATTTCCCCCTAATTTTCCTACATCTATAGCATTTTCCAGTTTTATTTTGAGGCTTTTAAATTGAAAGAGTTCTTTTAAGAAGTAATTATAAAAAATTCAGTAATTATTTTTGAGGAGCCATGACCATCACCAAGGAAGCAGAAGACACAATTTCTGCCTTCATGTGTATTATTCAACAAATATTTTTTGAGCACCCATTTTTGTGTGAGGTCTCTTTAGACAGGGGACTGAAACAGTGTGGTGGACTTTGCCCCACTCAAAAAGACTGTTAATTCCATGAGGAAGACAGGTTGGAAGAGACGAAGTGGAATGCAGTGTGAGAATTGCTCTGGCTGCCACATAAGTATATGGCCGGGGCACTTTATCCAAATTTGGCCATTCTGACAACAAATGGTACCTACACTGAGCTGCAAAAGGCATTACCTGAGTCAGTTAGGTAAAGAATGGAAAGGGCAGGGGGAGCAAGTGATTTGGTTCAGAAAAAGAGGTGGAAAGTTTTGTGGTTTGTGTGAGAAACAGCAGAAGTAGTTCAGTATGATTAGAGTGTAGATCCGTGGTCTCAATTTTGCTGGAAATTAGAGTTACCTGGGGAGCTTTGAAAACTCCCCAAAGCCCAGGTTGTACTCTGTATGTCAGAATTCTCCGGGAATTCCGTCATGGAGACATCAGTAAGTTGTGAAGTAATTTCAATGTGCAATCAAGTTTAGGAAACAGTAGTATAGACCAGTAATTCTCAAAGAATGGTCTAGAGACAGATGGTATCAGCATAATCTAAAAATACAAATCCTGTGCATGGTATTGGAGGAGAAGCGACAGAGCCATTAAAGCACAGGTTGCTGGGAATACCAACCCCAGAGTTTCTGATTCAGTAGGTCCAGTGGCCTGAGCATTAGTATTGCTGATAGATTCCCAGGGGATATTGATCCTGATGGTGCTGGTTTAGGAGCCACGCTCTAATAACCACTGGTCAAGAGTGGTTCTTCTCGAACGCTAATGTGCATGTGGTCACCTAGGGATCTTATTAAAGTGCAGATTCTGACTCAGTAGGTCTAGGGTAAGACCTGAAGTTCTATATTTCTTTTGTTGTTGTTGTTGTTGTTATTGAAGTATAGTCAATTTATAATATGATGTTAATTTCCGGTGTACAGCATGGTGATTCAGTTATACATATATATGTATATATTCCTTTTCATATTTTTTTCATTATAGGCCATTACAAGGTATTGAATATAGTTCCCTGTGCTATACAGTAGGACCTTGTTGTTTATCTATTTTATATATAGTAGTTAATATCTGCAAATCCCAAACTCTCAATTGATCCCTCCCTACCACTCCTGACCTCTCAGTAACCATAAGTTTGTTTTCTTTGTGATTTGTCTCTGTTTTGTAAGTAAGTTCATTTGTGTCCATTTTTTATTTGTTTGTTTTTAGATTCCACATATAAGTGATATCATATGGTATTTTTTTTTCTCTTTCTGGCTTACTTGACTTAGTATGATGATCTCCAGTCCATCCATGTTGCTACAAATGGCATTATTTCATTCTTTTTTATGGCTGAGTAGTATTCCATTGTGTGTGTGTGTCTCTGTGTGTGTGTATAACTTATATATACAAATAACACAACTTCTTTTGCCAGTTATCTGTTGATGGACATTTAGATTGCTTCCATTGAAGTTCTGGTTATACCAATGCTACTGGTCCTCAGATGACACTTTCTGAGTGTAAGAATACAGAAGAGGTGAGGCTGGGAAGGTAACTAGGGACTAGGTCATGAAGAGCCTTATAGTGTTTAGGATGATTTCAAATCAGCTTAAAAGAAATAAGTCATGGCACATTCATAGTTGGTTCATTTCTTCCATCATTTTGCTTTGCCTTCCACAACATCAGTGTCAGCCTATTAAGATAGCAGCCAAGAGTAAAATTCTTTTTTTTTTTTTTTTTTTTTTGTCTACCTCAACATATTGAGACGAGAGAAATGTCTCCTATTTGTGGAATAAAACTTCCTCACTTCAGCCTTAGATTGGATCAACTTAGTCACCATATCCACAGCTTCATCAATAAATGTCACCAGTAGAATGTCCAGCATCACTTATCTCAGCCCTAGGTTCCAAAATCAATTATTTGTGAGGGGGATGGGACCATCATGATTGGCTAGACTAAGTAGGATCTGCCTCCAAAGCACATGTCATTTCCTAAAACTACTTTGCTGCCTAGTAGGAGGGTAGACTTGGGGATGGATATTGAGGGGTCAGTCACTATTATTCACACAGACCATAAGTGTCGTCTTAAAGTATATTTTTTTCTGAGGACTTTCAGGAATCATTGAAAGATTTTAAGTAGAAAGGTTGCAATTTCAGATGTACCTTTGAACAAGAACACTAAGTTTTGGGAGAGATAACTTGTACCAGTGCAAGAAAGCCAATGAGGAAGTTAATGCATTCATCAAGAGTTAATGGCGGTTCATCTTAGGCCATGGTATTGCAAGTGGAAGAATCTATGAGACTAGATGATCATTTGATGTGAGTTAGAGAAAGAGAGGATTTGAATATCACTCATATGTTTCTGGTTTTGACAAGGAACATATAAGGAGGAGAAGGTTTTGGCTTCGGATGGTGGAAGAGGGAGGAGGGTGGGGCAAGGAGTAAGATGGGTGGAAGTTGAAAGGTTAAGTTTTAAGCATATCATTTGAAGTGCCAAGCAGACGTCCTGATAAAATTGTCCAAAGGCATTTGAACTACTTGTGTAGGTCTGGACCTCAACAGAAAGGACAGGGCTGAAAATATAGAATCAGGAGTCTCTATTTTATAGATGGTGGTGTAGCGTATGAGAAGAGGCCAAGATAGAGCCATGGAGGAATCCTGGCATTCAAGGGGAGGACAAAAAAAAAGGTTGTTTATAAATGAGACTGATGAAGATAAGTTTGAGAATCAGAGAGACCAGAGAAGAATGTGGTGTGGTGCAGACGCTAATGTTCACAGTGGACACAAAAATTCATGGTAGAGAATACTCCAAAAGTAAGGGAAAGTGTTCAGGGAATTGAGCTGCCACAGCCTAACTAGATAAGATATATTGGAGGGGATGGACTTGAGTAGAGATGAGGAATGAATGATTTGAGGCGGTGGAGTTAGTAGATGTAGACAGTGTTTCCATGACGAACAGCTGTGACTGTAACTAAAGAGGATCATGGAACTTTTTCCTTGTTATTGTAAAGGAGAAATCACACTTACAACGATCAGTACTTACTGCAGTGGTGTCCAGGAACCAGCACATGTCAGCTCTTGAGAGAGAATTGAGTTCATTGCTTCCCAACTCTGTGTTAAGAAGTATCACACTGACAGCTTGAAATTTGATACAGTGGGATACTTTCATCCCTGGAATTGACAAATGCTACAGATCAATGCTTCTTCCTCCTGAAATGCCAGTTAAACATTTACCAGTGTGCTACTGCCTATTAGTAAGATTTCAGAAGCTACAGTGCATTTTTTCACCCTTTTGGCTGCCCAGAATCTGAACTCCCCTTGCTGTTTGGGGAGCTCCTGATTTCAAAAGTCCTGGTGAGGAATAGAGCCCATCTTCCACTTCCAAAGCTGAAAAGATCCATGCCCTTGTCAGCCAGGATTAGAATATATAACACTCCTTTCTGGACTTTAATTCTGAAGAAAGTGCTATGAATAAAAAAAGGACGGTGAAATCCATATGAAAGAGGAAAAGTCTAAGAATAGTCAATTCTAGTTATAAAAATGGATAACAGAAGCTAGAGAGCTGGAAACTGAACTGAGGCAGTATCACTGAAGAACCCACAAATGTAAAAGACTAGTAACATACTTGGAGAAGATGCTTTGTACATACAGAAAAAACATTATTACATAGATTGTATTTTGAGCCTCACCTATAAATCAATAAGAAAAAGACAAAACACCAACAGAAAAATAGACAAGAAATATGAACAAGTAATTTACAAAAGAATGAACCAGGATGGAAAAATACACAAGAAAGGATGATCCAACTTGCTAGTAATTGGGGTAAATGAAAACAAAAATAATTTGAAACACAGTTTCACACTTGGATTGGGAAAAATGAAGAAGTCTGACAATACCTCATGGTAGGAAGCAAACAAAAAAAATCTTGCCATAATAATAGGATAGAAAATAGGTACAATTACATGGGAGAGTAACTGTGTGGTAGGCGATAAAGTGTAAAGTGTGCATAACTTCTTACCCAGATTTTCTGCTTCTCATTCTAGAGCTACAGTTCTTAACCAAAAGCTGCTCTTTAGAATTACCTACCAAGCTTTTAAAAAGCAATCTTGGAGATTTTGTCTTAATAGATATGGTATAGGATCCTTCAGGAACATTGCCCCAGAGAAATGGTCAAACTGGTGTGCAAGGAGTCAGAGACATGTTTATAAAAGCAAAAATTTGGTAATAAACTAAATGGCTATCAACAAGGGAATGTCTAAATAAATTGTGACATATGTGTTTGTAAATGTAATAATGAGTATCTGTGTGTACAGAGACACACACATCAAGAGGAAAAAGAAGCTAAAGCATGTTTACTTGTTAATGGAAAGATGGAATTGTAACAAAGAACAGAACTGGCTCCACGTGGGACCTATTCCTTTAGCTCTAACCCCTGTGCTCTGTTTCCTATGCTTAGTCATCCTGGCTCTGCACCTTTTGTAAAAGAATGTTGTTTATAGCTGGAAATATACATGATAGCCCATTCTCAAGGCTCTGACCTTTAGAAGTATAACACTTTTCCATTCATCTGGAGATAAAAAGTTGCAGAACAGAGAATAACACCTCTTGTTGCAGGTGTACAGGAACATAATGACCAGACCTACGTGGACAGTGGCAAGAACAAAAAAATACCTGCACCAAGAAGTTCGCAACAACCAGCCACACTCCCTCTCCTTTTAGTAAAAGAAGCCTGAATTCTATCTCAGGTAAGATGGTTCTTTGGGACACTAGTCTACTGTCTTCTTGGTCTGTTGGCTTTCCAAATAAAGTCACTATTTTTTGCTCCAACACCTCATCTCTTGACTTATTGGTCTGTCGTACAGGGAACAGTACAAGCTTGGACTTGGTAACAGAAAGAGCCAGGAAAGATGGAAGGTATACAAGAGAAGGATTGACTGATGCAGCCAGGCAGGTCTCTGATGAGGGAGGATCCACAACTGTTTTGGAGGATGGAGTCAAAGCAGATGTCAGGGACTGGGTTCAGAAGGCTTTGTTAAGCAAGAGGAGAGGATCTCTTCTATTTGACAAAAGTAAAGGGGTCAAGAATAGGGATCTGCACTCATCCATCCATTCTTCTTCCAACTGCCATACATGAAGCACCTGCAGGTAAGTGTGCAGTGAAGGTTTAGGAAGTGAGTTTGAAGGGATTGTGTCTCGGATGGTCTATTTTCTCAATGAAGTAAGGTAAATCATCTGCTGCAGGGTGGAGAGGAGGTGTAAGGCATTTTGTAACTGTATTTCTAGAACTAAAAAGTATTTTAAATAATTTTCATTGTTTTTCAATTTACTTCTTGGTTAATCCAATAAAAGCGGATTTCTTTTAGAATTAAATTTATTTTTAGAATTAACTTCTGTTCCTAATTTTTTTCAAGTCCAAAACCAAAGTGGGTTTGTTTTTGTTTGTTTGTTTTTTGTTTGTTTTTGACTTGGTTTGGTTTTCTCTTTTTTTACTTGAGCAGTTAGCATTTTGTAAACTATGGACAGGATAGTCATTTACAGAGAAATTTATTTCTGCATGTGGCTCATAACATCAGACACAGATGTATCTTTGAATAATGCTGTTCAACTAGACTTCCTAGTTCCTAATACAAGGACTTCACAATTATTTACAGGCAAAAATAAATTTATTTTTGGAACACTATTGATATTTGCCACTTTATTTGGCATTTAAAAATTGAACCAAATCAATTGAACATAAGTCAGAGGCAGAGTAAAGTTGAGAATCTGCACTTCCTGATTCAAAACTGAGGCCACACATCTTTCCCCTAAGGCATACACAAAGGTTTGAGCTCTCTGAATAAGCCAGCCAGCAGCATATGGATAGAATGTATTAAACAAAAGAACCAATAATGTGACTGCAGTTTTTGAAGGCTCCCAAAAAGAGCAGTTGAACTAATTTTGGCATTAGCTTTTTTACAAGGAAAGAAACTATGAGAAAATGGAGATCTAAAAAAGTTCTTTCACTGGAGACCTATTATCAGTTGCACATACAGTTATTGAAGTTGCTCTTACATTCTACACCTGCAGCATTGTGTGAGATAATTATTTTATTCTTTATTCATTAGAACAAGCAGACCTCCCAGAAAGTAATGTGCATTCCTATTTTTTTTAATGGATTTATGGACTCAAAGTATTGAATACCAAATTTTCTGTGGGTTACTAAAAAGACACAGAGGGATTCTAGAACGGACTGGTTGTCAGAGTCCAGGCGCCTTGTATCCAAGGAAATGGACTTAATTTAATCCAGGTGACTGGCTATTCAACACAATCTTTTCTTAATTAGTGGTACCTTGACCTCTTCTTGTGGAGTCTCTTTCAAGAGCTACATTTCTTGCAACTAACTAGTCTTATTTTCCCACATAATTTCCCACAGCTTAATTGTCACAGAAAATCTTTTTTTTTTTTAATTCCTTCAATTTGAAGTATATCTAAGTAGCCAAAAGAGGCCACTATTCTTTGCACTAGTTCTGTGAAGGTAATTTTTTCCCTAAAATGAAAATTGTGGAAGGCAATTCTTGGATCTTTAAGCATCTCAGCAGCAACACTAGTTATAATATATATTTAAATAGGGAAATGTTTTCCATTTCAAGTGTTGAAAGCAGAATTTGAAGATAGCCCCCAAGACTCCTGACTCTAAGTATGCACGTATTATTCCAGTTGTTCAGCCAAACAATTATCTAGGTACTGGTGTGAAGGAATTTTGTAGATAAAATTAAACTCCCTAATCAGTTGACTTTAAATTAAGGAGATTATACTGGGCTTGGCTTTGCCAGGTGAACCCTTAAAAGAAATCAGAGAGATTCTCTTGTTGGTCTGGAAGAGCAAACTGGCATGATATGGAGAGAGCCACGTGGTGGGGAACTGTGGACGGCTCTAGTTGCTGGATGCATCAGTCCTAGAGCCACAAGGAACTGAAATCTGCCAGTAATAACCAGTGAGCTTAGAAGAGGACCCTGAGCCTCAGGTAAGAACAGAGACCTGACTGACACCTTGATTTCATTCAGCCTGAGGAGACCCTGAGCAAGGACCCAGCTAAGCCATTCCCAGACTCGACTCTCCAACACTGAAGTTAAAAAAAAAAAAGAAAAGAAAAATTGTGTTGTTTTAAGCCACTGAGTTTGGAGGGTTTCAATAGATAACTTGTATGCTAAGTAAGTGCTAATCTAGCTTCTGGGCTTGAAGGTAGAATATTAACTTTTTTGATCTAGTTTCCAGAGCATGTGGATCTAGCCTCTATATGAAGTACTTTTTAGAGACTGTAACTTCCAGTTGTCATCTGCATAGTCCTGTCAAATGCCTGAGTGAGAGAAATGATAGAGAAGATAATCTAAGACAGAATTCTCAGCCTTGTTCTGCCCTCATGCACGTGATGGAGGAAGCTCACCTTAATCATACTCTCCCAAGGTTGTATCCAATTCAGTTCCCACTCGTCTCCAGGCTTAACAAAGCAAATGATTGGAAGCAACATTACAATAATGATCCTCTTGAATCCTCTCTGATTTATTTTTTAAAAACAATTTGCTTTCAATATTTGGAACTTTAGCTACACTTGTGACAGACCTCACAACGTGTTTCTTCATCAAAGAAACACTTCTTTTTATCCTCCATCTTCACCTCTTTCCCCTCCTCTCCCCTTCTCCTCCTTTCTCTTCTTCATATTCAGTGAAGACTGATTGAGAATTTATTGTGTAAAGGACTGTACACTATAAGTACTAGAGAAATGGCTTCCTATGTTTCCTACCCCAAAATATTCCCATTAATTGGGTCAAGGAGATCTGTGATTACCAAATCCTTTTCTACCTGTCAACCCCTGACCATACCCTTCTTAATTTTCAATTTAAAAAAAAAAGTTTGTACTAATATTTAAATAAATATATACCTATAGGTCTACTCTTTTTTTTTTTTCTTGCAAGAAACATGGCATTTATTATGCCAACTCCACAAGCAGGTTTTATTGCCTTACATTTGTGTAAATCTGAATTCTTACTTTTTACACTGGGTACTTCTATGCCCAGCAATATCCAGTGTGTGTCTGTGTTTGTGTGTCTTGTGTGTTTTTAATTGAAGTATATAGTCAGTTACAATGGTTCAATTTCTGGTGTACAGCACAATGTCCCAGTCATGCATATGTGTACATATATTCATTTTCATATTCTTTTTCATTAAAGGTTATTACAAGATATTGATTATAGGTCCCTGTGCTATTACAAAATTTTTTAAATCTATTTTTGTATATGGTGGCTAACATTTGCAAATCTCAAACTCCCAAAATTATCCCTTTCTACCATCTTTTCCCCAGTAACCATAAGATTGTTTACTATATCTGCAAGTCTGTTTCTCTTTTGTATATGAGTTCATTAGTGTCCTCTTTTTGTCTTTTTTTCAGATTCCATATATGAGTGACATCATATGGTATTTTTCTCTTTCTGGCTTACTTCACTTAGAATGATGATCTCTAGGTCCATCCATGTTGCTGCAAATGGCATTATTTTATTCTTTTCTATTGCTGAGTAGTATTCCATTGTATAAATATACAACTTTTTTATCCAGTCATCTGTTGATGGACATTTAGGTTGCTTCCATGTCTTGGCTATTGTAAATAGTGCTTCTATGAACATTGGGGTGCATGTATCTTTTCGAATTAGAGTTTCCTCCAGATATATGCCAGGAGTGGGACTGCTGGATCATATGGTAAGTCTATTTTTAGTTTTTTGAGGAATCTCCATACTATTTTCCATAATGGCTGCACCAAACTACACTTTCACCAGCAGTGTAGGAGGCTTCCCTTTTCTCCACAGCCTCTCCAGCATTTATCGTTCATGGACTTTTTAATGATGGCCATTCTGACCAGTGTGAGGTGATACCTCATTATGGTTTTGATTTGCATTTCTCTGATAATTAGCAATACTGAGCATTTTTTCATGTGCCTATTGGCCATTTATATAAGACTATAAACTCTTTTGGCTATATGACTCATATAAGAGAGCAAAAAAGAAAAAGGTATAGTCCTAAAATGCAGTAGAGTCATGGTTTCTGAAACCCAAAGAAAGCATGAGAGTATTGTGTTTTGAAGTTGAGGGTACACAGAATATCAGGGAGTGAGGTTGTAATGCCATTAAAAACTTGAATTGTATGTAGATATTATATGATTAAACATGAGTCAAGTTCATATTTTGCCTTTTGGCTTCTTTGTTAGCTGTTTAATAATATTTTTTCTAAAAAGCAAAACATTCCAGGAGTACAATGTTAAACGTAATAATACTTCCATTCATCATATCCAAAGCAACAGTTTTCTCATCCTACTCACTTTTGTGTTCCATGTCTCTCATGAAACCAAAGGAAAAGAAATGAGAGAAGGAGTTTAGGGGCAAGAGTCAAACTTATGTTACTATAGAATTTTGAGAAGATACCCTTCTCAATGACAGTTATTCTGGATCCTTGGTGAAGTTTTTTGTTTTTCTTTAAACCATTTTATTGAGCTATGACTGACATATGAAAAGCTGAACATATTTCATGTATATGGCTTGATCACTTTGGAGAGAAGTATGCAGTCATGAACCCATCACCACAGTGTTCACCGCCATGAACATATCCATTATCTCCAAATGTTTCCTCCCACCCTATCTATCTATCTATCTATCTAACTATCTATCTATCTATCCATCTGTCTAATAACACTTAACATAGTATCTACTCTCAGCAAAATTTTAAAGTATACAATATTTTTAACTACAGTCACTATGCTATGGAGTAAATCTCTAGGATTTATTAATTTTGCACAACTGAAAACCTGTATCCTCTGACCTATACCTCCTCATTTCCCTCTCCCTCCTGTCCCAAGTAACAAACATTTTACTTTCTGCTTCTATGAGTTTGACCATTTTAGATTCCTCAAGTGTGTGGGATCATGTAGTATTTGTTCTTCTGTGTCTGGCTTACTTTACTCACCATAATTTCTTCCAGGTTCATCCATGTTGTCACAGATGGCAAAGTTTCCTTCTTTTTAAAGGCTGAATAATATTACATTGTATGTAAATATCCACTCATCAATAGACAGATATTTATATTGCTTCCATGTCTTGGTTATTATGGTTAATGCAGTGAACATGAAAATGCAGATATCTCTTTGAGATCCTGACTTCAGTCCCTTTGGATATGTACCTAGACTTGGGATTGCTGGGTCATACAGTAATTCAATTTTTAATTTTTTGAGGAATTTTCATACTGCTTTCCATAGTGTTTGTACCAGTTTACATTCCCACCAATAGTGTACAAGGGTTCCCTTTTCTCCACATCTTCACCAACATTTCTTATCTCTTTTTTTAAAATAATAGTCATCCTAACAGATGTTGAAGTAATATCTCATTGTGGTTTTGATTTTCATTTTCCTAATGATTAGTGATATCAAGCACCTTTTCATATACTTGTTGGCCATTTGTATGTCTTTTGAGGGCCTTGGCCCATTTTTTAATTGGCTTACTTTGGTTTTTTTCCTATTGACTAGTAGGAATTCCTTATATTTTTGGCTATTAACCCCTTAGCATATATATGGTTTGCAAATATTTCTCCCATCCTGTAGGTTGTCTTTTCAGTTTGTTGATTGTGTTCTTTGCTGTGCAGAAGCGCTCCAGTTTAATGTAATCCTATTTGTCTATTTTTGCTTTTGTTGCCTGTGCATATGGTGTCATATTCAAGAATTATTGCCAAAGCCGATGTCAAAAACTTTTCCCCTGTTTTCTTCTAGGAATTTCACACTTAAGTCTTACATTTATGTCTTCAATCCATTCCAAGTTAATTTTTTGTATGCTATAAGGATCCAATTTTACTCTTTTGCATGTGAACATCTTGTTTTTCCAACACCTATTATCAAAGAGACTATTCTTTATTGTATTCTTGGCATTTTTGCCAAAGATAAATTAACCATTATAAGTGGGTTCATTCCCAGGCTCTCTATTCTGGTCCACTGGTCTATATGTCTGTTTTTATACCAATACCATTGTTTTGATTACCAGTAGCTTTGTAATATATTTTGAAATCAGGAAGTGTGATGTCTCCAGCTTTGTTCCTTTTGCTCAAAATTGCTTTGCTATTTAGGGTTTTCTGTGGTTCCATATGAATTTTGGAATTTTTTTTTCTATTTCTGTAAAAAAAAAAAATGCCATTAAGTATTTGATAGGAATTGCATGCAATCTGTAGAGCATTTGGGGATCATGAACATTTTAAATGTAATCATCCTTCCAACCCATGAATATGGGATAGCTTTACATTTTTGTGTCTTTTTAAGTTTCTTTCATCAATGCTTCACAGTTTTCATCTGTAAGGTTCACCT
This sequence comes from Camelus ferus, assembly GCF_009834535.1. Lineage (NCBI taxonomy): Eukaryota > Metazoa > Chordata > Mammalia > Artiodactyla > Camelidae > Camelus > Camelus ferus. The sequence goes on from NC_045709.1 coordinate 52,839,138, forward strand.
ATACAGTTTTCACCTTCTGAATGACAACAAAGTCTTTCACTTTCTTGGTTATTTCTAAGTATCGTCCAGATATATCTGAGCTGGGAAGAAAGCTCTTCACAGTTTTCTTGTAAAACCAGAGTTGAAAATGGAAGGAGTGAAGATAGCTGAGTAATCTCAGAGCTCAGCTGTAACTGGAGGATCAGTTTCAAGTGTGGCATTGTCTTGACAGGCCTTTGACAGCAACAGACTAGGTGCCTAGTCTGGAGGAGTCTCAGGGAGTAGAGTGTGCTTACCCCTTGCATCTGCCTAGCATTTAAGGTCCACTACAGAGCTGAAAGGAACACAGGCCACAGGTTGGGTTAGGGGACATGAAACCTAGCTGGAAGGCACAGTTTTTATGGATATGAAAAAATCCGTGGATAAGACACAGTCCACAACCCATCCACCATTGTCCTCACTGACTGAAGAAGTCGCTGATCAAGTGGTGGTATTTGGAGCCGGGAGAAACCTGAAGAAAGTCATTTTTTAGGCAAGGATCATGGGTCCACGGTCCACAAGCCTCAACTCACTCTACAAATGCCTCTGGACCTATGCTGTTTGGCCTGAGTGGGTTTCTCAGGAGACCTGGAGGCCCTGTTCCCTACAGGGTTTCTGAGAAACTCGAGGTGTGGCCCTTTATAGTAGGGGCTGACCTGAGATGGAGCACCCCTACCATATATGCATGGCCATGGCAGCTAGCAGGGATGTGGCATTGATGAGGTGTAGGGTGGCAGAGAGAAGGGGATGGTGCTGGCTGCAGGGGTGTGACAGAGACTAGGGAAGGGATGTGATGGTCAAGAGGGGCACCACTAGGCTGAGTGAACGGGGCATGGTTATGGTGGGAGGGGAGTGACCATGGATTAATACAAGGGCTAACCAGGGGCCTTGGAGGGGAAGGAATAGTGGGTGAGGGAGGGGACGAGATTAGAACAGAGTGCACTTGCCAACACAGCAGGTAGAGGCATGGCTTTATGGAAGGGGTGTGGCAGCTGCTCGAGGACAAAGAAGGATTAAAGGATTAACAGGAAATGTCGAGGTGAGTGTTATTTTTGTCCTAATTTCTTTACCTTTCATTTTTACTGTAGGTGGTCTTGATTTATTTCACCTGCAGTTAGCAACATGTGTTTTGACTCTCGGGAAAGAAAGTGATCTTTCCTCTTCTTCCTCCAGTCCTCCCCCAAGGAGGAGCAATTTTGATTTGGGTCTGTCTGCTCCCAAGGCACGGAGTGGCACATACCTTCTAAGGGACAGGTCTTGCTGAACACATCCACACAGCCACCTTCTGTTTCTTTCTGCTAAGGACCAGGCTGCTCACTCCCGGGAAGATGCAGGATGTGTGATCTCACTTTGGTTCTGGCTCTCTCTCCTTTCATGTTTTCTCTTAGTCCAGTTTGGTAGCCAGACTTCTGCTCCTGCATGGCTCAGACCAACATGTTTGAGAGCACTAGAAGTAAACGTACTCTTTTTTTTTTAATTCTTCTTTCTTTTTGTTGTTGCTGTTTATTTTCTTTCTGATTTCAGTTTTCCCTGTCACTGGCAGAAGGATGTGATTCTAACCTTTCCTTCCATTATAGGGGTAGAGCTGAGTTTTGGCTTTGGAATGGGTGTCACCTTTGTGGCCTCCTTTAAACCCAGACTTTATTTTTTAAGTTTTAGTCAGATATAATTCACATAACATAAGATGCACATTTTTAAAGTGTACAATGCAGTGGTTTTTAGTATATTTACTCTGCTGAAGAGCCATCATCACTATCTAATTCCAGAACATTTCCATCACCCCAATAAGAAACCTCTTTGAGGGAGGCTATGGCTCAGGGGTAGAGTGTGTGCTTAGCATGCACGAGGTCCTGGGTTCAATCCCCAGTACCTCCATTAATATAAATAAATAAATAAATCTAATTACCTCACCCCCAAAATAAAATTTAAAAATTAAAAAAAAAAGAAAGAAACCTCTTGCCCACTAGCAGTCACCTCCCAACTTCTCCTCCTTCAGACCCTGGTAATCACCAGTCTACTTTATCTTCCAATGGACTTGCCTATTCTGGGCATTTCATATAAATGGAATCATACATATGTGGCCTTTTGTGTCTGACTTCTTTTACTTAAATAATGTTTATGTTTTATTAGTTTAAGAAAAAAGGAGGCTCCCATGTGGTCCTGTCCAGCTCATTAGAAGTCAGAGTTGGAGTTCAGAACCCAAGACTCAGCACATCAGTGACAAATACTCTACCTTTTATTGCTTTGTTTGCCATTGTTCCATTAATATCAGGGCACCTGCAGCCAAGGCTGGCTGGGCCAACTGGGTATTTGGGTATTCCAGAACATCTTGTCCGTAACACTTAATAACGGTATCCAGAGGATATGAGTATCCCATTTTCATGGAAACAATGCGCTTCATGCCTCCTGTAGAAAAAAATACCTATAAGAGGGGCAAAAGTATGTATCCTTTGAACATTTTTTTTGTTATTTTATTTGTCCTATCCTAAAAGAAGTTCCTCATCCTCCTAAATCTTGGCAACTCCCTCAGTGTTAATAACAAATACATACAATTATATGATGAGAAAGTACACTCATTACTACCTTACAGTGTATACAACCTTGATTTTCCTTAAAGCTTTCCACCAATCTTGGACCACTTATATATGAAGTGTCTGTGTCTGTGTGTGCAGGTGTGTTCCAGTCTGAACCTATGCGGTATACGTTATTGATTTCAGACATGTCTGGCCACATGTGGCAAACTGGTGGAAAAATCCATGCAAGAAAAGTGTCCCCCTAGGGTTCAGTACCCAGAGACCTCCTGCTCCCCACGAGAACCTCTGACAAAGCTGCAGGTCTGGGTGCTGCTGACGTGGAGTGAGTACAGGAGCCCCCACCCCTCCAAGTCCAGGGAAGCACTGCCCTTCCCTGTGCAGAGCTCCCAAAATATGTGCTGGGACAGAGGAGATCTTTTCAAGATGTGGAGTAGTAAGTAGGATCCTGAGCTCGCCTCCTCTCATAAACACGACAAAACCAGAACTGACTGCTGAAAGGCCATTGATGAAAAAGACTGGAACTTACTGAAACAACCTTTAACTGGAGACATAAAGAGAAAAACCACAGTGGGATGGTAGGAGGGGCACACTTGCAGTATACTCAGGTCCCATACCCCCAGGGCGGGTGACCCATAAGCTGGAGAATAATTTTATTACTACAGGAGTGAGAGTTTTGAGCCCCATGTCAGGTTCCCTAGCCTGGGGGTCTGGCATTGGGGGGAGGAGCCCCCAGAGCTTTTGGCTTTAAGGCCAGCACAGATTAACCACAGGAAGCCCCACCAGCCCAGGGGAAACAGACTTACTCTCTTACAGAACGCACATAGACCCTTATGTGCACTGGGACCAAGGGCAGAGATAGTGATTTCATAGGAACCTGGGCCAGACATGCCTGCTGATTTTGGAATGTTTCTTGGGGAGGTGAGGAGGAAGCTGTGGCTCATCCTGGGGACATAAATAAAGCTGGTGGCAGACATTCGGGGAGTATTCATCTCCATGAACTTTCCTGGAGGCTGACATCTTGCTTGGGTCATTAGCACCAAGACCTGGCCCCACCCAACAGCCTTTATGCTTAAACTGCTGGGATGCCTCAGGCCAAAAACAAACAGGGTGGGAGCACAGCCCCGCTTAGCAGCAGGTGGGCTGTATAAAGACTTCTGGAGCCCACAGCTGCCTCTAGACGTGCCCCTAGATATGGCTTGGCCCACTAAAGGGCCAGCACCCAACTCCATCCACCAAGGCAGACACCAGAAGTAAGAAAACAGTAATCCCACATCCTGTGTAAAGAGCTCACAAATACAGGCCAGACTCTTACCCTGGGACCAGGAAGACCCTGGCCCTTCAGTGATGAGAGGGGACTGTACTTCTGGGACACAGAGGACATCTCCTACAGGGGGCCACCTCTCCAAAGTTGAGAAATGTAACTAATCTACATAAAAATACAAATAAAAATTTAGACAAAATGAGGCAGCAGAGGAATATGCTTCAGGCAAAGACACAAGATAAACTACCAGAAGAAGAAATAAGTGATGAGGAGCTAGATAGGCAATCTACCCCAGAAAGAGTTCAGAGTAATGATTGTGAAGATGATTAGAGAACTTGGGAGGAGAATAGATGCAGAGAGTGAGAAGTTAGAATTTTTTAACCAAGAGTTAGAAGATACAAAGGACAACCAGAGTTGAAGAATGCAATAACCAAAATGAATAATAAAAAAGAAGGAACCAAGAGTAGACTAAATGAAGCAGAAGAATGAATCAGTGAGCTAAAAGACACTGGAATGGAAATCACTCCCACAGAACATAAAAAGGAAAAAAAAAAATGAAAAGAAATGTGGATATAGTTTAAGAGACCTCTGGGACAACATGAAGTACACTAATGTTTGCATCATAGGAGTCCCATAGGGAGAAGAGAGAAAAAGGACCTAAAAAATACTTGAAGACATAACAGCTGAAAACTTCCCTAACTTCAGAAAGGAAACAGTCACCCAAGTCCAGGAAGCACAGAGAGTGCCATACAGGATTAACCCAAAGAGGAGCACACCAAGGCACATAGTAATCAAGTTGGCAAAAATTAAAGATAAAGAGAAAATATTAAAAGCAACAAGAGCAAAACAACAAATAACATACAAGGGAACTCCCATAAGGTTATCAGCTGAATAACATACAAGGGAACTCTCATAAGATTATCAGCTGATTTTTCAGCAGAAACTCTACAGGTCAGAAGGGCGTGGCATGATATATTTAAAGTGATGAAAGGAAAAAACCTACAACCAAGAATATACTCTACCTGGCAAGACTCTCATTCAGACAGAGAAATCAAAAAAGTTTTATAGATAAGCAAAAGCTAAAAGAATTCATCACCACCAAAACAGCTTTACAACAAACGCTAAAGGAACATGTCTCTAGGTGGAACAGAAAAGGCCACAACTAGCTGCAAGAAATGTATGAAATGGAAACGCTCACCAGTGAAGGCAAACAGACAGTAAAGGTAGGAAATCAGCCATGCACAAATTAATAGGGACGTTAAAAGACAAAAGTAGTAAAAATCATCTGTATCCACAATAAGCAATTAAATGACACACAAAACAATTCACTGTAAAATATGATATCAAAACCAGTAATGGTGAGGGGAGGAGAGTATGAATGTAGGATATTTAAAATGCATTTGAAATTAAGAGATCAGCAACTTAAAACAATCATGTATATATAGAGAGAGACTTCTATACCAAAACTTCATGGTAACCACAAACCAAATATTTATAATAGAGACACACTCAAATAAAGAAAGAGGAATCCATACATAACACTAAAGATAGTCATCAAATCACATGAGAAGGGAACAAAGGAAGAAAGGGGAAAAAAGGAAGAAAGGGGGGGGGGGGGAAAGACCTGCAAATACAAATTCAAAACAATTAACAAAATGGCAGTAAGAACATACGTATTAATAATTTACCTTAAATGAAAACAAATCAAGTGCTCCAACCAAAAAACATAGACTGGCTGAATGGATACAAAACAAGACCCATATACGTGCTGTTTACAAAAGAGCCACTTCAGAGTTGAGACACATACAGACTGAAAGTGAGGGGATGGAAAAAGTATTCTATGCAAATAGAAACCAAAAGAAAGCTAGAGTAGCAATACTTATATCAGACATAATAGACTTTAAAAAAAAAAAAAGGAGCAATAACCAAATAACTGGAGAGGTCTAATCTTACTCAAGGGTTTCCTATTTAGCTTGAGGAAGTTTCCTAAAAATAATATTTTGTACTTCCCATCCTCTTTTCTCCCTCTCACCATTTTAAGAGACAACACCTGATAGAAAAAATAAAAACAGAGAAAGCTGAATGGCTGTATTTCGTACCAGCTGGTGACCTTAGACAAGTTAATTAACATCTCTGAACCTCAATGTCCTCATAAGTAAAAACGAGGATATAAAGCCACCGACCCATAGATAACCTGGGGAGACTCAACTGGACTCAGATCTGTGAAGTGAGTAGCCACATGCCTTGCATGGTAGGCTGTCAGTCAATGGTAGTTCTCTACACTTTCCCTGCCATGGGCGGGCCCCTGGAGGAGACCACCCTGGAGGGTGTTGAAAAGGCAAGTCCCAGAGGAGAGCTCTCAGAGGAAGCCCGTGGCAACCAGTGCCACAAGCACACTTCTCCCTGGGAACGCCATCAGCTGCTGCCTCTGAGCGTGGTACATGTGCTGCCCTCTTTGCCTCTTCTTCAGCATCAATCATGGTGGACGCAGGGGTCATTTAGCCTCAGACTTCTTCCAGCCAGTAGAGGAGACAAGGTCTCCCCAGGCCCACGCACCAGTACTGGGTCAGCTGCTCACACCTCTGGGTCACTCTCTCTGCCACGAAACTCCGACCAGGCAGGGCTCAGACCCCCACCCCACTCCTGATTATCCCAGGTTCCACTTCCTCCAGCAGCGGTGAAGGACTGAGGAAGCAACATCGGACTCCGTTCCTTCTCCTCTTACATATTCTCCCTTCCCCTCCTTTCCTACCTCCCACCGCAACTTAACTCCTTTCCTCCATTTTCTAGGTTCTTTTGAGGTTGATGAGGGAGAAACTAAATCTCAAGAAACAATGGATACCATTTTCTAAGTATTTCCAGAAATGACTGATAAGTATCAACTCTGCCCAACTGAAAATCATCATAGTTTTTGGCACTCACGGGAGTTTATGTGGACAACACTAAACGATTTCACTCTTGCATGAGAAAAGGTCCCAAGATAGTTTCCAAGGAAAAATCTGACCTCAACATCAGGCATCCCGTGACCCATCTCCTGGGAAGGTGCTTCACTCTGTCTGAACGTAGAGTTGGGTCAGCTCAGCAAAATTACATTCACGACCGAGTAAAAAAACCAAAAAACAAAAACGAATTCTCCTGTCAACTCTGCGACATACAACTCTATACAAATATTATGCTTCCTATTTTAGAGCTAGGGAAAAAGTACAGAATCAAATCATTTTAAGACTGGCATTGCTCTTAGAAATCACTTTCTTAAACTCTTAATGCAGATGGAGGTGAAGGACTTCCTCCACGTCACAGGAGGAATTGGCATCAAAGCTAAAATTAGATTTTACTTGAATTTTCCTTTCATACGGTCTGAAAACTAAAAACACGGTGTTGGTGTTTTATGGCATTTACAGTGTATGTCACATACCAGCTATGCTATCGGAGTGAAATACTAACAAGCTAGCTGGCAACTAAAGAGATCTCCTGCTGCTCTGATCTGAAGCATGGTGTGGTATTCATAATACAACTTCATCCCTGCTTCTCTTGGTGGCCTAGTAGCCAGCCATTATTCTTTCATTATATGCTTGGTGGGAGTTTTTGTCTCTGAAGTTTGGAATACATTGTCATCTGACCGTGCCAGATGGGTTACTCTAAGTCATTTTAAGTCATCTATTTTTAAAATTGGAAATTTTATTTAAAACAGTCCACAACTTCTAAAAACAAGTCACTTTTCAAATGCTCATAAAAATATAATCCTCATTCTTTTATAAAACACCTCTCAGTCAGGGAGGGACTCATTGACCTTGTCAATTTTTCTCCCAGTTCTAATAATAAAGAAATGAAAAAGTTCATAGAAAGTAAATAAGAAATATTGCTACTGAAACAGCAGGACCCTGTGGGGACTCCCTGGTACAAGTCCTTTCTGTGTCCCCTATTTCTTGTTAGTAAGGCATAGGCTTCATTCCACCTCCTTGACCTTCCCTGAGTTCCTAAGGGCAGAGTCAAACAGTTGCTAATCAGGGAAGGGAGGGGATGGAGAGGCAAGGGAAGAATAGTCAAGAAACAGCAGCACAGCCTTGGGGCAGGGTCCTGGTTCCTCCTGAAGGAATATAGGTAACAATGTCTTTGATCTTCTGCAGGAACTAAGGCCTCCCACCCAGGTGGAGGATGGTGACTTCAGGCTAAGCACAAGGTTCCTAGATCACCACCCTGTTACCTCACCATCAGCCAATCAGAAGAAACTCACATGCCCTGCTGTCCTCACCCCAAATTTTGCCTATAAAAACATTTCCCCCAAAACTACTGGGTTTTTCGAGCATGAACCACCTGTCTTCCTTGCTTGGCCCTGCAATAAATCTTTCTCTGCTCCAAACTCTGACTTTTCGGTTTGTTTGGCCTTATTGTGTGTCGGGCACACCAACTTTTGTTGGGTAACACTACTAACTAGGATGCATTAAAAAAGAGAGGTGAGCTTCCATATATTTTAAGTCTGCAAATTTTAGAGAGTTTAACTTTAAAGTTACAGCAGACAAATCCATTATGCAAATTTTTTAGCTATGGAAATTAAATATTAGCCTCAATTAAATAATCCTAAACCTGGTTACAAGGGATCCTACTTCTCCAAGCTGCAAATGGGTGGGAGTGGTGTGGAAATCATGGTGCCCTTTGTTACTCACCATGAGTACAGGCACGGAACTGGATAAAAACTTAAAAAAAAAAAAAAAAAGAATCAGTTAAAGTAGCATTTCTAGAGTCAAAAGAGAATATGGGGAATTGTCTTCTCTTACCTCTCATCACACAGATGAGGAAGGCAAGTCTCAGGGAGGAAATGATGCTCCTGTGATCACACGGGCGACCTCCTAACCTCCTGATTTCCTGTCTGGTGCTTTTCTCTGACCTATGGAAGGAGCATAATGTTTTGTAAGTTTTATGACATTCCTGCCCCCTTCCCCATGCTATGGGTGTTCCTTTAGCCTAGGGAAGTTGGAAATTTCTTGTATCCAGAGTCCATGGGGAGAAGAAATTACCATCAAAAAAAGTCTATTCCTGGTTTTGGTGTTTCATAAGCCTAGCTCCTGGAATGAGACAAAAGATTTGGAACAGCGCATAATGATGTGAGGAGCAAGATTCCCTGCCCCAGGCTGGATAAAGATTATTTGGGATGAGGAAGGAGACATTCAAAAGGCAGATGCCAAGAGGTTAGATGCGGTTGGTTTCTGGGGAGGGGCCATGTGACCTGCTTTTCTTTAGCCAAATGCCTAGGGAAAGAGGGCACCATGGAAACCCTGGATGCAGTTGGAAGGTTCAAGAGCAAAGAGGATCTGAGTCCTCACCATTGGAGGGGGAGCGAGTTTCCAGAAGCTCTGGGTTTCATGGCTGGGGTGCAGAAGCAGTGTTGGGCAGACCAGCCCTAGACAGCCTCACTGACTTCTCCATCCTACTCCTGGTCATAGAACCTGGTAGAATGATCCTATGCACCCAAGAGGGATGGACATGCCACGGGAGTGGGAGAGCCAGAGTGGTCTGAGGTTGTGAATGAAGAGGGACGCAGCAGTGACCTACAAGGGTAGTTGGTGACTGGAGACAAGATTGAGACCAAGATGCCTCACAAATGCTGATGTATGTCCCCAACTCTGGTCCTTCCCATGCCTCAACGCCCTGTAAGTCACCCTAAATTCAGGCCTAATCCTGGGGAAGCAAAGGGTAGATGAAGTTCGGGGCAGGAGACCACACCCTATAGACTGAGATCCAATTTCCAACCATTTGACCAAATGGGACATAGAAATTAACATTAAGTTCAGTTACAACAAAAGAGAGAAATTTCCTGTAACAAAAGAGCTTGTGGGTGAATTTTTCACCTGCTATAAATATTACTGCTTATTTGGCATAAGTGTAGATTTCCCCAAATGGCAAAAGAGTTGCTTTTCTGATTTCAACTTAGAAAATAATTTAATTCAATTAGTTGACATGTAAAATGGCCTTAAATAACATTTTAGAAAACGTGGCAACTCCTCTTTTAAATGAAAAACTCTTGTGAAGAATAATTTATGTCTTAAAACATTTTAATGTAAAACTTGTGTTGGTATTTCATTTTGGATTTGAGCACCAACTCAGCCCCCATATATTCCCTTCTTACATCCTGTCTGAGGAAGCTTCCAGAAACTGCTGCAATGAGGGCCTCTTGACAAGACCTCCCAGCTTCCTTTGGGAAACGCCCCCAGCTCCCTCTGAGCAGAGTACATTATCATTTTCCTATTTCATCTAAACTGTCCTGACTTTGCAGTGTTATTGTTATTTACACATTTCAGCTGTTCCCATGTTTATTCCTGAAGTGCGTGCAATTAACTTTCAGCTGACATTTACAGGTGCCCTTGAGGGTTACCAGTGGTTTCTCATCTTTTTCAAAAAGGCAGTGTGGGTCCAGCTCTATTGGGTGTGTGGGTGGGTGGGGTCAAGAAACAGCCGCTCTGAAGCTCATAGCTCAGGCTTCCAAGCCCCTCCTGGCTCCATCACCTACTGGCTTTGGGTCTTTAAGCAAACCTCTCTCTGCCTTAGTTTCTTCATTTATAAAATGAAGATATTGATTGTTCCTAACTTGTAGAGTTGCAAGAATTAAACGTAAAATATTTAGTGGCATTTCTGGCAAATAGTGTTCAAAAAATGTCAGATATTACAATTATGTGGCTCGGAACAAGGAATTTGCATGTGCCTCCCCCTCCCCCCCATTTTCTTCTTCCTTTTGTGCTATTTTTTCCTTAATAAATGCTTGTTGGATCTATTATGAATGAGCCATTTGCTTTCACTTTTCGGTTCTATAAACTTTAATTAAAGCAATGTGCCAGACACCATGGCAGTGAGACAACAAAATGAATAAAATGTAGACTGTGTTCTTCATCTTACAGTGTAGGAGAGGCTTAATTAATAACTTTACATTTGCCCACAGTGACTGGGAAGGGGCACTGGAGAGTCATTCCAGGAGGTTTCCTGGAGGAGGCAACCACTGACCTGAATCCTGAACCGTGTGTGCAAGTCAGCCAGGTGAAGAATGGTAGGCAGGTCTTTCCAGGCAGTAAGAAGAGCCTGGAACACAGGAGGAAACAACTTGAGGATGTGGTGTGTGGGGAGAAAAAAAACACCCTTGACATTTGCTGGGATCAGGGCAAGAGGGCAAATGGTGGCTGCATACCTTACATCTAATTATTTAGAAGTTACAAATCAAGCAAACACACTGCTACATAAAATGAGTTTCATCCTTCTGCCTTGAAACTATACCTTCATAACATCCTAGAAGGCTGGGTTGTAAATTGGAATATTGGAATTCCAAGCTAGAAATATGATACCAAGAAGAGAGCCAGAACTTAGCCCATGGTCCACCCTTCCTTTGTTTCTCATTCCTGGCTCCATTGCCAACCTCCCTTTCTTTAGCAATAATGCTGCATTTGCCCTTTGGTCAGCCCACCTCAGACCTGCCCAAAGTCATGCTCTTGTCTTCAAAGCATAAACTCAAGGGAGAGACCCATGTAGGTGCTGGAAAGGCTTTGGGCTATTTGTCCAGGGAATTTCGGACACCAGACATCAGTAGCATGGTCCCCAAGGAAGAAGAACCAACTCCAAGGGAGTTCCTCCCCTTAGTCACATGGACAGCTCAGCTGTGAGGAGGAGCAGGGAGCATCAGAACCAGCCCCCTAAAGGCCAGAGGTCTCAGAACAGATACCCTGTGTCCTGGGGTCTCAGGGTGATACCGAAGGGAAATCACACTTCTCTGTCAATGAGAGCTTAAAGACTAAGGCAAAGAGTAGGGGTAAGAGGCTGGAGGGAGTAAGGAAGAGCCATGCCACGGATGTCTTTGCCTTCCAAGGAGCCTGAACTTGAATCTGCTGGCTTAGTAGAAATATTGATAGATTTTGTGAAAAGAAATGTCATGGTCACAGTTTTTAAAGTAAATTCTTGGCTGCAATATGGAAGACAGACTGAGGGTCAAGAGAAAATAAGACAGAGGCAGAGGGGCCAGTTTGGGAACAGTTCAGCTGAGAGATGATGCTGAATTTTGTGAAGATGAGAAGATGGATCAATACATATTTGGGAGGTAAAACAGAGTAATTACTGATTGTTCGGAGATGGGGCTGGGAGAGTGTGAGGGGTGGAAGACAGGGAGGATTTCTCCCATGTTTTGGCTCAGTGGCTGTGTGTTGGTTTCTTATTGTCACAACAAATGACCACACATTTAGCAGCTTAAAACGACGCCCATTATTATCTCAAAGTGCATCCCAGAGGGTCCCCTGCTTAGAGTCTTGTAAGACTGGATTCCATTACCTTCTGAAAGATTCGAGGATGAATCTGCTTTGAGGCTCCTTCAGGTTGTGGGTTAAATTCAGCTCCTTGAGGCTGGAGCACGAAGGCCCCTATTTCCTTGCTGGCTGTCAGCCGGGGTCTGGTCTTGACTCCTCGAGGCTCCCTGAATCTCTTCTCCTGCTCTCCATGAGGACCCCTCCAGCAGGAGCAGGTGGACTTCCTCACTCTTTAAATCTCTCCAGCGGCCCTTTTTGTGGCATCTCTCTGCTATATTTCTCTTCTGCTTTCCTCTTCTGTAACCAGAAGGAGTTATTCTGTACTTCTAAGGACTCATGGGATCAGATTGTGTCCACCCTGGTAATCTAGGATAATGTCCCCTCTTAAAGTCCTTAACCTTAATCACATCTGTAAAGTCCCTTTTGCCATGTAACTCAATATAATCACAGGTTCCAGAAGGCCCTAAAGATGGGGGAGGGGTGGAATTTTTGAGGGGGCTAGTCTGTCTACCATAGTCTGTTAAACAGCTTCTGAAATTAGTCTAACCAAACTGCTCAATCCACAGTTGTCTTTTATCTTAGGCCAATCAGTGGGCTGGTGGCAGAAGTTGGGTGAAAATCCAGGCTTCCTGGTTTCTAGTCCAGACCATCTGTGGCCACACTATCTAGCTCCACCTCCCTCAGCCTCACCCAATTGCTCTCTATCAAATCACCTTGTTGATTTCCTCCATTGAATCCATGAAACACTCAAATAATGTTACCAGTTTACTTATCTATTGGCTATCTTCTCTCACAAGTATTTAAGCTCCCATTTGAGCCACAAGTCCAACATAGGGATTTTTGCCTGGTTTGTTCACCATTGAAGCCCCAGGACTGCAAATAATGCTGGGTTCACAGTAAGCATCAATAAATGCTTATTGAATGGATAAATGAATGAATGAATGACGTTGTAACATTTGGCCCAAGTAGATGAGTCTTGAGAAGAAGACACTATGGCAGTTCAGAATTTTTTCAGTCTCCATGTTGTTATTAAAATCCAAAGGATGTTCAGTCATCCTCTCATTCTTTTGGCAAACCTTCTTATTTTCAAATACACATTCACAGCATACCCACTCAAATATTAACATCAACATCCAAATCAGTTGAGACTGACTGTGGTTGGATTTTTCCCTTGACCATAGACTAAATTGTGCATGCAAAGTGGTCCATTTTAACCTTCTTCAGTAATGCATCTTCCAGGAGTGGTCCTATTAAAATAAATCAGCAATATTATGGCAAAATTTTGCTTTATATTAATGAGGTTACTAGGGCCAGCTGAACATTTGCATATGTTTATATTTCCTACAGTGTTTTGTTATAAATTTAAACCTCACTTGTCATATGGGTTGGAAATAACTCAAGAGGTCATCTTATCCACAACCTCCCTTAAATTACAAGTATATAAAAACCATCCATAAAGTTGGCTGAGTAGCTGTTTCTTAAATAGCCTCCAAACAATAAGATTCTTAATTAAAAGCCCAAAATTTCACAACTATTAATCAAGTATATTCTAAGGCTTACCCTTTCCTTTTTTTGCATTATTTTTAAAACCACATTGACTTAATTATCCTTCAGTGAACAGAGTAACATCAAAATAATTTATATCCACTGTTCTTCTTCAGGCTTCCATGGTAGATGAGAGCTATAAAGCAAGTTTTTATTAACTCAGATTTTCTTTTTTTTTTTTAAATTGACTACATAGTCTTCCAAGTTACATCTCATTCTTGAGACCTTAAAGTGAACAGAGTATTTTAATGAAGTCCTAATTAATGCTGTGTGTAGCAAGTGGATGCCTTCTCCTCCCTGCATACTACATTCCTCAAGAAACACACCATTTCCCTTCCAACTTCTTACTCTTCTTGGGGTCTCCTGTGGCTTATAAATGAAGAGTGCCACCTGAAGGGAGTTCTTAGTGCACTTAGGTAGGAATTAATTTTTTAAAAACTCCAGAATCATTAAAACAATCACTACAGTTGGTTTGTCAATATCTTCTTGAATATCTGGTCACTGTGGTCCATGGTTTCCTTGTGTACAGGCCAAATTTCAAACACAAGTCTTCTGCCTTTGGCATCTGACACACTTCTGATTTTTAGTGGGTGTGAGCTCAGACTTGGAAGCTCAATTACAGATGTATACACACACAGCTTCATGTAGGGCGGGATCTCGTTACTGAGGACCTGCTAGGGACAGCAAGCATTGGGCATTGACACTGGAGTTTGCTGGTGGTCTTCCCTGGAACCTCCACAGTCTTAATGGACTACTCCAAGAAGTGTTCACAAGCAGAGTTCAGACTCAATTAAAAAACAAACAAACAAACAAACCATGACTTATTTATTTTATAAACAGTTTCAAGCTTTTCTGGTGCTGGAGTTCCTGGACACAGATCTTTTCTTCTTTGTCTTGCTCCAAATTTCTCTCTTATAGCTTCATATGGCGTCGAAGTGCTTTGCTGCTATGTACCATTAAAGACAATGCTAAAAAGCAAGCAATACCAGGCTTTCCATAGTTCCATAGTATTTCCATAGTTCACTGAGCCACATGGTTGTTACCCAATTTAGGAACACTGTACAGAGAAAAAGGGAGATGGGTATCACACCAACATCTGCAACCTTCAGGTCCTAACGCTGCTATTTTTTGGATGTCCTCATAGTGTGGAGTGCCACCACAATATAAACAGATACAAATGTTGATTTATTCTCACTTTTCATCTGGCATTGATTTAGACTTTATTAGGTTTCACAATTACTAAAAATCTGAAGTTGTTACAATTTCTTTAACCCTTGAGTTTATCCTTCAAGTGACAAGATTCCCTGGCTATAATAAAGAGCGTCGTTTGACCCAAAATATGAAGAAATCTGTGCCTTTGTTGTATAAATATTCTGAATTTTCCATACCCCATCTCTATAGAAGTTTGATTCAAAAGAGTACATTATTTCTGTTCCTAAATCCTTACTTTTTTTTTTCTGGGGAGTTAGCAAAGCTTTTCCTGCATTTTGTATATCGTTGAACAGTTACTACTTGGAAGTTTTGCTTTTGTTCAATATTTACAGCTCATCATAACTTATGCCAAGGCTGACTTTCTTTTTATGCATCTTCAGGGCTGTGTGCCCAGACCTGGAGTGGTGCTTGTTATCAAAAATACCCTTTAGGAAAATCTAATATATGGTTTCTTTGTAAATAATATCATTCCCTTCAAAACCAAGTTCTTTTCTATTGGCTGGATAAAATATACACAAGAAAATGCATGTGCATTCTTTGCACCAACAATGGGATCGTTTCTTTAATGCATAATAAATCACAGTCCCTAACCTCCCCAAAATGTGTATAAGGAGACAAGATGGATAAACATATAGACATAGAAACACATCATAAAACCCCCCATGAACCACAATTTAGCGTATTACCAGTTATATGTCATTATTTCTTATTACCTTACTTTTTCCCCATCTATTTCATGGTTTTCTCATACCCTTATGCCTTATCAGAGAGTCTGGAGTCAATTAGATTAGATTAAAAAAAGCTTTTGAAATTTGGAGAATTGGGTAAATAGAGCAAAATACTTTTACCCCGTTGATAAAAAAGTTGAGACAACGTACCCTTTTCAGAATCAATTCATACTCCAATAGTGTTTTCAAACATTTAAAGACAGAGGATAATTAAATTATTAGAAAGCCATAAAAATCCTGTACAGTTATAGGAACCATTTTCCAGGGAGGAGAAATATGTGTTGATATGCATTGTATAAAAAAAGATAAATACTTAATTTAAAATCACACTAAAACAAATGAAAGAATAAAACCTGCATCTTGCATTCTCTCATGCAATTCTGAAAACTTATACATGAAAATGAATGGCTTTTAAAGTAGAAAGGCCTAAGACAGAGAAGCAACCTAAATGTCCATTAACAGATGATTGAATAAAGAAGTTGTGGTATATACACATATACACATACACCATGCACACACACACACACGCACACGTGCGCACACACACACACACACAATGAACTACTACTCACCCATGAAAAGAATAAAATAATGTCATTTACAGCAACATGGATGGACCTGGAAATTGTCATACCAAATGAAGTAAGCCAGAAAGAGAAAGAAAATTATATGATATCACTTATATGTGGAATATTTAAAAATGACACAAATGAGCTTATTTATTAAACAAACAGACTCACAGACATAGAAAACAAACATGGTTAATGTGAGTGGTGGACGGATAAATTGGGAGTTTGAGATTTGTAGATATTAACTACTATAATAAAATAGATAAACAACAAGTTTCTACTGTATAGCACAGGGAACTATATTCAATACCGTGTAATGGCCTAGGAATAAAAAGAACAGGAAGAGGAATATATATGTGTGTAACTGAATCACTATGCTGTACACCAGAAATTAGCACAACATTGTAAACCAACTATTCTTCAATAAAATAAAAGTAAAAGTGGGAAGGCCTGAAGAGAGAAGAGTTGGGGCTGGATCTTAGGAAACAGGAGTTAATTGGGCTCCATTGTCTGGTCATCACCGAGAGCTGTGGATGGTCAGGAGATGGGAGAATGACAGCAATAACAGATTCTAACACCTGGTTGATTGAGTCCTGTGGGTTTCAGCACCTGGTCAATGAGCCCTTCCCATCCAGATCTGAGCATATTTTTCTCTCTCCTAAGGCATTTAGCAGGCCTTATATCCCAAGGTTCAAAAAACGAGACCTGAGGGGCACAACTCATACCAGCCACAACATGAAGAATGAATAAAAAAGGACGCTGAGATTGTGACTTAGTGTGTGTCTCTCATGTGAATGTTGAAGTTATTGGGTTGTGCTATGACATGCTTTTCCACTGGAACATACGAGGGTCAAACCTCACCAATCAGAGTCACGAGTGAATCTTGTAGGAAAGATAAGGTTATTCTTTCCGTCCATCACCAGGGGGAGATGGCTCTCCAGATAGGACACCACATCTGAGAAAGTGACTGTTGGGTAAGAAAGGGAAGTCAGACTTTGGGGGATTTACGAATCCACAGCTGAGTTCCCCGCTCAGAGGAAATTCCTCGATCTTTAACAACTAACTATGGCTCCTCAGGTCCTGGAGTAAAAATACAAAGATTTTCCTGGGTTGAAGACTCTCAGGAGATTTTGTTGACTTAATTATACCTTTGTGCATTCTAGGAGCAGGCCATGGGTGTGTCAAAAATACTTGTGAAGGGTTCCTCTTACCTCAGTCTCCTGCTCTCTCTCATGCACATGTGGGCACGCATGTATGCTAAAAAAAAAAATAACCTTTCACTCATTTTAGGCATTTTCCAGTTTTCTCTCAGTTCCTCACTCACCCAGTCACCATTATAGCACACACCCTATAATAAGCCACCAATGTGTTATCAACAGAGATAACATGATATTTACCGCCAATTTGGCCTCAGAGATATTTCTTATCTTTTTCTTGTAAACCTTCAGAGTCTTATTACAGAGAACACAGTCCTTGACCATCGAAAATATTTTCAGATAAACCTGCACCTGAAAATCTCTATACTGATGGATTCTGCCTCATCAATAGATCAGATGAAGATCAAAATTATGTTGATCGCACAGGCCAATGAGGCAAAGTGGAGAGGCAAAGATTCCAAGGGAGGTGGGCACGCAGCTTATCGCTTTTCCAAAGATAAACACAGCAGTGTGGAAATCGGTGGTTACAGGTGGGATCTGAAGAACGTACAGGAGCAAAACTAATTCAGATCTTCCCGCTTCAGCAGCAGAAGCCCCCCTTTACAGAAGCCCACCCCAGCACTGCTTCAGGGTGTGGAAGTATGCCAACCACTGTGGCAATGGGGGTGGAAGCATGAGGGGAGGAAAGCCGAGCAAGACGTCCTTTTCCTTCCTGGCGTCTCATGCACCCCTCATCCGGGGCTGGTGTTCAGTATTGTTCTGGTGCCTGGAGCCAGGCACTCTCTGTGTTTCTCTTATTTTCCCTTTTTTAGTCAGTGGTTAGTTCTCGGCCAAACCTGAGTATCAGGATTAAATGCTAAGTGAGACACACCATCCTAGGCCCCACGACAGGCCAACTGTATCTTATTTCCTGTGTCTCTGAGATTAACTTCTGTTACAGGTTGAATTATGTTTCTTCTCCAGAAAAAAAAAAAAAAAAAAAAAAAGATATGTTGGTGTCAACTCCCAGTATCTCAGAATGTGACTTTATTCAGAGAAAGAGTCTTTACAGAGGTAGTCAAGTTAAAATGAGGTTATTAGGGTGGACCCTAAACCAGTGTGACTTATGTCCTTATGAAAAGGGGCATTTTGGACACAGAGGGAGACATGCATAGAGGAAAGGCAATTTGAAGAGACATGGAGAGAAGACAGACAATCTGCAAGCCAAGGGGCGAGGCCCTGATGAGATGTTTCCTCCGCAGCCTCAGAAGGAACCAGCCCTGCAGACACCTTGATTGTGGACTTCCAGCCTCCAGAACTGTGAGCAGTAAGTTTCTGTTGTTTCAGCACTCCACCTCAGTTGATAGTATGTTGTTACAGAAGTCCTAGGAACAAATACAAATTCCATCTAAGTTTTATCTCTACAAACAACTTGGTTCCAAGCAGAGGAGAAATTTATGATCATGAATGAAGTCTACTTCCATAGAAGTCAGGAACAACGCCTGCATCTCTACCTCCATCACCCCAGGGACTTTTTCCTCCTCCTTATGTATAAGTAAAATTGTACACAGGGCATTGGGGAGCTGCTCACTGGATCCCTTGTTTGTCTTGAATAGGCAGATCCTAAAGAGTCCTGGATTTATCTCATTACTTTCATCTTCCAGCTAAGGATATTCAGAAAATGATTCGATTTCTCTGAACTTCAGTCTTCCTGCTAAAAAAGGGTTGAAATTCCTTCCTCAAGGTATTCATTTAGTTTCAGTGAGTGTAATATGCCTACCATACACCAGGAACTTGATGCATGTTACTTCCATTTCCCTTCTGTTCCAGTTTCCCCACTGACCAAATTTAATGAGTACTCACCACACTACTCTGCGATTCAAACTCCTCTGCTATAAATGAGGATAATGGAACTTACTTTGACTTTGGGGGGTGTTTGTATGGAGGAGATGCGTGATTACAGGTAAAGCATGGGCACTGGGGCCAGGCACCCTGGGCATCATCACTATTAGCTAGTACAATACGTCCTGTGTCCACAGAACGGAGACCTCCCAGTGAGAACAATAGACTCCATCTAATGACATAACTGCTCATCTGAGAACAAAAATGCCAAAAGGCAAAAATCTAACAAATTGAATTAACAAATAATTAATGATTTTTTCTTTGGATGGAGGTTTTAGCCTTTATCTATTTATTTAGCCAAATTTTATTCTTCTGTGTGGAGGATGGAACCCAGGACACAGGACCTATTCCAGATAAACAAGGGATCCAACATCCCACACTGGAGCTCTCCTGAGTCCCCTCTATGCAATGTCACCTCATACATAAGGAGGAGGGAAATGTGATGGATGTGGTGATCCAGGAGCTGTTCCTGATTTCTGTGGAAGTGGACTGTGCTGATGATCATAAATCTCTCCTCGCTTTGGAACCATGTTGACTTCAGAGGTGAAGCACCAGTACCCAGAGCAAGACCCTCAAAATTAGATCTCAACTTAGGTTTCAAGTCCTTCTCTTAGAAAGTAAATAAACGTAGACATCATCTGTCAAGTGTCACATGCTTCCAAGTGAAATATTTTTCTTCTTGATTCAATTCTATTAAATGATGTGGTTCAGGGGGAGGGTACAGCTCAGTGGTAGAGAACATGCTTAGCATGCACGAGGTCCTGAGTTCAATCCCCAGGACCGCCATTTGAAATAAATTAAAGTAAGCATCACTTAAAAAATAAATAAATGGTGTGGCCCAGAAATTTTCATGTGATTATACTCATTTCCATAATAAAATTGAAATGGGAAAGAGAAAAAATAAGAAATGAGGGGGGAAAACTTCAACATCTTTAGTCTCTGGCATAACTACATATGGAAAGTTACATGGCTTTGAGGAAATCCTCTAGAAAAAAATAAAAACTCACTTTTGCTTCAAATAATCTAAATATTAACCAGAATAATTAGATAGTTAATTAACTCATTTCTCCATTTTATGTTTATATTTAGCTGAGATATAGGCAGGCATCAATGTAGTAGGAAACCTTTTCCTAAGTGAAGCAAAGAGTGCTGCTCACACAATCATGAATGAGCGTCATTGCCAAGGGATGAAAATCCCTCATGGGCAGTGTTATTCAGGTAGTCCTATCACCATGGGGACGTTAGAATGGAGAACAGTGGGCATCTTGTAAGATCCCTCACGTGAGGAAATGAGCCTTGCCAATGCCTCTGCAAAGGAAAACATTTAGCATTCTACTTACACAGGTCAACCATGGGCACAACAGAGTTTTATTCTTATTTAAAGTCTAAAGGCAGCTTCTGTGTTTGAGATCTTCCATATATCACTCAGTAACCTCAACACAGACTTTGCTTCCTCATGGAAACTTCTCCTCAGGTTACAAAGTACACGAAAACAAGAGGGAGGGTGCTGGGGGGAAATTCCACTCTATAGTTGGTTCACTCATATAATTTCAACAACAGTGACATTGATCAGATTTACTCCTATGGGAAAGTTACAGGAGATGGAATTATTGCCAGTGGTAAAGGCTGACTTCCACATCTCTATTTTGGGAATAAATACTCTTTAAGAAATCCTTGAAGTGAATGATTAACACACACAGATTGCCAAACAGCAAGACAGAAGATCTGCAGACCTCGGTAGTGGAACTTCCCACGTCCTGGCTCAGCTTAAAAGGGGGCAACAGTCCCCTCCAAGATCCACGATGCACAATTTCCCCCACAGAGCCCCAGAGCGAGGCATTCCTGGTTGACCTGACGTTTCTACTAGTAGTCTAAAGAGAAATAATGCTTTCCTATTTGTCCGGATTTGCCTCTGATTTTTTTTTTTTTAAAGAGCAAGTTCATTCCTGCCAAGACAGCATTTTCTAGCATATTTAAACAAAAATGGGGGCAGATTGGAAATAAAACTCTGGAAAGATCACATCTTATATAATTTTACCATACGAACTTCCTTATGCAGTATTTTCTTTAACAAAGTTTTGTTCTGCATAAGAACATAAGTTGAGAAACAATGTGAGAATGACTAAGCTGAGCCTAGAAAAGTGTAATTAGGCACAATGATGCCAATTTTAAAACAATATTTAAAATAAAACTAAATCAGTCTCAAGGATCTCCTTACAGCCTTCCTGTGTAGCTATAAATCAGATCCTTCTAGTGGTCTGAGAGAGGGTGGGGCTTTGCTCTGCAGGCTTGGGAGGCAGACAGCTGAAGTTGGAAACGCAGCTCTGTCACTCTTGTCTGTGATCTGGAGGTCTTTAACCTTTTGGGGCATCAGTTTCTTCATCAATAAATTGGGGACAACAAAAGCACCTCCCACCTGGGGATGAAGAATATTAAATGAGATGATGCCTTTGAGGACTTAGGACAGTGCCTGTTTATAGGAGGTATGAAATAAATATTTGCTTATATTATTAAAAAGATACAGGAAACAAGTCTATTAAGGATGTTACTGACTTCCTAAAAGAAATGTAAAATGTAACTAACCTTGGCTATATATGTATATATAGCCAGTGATGCTGTATTCACTTAGGACTCAGCAAATCTGGACAAGTTTGCAGGATAACAGAGATGAGCCCTTTAAGGCTGAGTGAGGGACTAAGAGGAATCCTATGAAAAGACTCGTTCAAAATAATAGAAAACAACTCAGGGACATGGGGCTGATGTTGGAGAAGAAATTATGAGAACCACCCATGCCTGCCACTGAGATATTTGACTAGCTCTGAAAGAATACTTGACCATAAGGCATGGTGTGGCAATAAAAGGACATGAAATCAAACGAAACAAAACAAGTGGGAAGGAATTTACTAAAATTTGCTTGGAATGTTAAGAGTGCAAAGTGGCAACCCTGGTCCAGCAGCATTGGTGATGATGAAAGACGTTGAAAGATGGGCTCTGGAAGATAAAGCCAGTCATACAGAGAAATTGGTGTTCTGGACATGAATAGCTTCAGGACAGATACTGTAGACAGTTGTAGGGTGGGCAAGATCAGTGGGCACTGGTGAGGGATCATTCTAAGGGCATCGACAACATAACTGATGTGGTCGGAGTTAGTAGCATCAAAGGATACCTCTGCAGGGACCCAGAGCATGAGAGAAGGAAATAATGGCTCTCACGTGGCAAAAGAGAGGAACAATTGACTAAACACAGGTGAAACCTCCCTGGTGATTCAGAGTTATCTGTACTGATTGCTACCACAAACCCTAGAAGAGGGACTCTCCCACCCAGGCAGATACTGTTGGTCCAGTATTCATCTAGCAGAACCTTTGGATTGTCTGTTTCCCACTGGGACCACCTACCCTAAACAACTTGGAAGGAGTCCAGGAAGGAGTCCCAGTTGGAAACATTTATAACAAGCAAATACTTCTAATTTTAAAGATTCTCATAGTGCTGTAATTGAAACTTAGAGCCAAAAGTTTTCAGCCCTTACCAAAATAGGCTCCTTTATCTCTGACCCAGGAATCTCATGCCTTTTGTCTGCATTCATGAAGCTCTGACAGGCTAGCTTGCAAAAATCATAACATCTCAAACTCTTCACAATCCTTGATAATGTTCGGTATCATTACCATTAGGGAAACACAAATTAAAAGACAATGAGTTACTACTACTTATCTATTAGAATGGCTGCAATTAAGAAAAAAATACTGACAATAGCAAGCACTGGCAAGGACGCAGAGCAACTGGAACTGGTGGAAATACGAAAAGGGAACAGCCATGTTGAAAAATAGTTTGCAATCTCTTATAAAGTTAAATATACATATGACCTAGCAATCCCACCCATAGGCATTTCAAATCTTACAGTCACACAAAAAACTGCTCACAACTATTTATGCTATTGAATTCATAATTGCCCCAAATGGTAAACAGCCCAAATGTCCTTCAGTGGCGTCAACAGATAAAGTATTTACATCCTCACAATGGAATACTACATGGCAATGCAAAAGAAATGAACTATAGAAACAAGGAACAAGTTGGATGAATTGTTACCGAGTGTGCCTGACACTCAGTGAGGTCTAGCAAGCTGAAATGTTGGAGTTTGGAGCAGAGAAAACTTTACTGTCGGACGGAGCAAGGAGACAAGTGGCTCATGCCTAAAAACAAACAAACAAACAAAAAAACCTCGAACCCACAGGAGAGTTTCAGCTAAGCATTTTTAAAGACTAGATGAGGGAGGGGCATCCCAGGGTATGTGACCGGCTGGGCACAATTCTCTTACTGGCCGATGGTGATCAATCCTTAGGTGCTAGAAGGCCTAAGGGCTACATGCTCATGATCATCAAGTAGTTAATTTCTTCCATTTAGTGGTGGTTTGTAGCATCTGAGACACTCAGGAAATCTGTGTGAGATAGAATTATCTGGGTACCTCAGAGAGAAGCTACAGCAGAAGAACAGAGGAGGGATCTGTCCCATGAAGGCCCTGGAGGGTCCTGCTTTGTAGAGTTATGGAATCTCAAAGGCATGATGCTGAGTGAAAGAAGCAAGTCTCAGAAGATTACACACTGTATGGTTCCACTTATATGACGTGCTCTGAAAGACAAAACTAGATCAGTGATTGACAAGGGTTAAGGATGTGGGGAAACTGTGACAATAAATGGGTAATATGAAAGAGTTTTGGGGATAGGGGTGATAGAACTATTCTGTATCCTGATTGTGATCATGATTACATGAATCTATTCATGTGTTAAGATTCATACAACTGCATAAAACAATTTTATTGTATATTATTTTTTAATAAAATTCAAAAATTTTGCTGAAATGCTCACCAGTGTAATTCTACCCACTACTTCATAAGTTTCTAAACCATGTATAAAGTATAATTTTTTGAGAAATAATGTGTAGTAAAATGCACAGATCTTAATTTTATAGGTCAGCAAATTTTGACAAGCAAAACAGATGTATAAATTTTGGCATACAATTCTAGATCTGTTTCTTTGAGAAACGTACCTTTTTATTGTCATCGTCTCATCATGAATGCTATTATATATAGAGCACATCTCAGTGATGCTATGATATTATATTTTCTTATTACTTTATGCTTGTCCTATATACTCTAACATTTACTCAAGAATAAAAGGCAACAACTTTATAGTCTCAGTTAATTTATCTCAACTGAATGAATACTTTAAGGCAGTACTTTGCTTTTTCTGTTTCATCTGTAATAAGACTCAACATTTTCATTATTTTCAATATTATAACTATATCCACATTATATTAATAATATAATTAATAGCATTATAATAATATATATTATAGAAAGTTTCAGAGGTTGCACTAAAACTTTGAAAACTCAGTGTTCAGCATACATGGTTCAGCCAGCTGTAATTAAGTATAATAAAACATAGTAAAAAACCTTTTTAATATAAACATGGCAAAAAAGGGACTTTTAAGGCATATATTATCTTTTTATATATCTTTGTCTCTTTCAAATATACTGAGAAAACATTATTAAGTTTTTAACCAACACAATTATAAAAATGTACATAAGTTCTATAATCAATAACTTGCAGCATAATAATACTTAAAGCATGACCAAAAAGAAAAAAAAAATCTAACTTAGTGGCCAAGAGAATTATTAAGTATCATTGGAACTTATTTTAGCCAGACTCAAATAAATTTGTAGTCAGAGAAAAAAGTAATCAAAGAGCTTTTAAAGAACATTAATAGCTATAATAAGTTTTATTAAAAGACATTGAGAATTAAATAGGAGCCCATTCAAGTAAGTGCAAGTGTTATACAATTCTTTCACATTTTAACCCTGAGGAAATCTAGGGACAGGACCAAACCTGTTCTTTAACCAGTCAAGCAAGTAAAAAATATGATCGATACTGTAAAGAGAAAGTCTAACCCCAGTGATTCTGGCCTTGAGAATGAAGGTGCTTCTTGGGTAACAAGCAGGGAATCTCTTTGATCGATGGTTTAACAACACTTCCCGGCATGTAATTTAGCACCTTCTGAGATCTCGTGTTAATCTGAGCAGTTAACCTATCTGCCTATTCATTTCTTCTTTCCAGATTCAGAATGGGCTGAAAAATGATGAATGTCTCAGGTAAGACTCCTGGCAGGCATTTCCAAAGGTGCAGCCTCTCCTTAGTCTACTAGGAGAGTAATATAATTCAGATTCACTCCCGGCTTCCTATTTTTAATTTAGTACCAAAATAATAAGTCTTGCATGTAAGATGGAATATTCCTATACCCGAATGTTTCCATCAGATTCTGTGAGAGGTGTGGCTTTCCTAGTCTGCCCACTTCCCTCCCCAGAACCTGGCAGCAATTAAATGGTATGCACTTTACCTGTTCAGGTTTCTATTTTAATAATCTTGGGAGAAGTTCCTTTATTTCAGGACTTTGAAGATAGAACAAAAGTGGGTAATTCGACTGAATGAACTTCTCACACAGGGTCAACTATACGGCATGCTAAGCAGTTACCCTAAGTGTTGACATATTTAAGGCAATCACCTGTAGGGCTCTTCTTGTTTTAATCTCTATCCCTCTTTACAAAGAAGCTGATAGCGACTCACCAAAGCAGGGATGACTAAGAGCAAAGTCTTTGTTCCATTTCTGTCCTGACCCTCTTCATTCTCAGCCATCCTGCATTTATGACACGCGTTAAGTAGCTTCTGGGGACTGCATTTAATCTACCGTAATGATCCTTTATCAGGACTTCCCTCCTAATGGGAGAACGGCATCAGGCTCTTGGATGGCAAATAATCAAGGTTCAAATTTCAGATTCTCTGCTCACAAGCTCTGTGAACCTTAAAAAATAAATCTCTCTGTGCCTCAATTTCCTTGTCTGTGAAATGGAAATAAAAACATCTGCCCTATAGATTTACTGGAGGGCATTAAAGGAATCGGGATGTCAAAGAGGTTATAAAAGCGCAGGGCAGCATGGGAACTACATACATTTTAGCTCTTTTTTCACCAACTTGTGAACCACGGAAAGCTTATTGATAACCAGAGGTCTGGAGAGCATGGGTCCACAGAGGAAAACATGTCAAGGGAAAAAGGAAAGGGGGTACACATGGAAATCTATGGCTCAAGCTTTAACTCCCGTGGGATTTCTTTTCTGTGAAGAAATTCTCGTGTGAATCTAAAGATATGTCTGAACTCGACACAGAAGAGTGGCAGCAGGAGAGAATCTTATTCAATTGTGTGCCCTTAGTGCCTAAAACAGGGCTGAATAGATGAATAGATGCTCAGTACATGTTTCCTGCACAAAAGTCACTGACAACATGGGGGGTGGGGAGGAATACGAGCCATGGGAACAATTATCCTGTTCTTAGACCTGGCTCTAATTTCTTTCCATAATCTGGGGAATGTTAGATTCAATGGATGAGATCAAACTGCCAGTTTGGAGAACACTTTTTGAAGTCTTGGAAGGGAAGGGGCCTGCAGGTAGAGGTGTAATTCCAACAAGTTGACCAAATGAGAATGTCACAAGCAGCAATCAACACAGGACCCAGCTTGAGAGGCTGTTGACATTCCGTGTAATTACGGCCAAGTGCACCCTGGGTAGTTCACATTATTGTAAACTGCATTTCCAACACGGTATGGCATTAAATTAAAAAAGAAAAAAAAAGCAATGAAGTTATAGCCATTAGCAAAGCTGAATTGGAACTCCTAGAAAATGTCAAGGAGATCTTAATTGTACTTTATATAATGGTCTCCTAGGCTAATAAGATATGATCTAAAACCATTAGGTATGAGAAGGTAAACATTTTAAGAGCACTTTTTTTGCCAAAAGGCTCTTCATCTCTATTTGACAACTCTCGCTCGGCCTTGAGGTAAAGCAATGCAGCGTTCTGAAATAACAGATATTGTTTGTGACAGAGGCGATGGGGCCCTGTGGTGTGGGAGAGTACTCAAAGATAACGTATACGGAGCAAAGCTGCCTATAAATCTAGTTCTGAAGTCCCCCATCACCGGTCCCCCACCTCCCACCCTGGCAGAGGGGCAGGGCAGGTATGCTCTAAAAGTGATTCCCCTGTCACGTAGCATGCAATGCCAAAATGCTGGGAAACACCTATTATTCTGACAAGCTTCAGAACGCATAAATCTATTTAACCTTAGAAATGACGGCGAATCATTCTCTCAAAATCGGCATCTTGCCAACAAAGAGCCATAGATTCATGGCTTGTTTTTCCAATGAGCTTCTGAGCTAAGACAGTATATCCTTGAATGTCTGAAGCTGTTGGAGATTTTATAGTGACTCTGATCTCAATTATTGATGGAAGTCACCAGCAATCAAATATATAGGTCAATGACACTCTTTCCCCTGAGCTCCAAAGCCTTGTCTTCTATTTCTGGTTCAAGGAACATACTTTTTTTTTTTTTTTTTTTTACCTTAGTTCTTCCTTTTCATTGATTTAATGTTAAAATAACATGAAGAAATATTATCTACTGCTCAATAAGACATATGTCTGAGTGAGAGGTGGAGTCCTAAACCCTGTGGACAAAAGAGACTAGCTGTTGACTATCCCTAAAGAGGTAAATGTGTGGAAAAAAAGGACTAAAAATTAATATAGTTTGATTTTTAGAAGTGTGTCCAGTTAAAATTCATTAAGTGAAAACACCACTGCCAGGGCAGAACTTTACTTAAATAGTTACTCCAGTTAGAAACAGTGAGTGGATACAATTTGCAATTTGGTTCTGTTTGTAAACACAGCTTAGAAATCATTGTTCAGGCATGTGAGTTTTGGTTCCAGTTTGTCTCAATCTTGTGTGGATTCTGGCAACCAACCTAATGCTTCTTTATACCTTTGTTTCTCTATTTGTACAAGGGAGAACATTACCACTAAGTGAAATTTGTGTGCTGCTTTGGGACACCTGCACAAATCGTGCCGTTTCAAATAGATATTAAGGTGGTATTTGTTTAATCTACTGCAAAATCAGAATAATACTTTTCTTTAACACTGGTTGGGTCGTGTTTACTAAAGTGTGTTTGTTTCATTAAACATTAGCTGTTCAGGATTAGATGTTACATGAAACGGCCTACTTTTGTTGAATAAATTTGTGAACCCCTACGGTAAACAAAGTTAAACAAAGGCCTTGCTGCGGGACTTCTCAGAACCTTTAATACGAGCGTTATGAATCTCCTAGATGGGTATATAGTATATGGTGTTAACCAAACTTATTTAACAATAGCATTTTTAAGGGAGAGAACTTTCCTTTTGAGGTCACAGGAAAGTGTTTGTGAAATGTTTGGCAGAAGGATAAGCACCATTATTAAGTACAATCCAAAAATTTAAAAAGAGGAAGCACAGTGTTGAAAGGCATCTCTGTTCTTTTAATATTATAATAGGAGCTGCCTTAGTTGACAGGCACTTAACTCACAGATCAGCTTTCCTGACTCTATCAAATGTACTGGTTGAATCATATCGAATTGCTGGTTTGGCAGGTCGAGAAGTACTGGGACACCAGTATTTTCATGTATTTCTACCTAACGTCAATGTCCCTGGTAAACTGAACTAGTGGGCTAAATTCTAGCATGCTTGCTAACTTCCACTCCAGCCAGTTGAATTATGTTGACCAGAATCAATTGTGTTTGTTCCTAAACATTTTGTCACAGTTGTGCTTACTCCTGTAATTGCATAATTTAATGAGATATTATGTAAACCCAAAGAATATAAAAATGAGTATAAAAGAAACTTGTTGATTCTATGAAAGCTAGATGGAATGCTTTATCAAAACTCACTATGGTGAGATTTAAAAATTGCTGTTAAATGAGGCATCGGTGAGATAGTCCAAAAAATAGGGGAATCTGAAGATTGTAGACATCTGCACTCTGCATTTTAAGTGATTTTTAATTCTCACTGTACATAAAAGAAACTGCAACTGGAAATTTAGTATGATGTGTTATGGGTGTGGTTGATGGGGAAAAAAAGAATCAGAATTCCTATCAGAAGACCTATACTCAGAGAAATGACTTTGATCTGATGTCAAAAGATTGATGAATATGGAGGGATTATATCCAAATATTTTAATAACTGGTATGGTTTTGACACTGACCAATCAGAACAAATGCCTGTCATATCAGAGAGGAATCTCAAAAGTAGACAATTATACAGCTGTGCCAGTGCACTCTAGCTCATTGTCAGCGGTTTTGCCTACAAATATTCTAGGTTGAAATATAACATTTTGATGCTTTACATCATTTTAAAACGATTCCTTGTTTTAGACAACTGTTTGGATTATCCAGCCAAATACTACTCCTGGTCACCTGAGAAGAAGGCTTCTCTTTATTGACTGCTACTGTCGACAGTAAGAGGGATGAGTGTAATGCAAGGTACTTTCCACACACATCATTCCCTTTAACGAACAGGAACTGAAGAAAAGTTTAGCTCCTGTAAGCAAACGTCCTGGGAGAAGCCCCTCTGAAGCTGCCCCAGAAGCGGGTGGATACAGAAATCAGAATTTAATGACAGGAATGGTTTCTTTGTTAATCGATAATTTGGTGAGAGGAAAAGGTCACAAAAAGGAAGGGAAAACAAGAAACCAGGATTCCAGGTTTAGGCAGAATTATCAGAATATTTGCTGCCAAAGGCAGTTCCTGACATAGATGAATACGCACTTGGAGGAAATTGGGGGAAACTGGAGGATAGTTGCACTGAGCATGTGATTGCCACAGTGTCCTTCACATTCTCATCATTGTTAACCCCCAGGGGTATACGGAGGGCTGAGATCCACTATCCTGCAGCTTAACCAGTAAAATATGACTTCTACAATATGAGGTTCAGAAATCAGGCTCAAATCCAGACACAAAGAAGAAAAGTAGTACAATGAACTCTCTCAGTTGATAAAAACATAAGAAGGTCTACCCACAACTGTCAGTTTTTAATTAGCTGGAAATAATATTGTTGAGAGTCATACCAGCATTTTCTGAGGCAGTAAAACAAGTGTAAATAATGGTTGTGTTAAATAAAAAATATTTTGGTTATGCCAAGGCTTTATTTTTCTTATATTTCACTCCTTGGAAATCAGTCATCTCTTCTTTTGAAATACCAATGACTGTTAACCTGTGTCTGGAGAAAGTCTATGAGTTAGAAGCTACCATTGCCATCTGCGAATGGCTCCCAGCATTGGAGCTTAGTATCCAATTGTGTATTGGGATCATCTGGAAGCTTCAGACAAGTAGTCACACCAGGGGCTGCTCCCAGAAATTCAGAGTTCATCTGAGACGCTACTGAGGCACCTGATTTTAAAAAGTTCCCACCTCAGAATGTAGTTTGGTACAGCCACTGTGGAAAACAGTATGGAGAATCCATAAAAAACTAAAAATAGACTTACCACATGATCCAGATCCTGAGCATGTATCTGGAGAAAACTCAAATTTGAAAAATACATGCACCCTAATGTTCACAGCAGCACTATTTACAATAGCCAAGACATGGAAACAGCCTAAATGTCCAATTACAGATGACTGGATAAAGAAGATGTGGTAAATATATAACGTGGAATACTACTCAGCCATAAAAAGAATGAAATGATGCCATTTGCAGCAACATACACGGACCTAGACATTATCATACTAACTAAGT
Organism: Camelus ferus; assembly: GCF_009834535.1. Lineage (NCBI taxonomy): Eukaryota > Metazoa > Chordata > Mammalia > Artiodactyla > Camelidae > Camelus > Camelus ferus. The sequence continues at coordinate 52,869,949 of NC_045709.1, forward strand.
CAAAGAAAAATATTGTATGATATCATTTATATGTGGAATCTAAAAAAAAATGACACAAATGAACTTATTTACAAAACAGAAACAGACTCATAGATATAGAAAACAAACTTATGGTTACCAAAGGGAAAAGGGAGGGAGAGGGATAAATTAGGAGTTTGGGATTGGCAGATACAAACTACTGTTTACAAAATAGATAAACAACAGGTTCTACTGTATAGTATAGGGAACTGTTCCAATGACTTGTAGTGGCCTGTGGTGAAAAAGAATATAAAAAGGAATATATATATATATACATGGATAACTGAACCACTATGCTGTACACCAGAAACTAACACAACATTGTAAGTCAACTATACTCCAAAACAAAAATAAGATTCCCACCTCAAGTGTTGTCTGTGAACCAGCTGGGTTCACATCACTTGGGAACCTATTAGAAATGCCAGAAATCAAATCCCATCCTAGACCTACAGAGGATCAGAATTTGCACTTTAGCAAGATTCCAGGTGAATCGTTGGCATATTAAAGCTGAGATAGACTGGGATTTCAAAATTGTAGAATAGATAAACAAGATTATACTGTATAGCACAGGGAAATATATACAAGATCTTATGGTAGCTCACAGAGAAAGGAATGTGACAATGAATATATATATGTTCATGTATAATTGAAAAATTGTGCTCTACACTGGAATTTGACACAACATTGTAAAATGATTATAAATCAATAAAAAATGTTAAAATAAAAAAATAAAGCTGGACAATCTAGAAAACTGTTTCTCAAAGTATTGTCAGAGAACCAACCTTAGAATCACCTGAGGTATTTATTTTTGTTTAAAAAAAAAAGCAGCTTTTTTTTGGCCCCAGTTTAGACCCGATTCAGCCCTGAATAAAGATCTCTGGGGGAGAGGGATGGTTTTGGTGTGGGGAGGAAGGGGTGGAGATAACATGAGCCTGAGGGAACAAAAGCTAAACATAAGAAAAAAATGTTCACCCAGTGAATCTTATGAGTCTAAATTGAGAACCATTGTGTCAGGGAAATAGGGAGAGGTTTGTAAAAGGGTTCAAACTTTCAGTTATCAGATGAATAAGATCTGAAGATCCAGTGTATAACATGGTGACTAGAGTTGATAACACTGTATTGTATGATTGAAATTTGCCAAGAGGGTTGAACTTAAGTATTCTCATCAAAGGAAAAGGATAAATATGTGGGGTGATGGATGTATTCATTAATTTGACTGGGGGGAATCCTTTCATAATCTATATGTGTGTCAAATCATTGTGATGTACACCTTAAATATCTTACACTTTATTTGTCAACTATCCCTCAGTCAACCTGAGAAAAGTAACAAGTAAACTGAGAACAAGCATTTTGGAGAATATGTCTTGAGACTGTCTGATAATGCTGACTAAGTCCTGCATCTGAAAGGTGATGGAAGGGGTTGTCAGCAGGGCAGAGAGCGCCTGCTGTATTAAGTACAGGTCCTCAGCCATGAAACAGCTCCCTCTGCTTCCCAAGTTGAAATATTACTAACTTTAAAGGAGAAGAGATGCTTAGAGCATCAGTTCTGGGGGAATTGTTGTCCACCCTTCTGAGGAGCAAGTCAGATTTCAGGGGATAACTGGAGATGCTCACTTACCTTTCTCTAAGCACCACAGATAACTGAGATTTGGGATCAATTCCAGTGTTTTCACTCCTCATCAGAATTTAAAATAGTCATTCTCAGGAATAAAGCTCATTGTTGGGTACCTAAGAACCTCTTGTTGAAATGATTGACACAAACTTGTCTATAAACATTTTTTTTCTACTCATTCCCCAAGAGCCTCCGTCCATGACAGCTATTCTTACACAACCATGGAGATAGCAGAAATCAAACCACAGCCCTGGCAAAGCACAATTCTATGCAGTACAATTCTTAGATAGCATGATGTTGTCTTCTCATGTGGCTGTTAATATTGTCCCCTAATTCCAGAATAAAAATGAATTCTATGGCAGCCTTTATTTAGTCTAGTAATTCTGGTGCTTATCCATCAGCTCGTGGCCATTGTCATGGGTCTAGGCAGGACCTTATTTTGTTTTTGTATTAGCTTGCTAGAGCTGCCATAACTAAGCATTACAAATTTGGTAGATTAAAACAAGAGAGTCTTGGAAGTCCTAGCCACAGCAATCAGGCAAGAGAGATAAATAAAAGGGATCCAAATTGGAAAAGAAGAGGTAAAAGTGTCACTATATGCCGATGACATGTTACTATATATAGAAAACCCTAAAAGGTCCACACAAAAGCTACTGGAGCTGATCGAAGAATTCAGCAAGGTAGCAGGTTACAAGATTAATGTTCAAAAATCAGTTGCATTTCTTTACACTAACGATGAATTAACAGAAAAAGAAAATAAAGAAACAATCCCCTTTAAAATAGCACCCAAAGTAATACCTAGGAATAAATCTAATCAAGGAGGTGAAAGAATTATACACAGAAAACTATAAACCATTGATGAAGGAAATTAAAGAAGACTTTAAAAAATGGAAAGATAGTCCATGCTCTTGGATTGGAAGAATCAATATTGTTAAAATGGTCACACTGCCCAAGGAAATCTACAGATTTAATGCAATCCCTATCAAATTACTCAGGACATATTTCACAGATCTAGAACAAATCATAATAAAATTTATATGAAACCACCAAAGACCTAGAATTGCCAAAGCATTACTGAAGAAAAAGAAAGAGGCTGGAGGAATAACTCTCCCAGACTTCAGACAATACTATAGAGCTACAGTCATCAAGACTGCATGGTATTGGTACAAAAACAGACATATGGACCAATGGAACAGAATAGAGAGCCCAGAAATGAACCCACAAACTTTTGGTCAACAAATGTTCGACAAAGGGGGCAAGAATATACAATGGAATAAAGACAGTCTCTTCAGCAAATGGTGTTGGGAAAACTGGACAGCAGCATGTAAAACAGTGAAGCTAGAACACTCCCTTACACCATACACAAAAATCAACTCAAAATGAATCAAAGACTTAAACATAAGACAAGATACAATAAACCTCCCAGAAGAAAATACAGGCAAAACATTATCTGACATACATCTCAAAAATGTTCTCCTAGAACAGTCTACTCAAGCAATAGAAATAAAAGCAAGAATAAACAAATGGGACCTAATGAAACTTACAAGCTTCTGCACAGCAAAGGAAACAAAAAGACAACCTAAGAAATGGGAAAAAATTTTTGCAAATGAAACTGACAAAGGCTTGATCTCCAGAATATATAAGCAGCTCATATGACTTAATAAGAAAAAAACAAACAACCGAATCCAAAATTGGGCAGAAGACCTAAACAAGTAATTCTCCAAGGAAGACATACAAATGATCAATAGGCACATGAAAAACTGCTCAATATCACTAATTATCAGAGAAATGCAAATCAAAACTACAATGAGGTATCACCTCACACCAGTCAGAATGGCCATCATTCAAAAATCCACAAATGACAAATGCTGGAGAGGCTGTGGAGAAAGGGGAACCTTCCTACACTGCTGGTGGGAATGTAGTTTGGTGCAGCCACTGTGGAAAACAGTATGGAGATTCCTCAAAAGACCAGGAATAGACTTACCATATGACCCAGGAATCTTGCTCCTGGGCATATATCCAGAAGGAAACCTACTCCAAAAAGACACCTGCACCCCAATGTTCATAGCAGCACTATTTACAATAGCTAAGACATGGAAACAGCCTAATTGTCCATCAACAGACGATTGGATAAAGAAGATGTGGCATATTTATACAATGGAATACTACTCAGCCATAAAAACTGACAACATAACGCCATTTCCAGCAACGTGGATGCTCCTGGAGAATGTCATTCTAAGTGAAGCAAGCCAGAAAGAGAAAGAAAAATACCATATGAGATCGCTCATATGTAGAATCTAAAATAAAAAACAAGCAAACAAGCAAAACATAAATACAAAACAGAAACACTCATAGACATAGAATACAAACTTGTGGTTGCCAAGGGGGCAGGGGGTGGGAAGGGATAGACTGGGATTTCAAAATTGTAGAATAGATAAACAAGATTATACTGTATAGCACAGGGAAATATATAGAATATCTTATTGTAGCTCACAGAGAAAAAAATGTGACAATGAATATATATATGTTCATGTATAATTGAAAAATTGTGTTCTACACTAGAATTTGACACAACATTGTAAAATTATTATAAATCAAAAAGAAAAAACAGAAATAAATTGTCCCACATCTCTGGAGGCCAGGAATCTAAACTCAAGTTTGTCAGCAGGACCATGTTCTCTCTGAAGGGTCTAGGTCCAGACCCTCCTACCTCTTCTTGGCTTCTGGCGGTGACTGGACAATCCTTGGCATTTCTTGTCTGTAGAGGCATTGTTCCAATCTCTGTGCATGTCTTCACATTGCCTTCCCTCTGTGTCTCTCTGTGTCCCTCTTTTCTTATAAACACATCAGTTGTATTGAATTAAGGGCCCACCGTGCTTCAGGGTGACCTCATCTTGGTTAATTACATCAGCAATGATCATATTTCCAAATAAACTCACATATTGAGGTTCTGGGAAAGACATGAGCTTGGAAGGGCACTATTCAACCCAGTTCAAGTTTGATGTTATTTTTAAATTTCACCATTTGCTTTTGTTTTCCTCCTTTCTTCTCTTTCCTTTCCTCTTCCATTCCTATTGGTAGCAATATTTAGTTCTTTTTCATATACATCCTCCCATTCCACATTCCTTCTTTATTGAGATAAATATGTGTTCTTGAAAATGCAGTGTTGTTAAATTTATACCAATGGAGTTTTTAAATAGAAATAAATGGAGTTGAGTGATAGATCTCATTCCATTTTATACTTATTTTGTTCATTATTTTATTTTTATGATCTTCCATGTTGATACATCCTTTAGTTAATTTCTTCTTGTTGTTTCATATTCCATTAGCAGCAAAAACCATGTAGGAGCATGCAGAGTCTTATTAATAATAAAAGTTGTTTAAAATATAGAATTGTGTATTTCAATGAAGAATAAATTGACTATGTACTGAGCTTGGAGGGAAAATGTCTTAGAATAGGCGAGGTAAGTATGCATGAACAAACAAATCTTGAAATCTCAGTGGCTTAATGCAAAATATATCTGTGTGTGTGTGTGTGTATATATATATATATATATATATATTTCTTCTCCATACAAAGGAGAGGCTTCCATCTCGCCAGGACAGGCCCCTTCCAAGAATGGCTCAGAGATGGAGGTGGTTTCCATTCTCTGGTTCTGCCATCTTGACATGGCGCTTCCATGAGCTTTCCAGAGCAGGCAAAGAGAGAATACTTGGGAAACTCACACTGCTTTTTCATTTTTTGGCCTGAAACTGACTCATGTGACTTATACTTAAGCTTCTTGGCCAGAACTAGGCACAGGTCCCAACCTAATTTCCTGAGACATTGAAAAACGCAGTCTTTCTCTGTGTTCAGGATAAGGAAAAAGGAATGGGGCCTGGTGAAAATGGCATTGTCCCTGAGACAGAAGAAAGTAAGTCAGACTGTACTGGAGTTCATAGCACTGCTGGGCAGGTTGACCTTGAGTTAGGTCCTGAATGGAAACAATTCTAACCAGCTTTAAAGAGATAGGTTTTGATAGTAAAAGTGTTTTTTGTTTGTTTTGCTTTGTTTTGTTATTTAATTTTCTAGGTTTCTTACTTCCTTTCTTGTCTAATTTTAATGATGCCTTTGGCCATTGATGACTCATTTCCCCTCCTCCCAAAAGTGCTAAGCACATAATACACAATCAACAAATACAAGAACTTATTAAAGTAAGGGACAAAAAACCCTTTCAACTCAATCAGTCCTGACACCTGTTAGTTGTATTAAAGATTTAATGAGGAAAGAGATAAAAGACTAAATGAGTAGAAAGTTCCACTAATAACTAACGACTTAAATTTATCCACCTTTCATCTTCCCCTGAAGTAGCCATAATTAAGAGTTGATGATGTCATCGTCTACAATAACACCTTGATTTGAATCTCCCTTTCAACTCTGCAAAGCATCCCACATCTATTATCTCACTGTATCCTCACACCTGTGAGGGCAGTAGAGCAGGCGTTAGCCCCATTTTGCAGATTAGGAAATTAGAACGCAGCAGTGTTAAGTGAGCTGCCTAAGACCCAAGACGGGTCCTGACGTCATTGCTGGAAACCCAGTCCCTTCCCTTCCTGTGTTGTGCTTTTCCCCCTGCTAAACCTAGAGGTGATTGCAAACAGTGGTCCACAGAGGCAAGGTAAAGTCTACTTTTCAACCTTCAAAGTGGAGAAATCTGAGTTGGCCATAATAATATAAAAAGAGCATAATTTTCAAAAACCGGATCTCAGTGCATGCGGTTCCATAAACTATTCTGGATGTGAATGGGATATAAGACTTAGGAACGTTTTTGTGTAAAGGATCAGATAGTGAATGTTTTAGGCTTTGCAGCCATGGGCTCTCTGATGCATATTCTTCATGGGTTATTTTTTACTCTATTTATAAAACATAAAAATTATTTTAGCTCAGAGACTGTTCAAAAATTGGTCATGGGTTGGCTTTGGCCCACAGGCCATGACTTAGGACACTACTTGTCCACAGAAAGTTGACAGCGACCATGCCACTGACAACCTCAGCGTAAACTCACTGTTGCTGCCTCCTACAGGCATTCAGCCTGCCTGGGGTGACCTGCTGAGCAGTTTTCTTTAAGGTCACAAACTACCCACTGTTAGGTGAGATGAGTCACTTTTGCCTCTGAATTTCTTGCCTCGCCAGTTGACATGCAGCGTGTCTCTTCTGGTGGATTGTGGGATCCAACTTGGTTTTGTCAACTATGATGTTTCAAGCTCCCCTCGCATTTGGAAGCCATGGGCTGTGATGCTCCCTTGCTTCTCCAGAGAGATAAACTTTTGCTGCCTGTTTGCTTCTTTTGAGACTCTCCCAAGTGTCCTTCCCATCTCATTTTAAAACTCGTGCCTTATTTTATCCTCTTCATTATCTCCTGTGAAAGCGTTAGAGGGTGGAGGTTGAGGCATCTAGGAGGTCAGTCAAGGGCATTGATCATTAGAGACCAGGGAGCCCCTCAAAGCCTCATTTGTTCCTTTCCTCCTGGAGTCCCAGCAGGATCAGAGGGCAAGAGCAGTGTGAGGACTTTCGGGGGTCCCAAATCCCAGGAGATCTAGGCGTAACTGTCTGCATGAATTACACTGATGCTCAAATTGCTCTGCTATGGAAATCAATCAATTTTTATAAATTTCTCTTCATGATTTTAAAATTTTGACTAACTATTTTTTTCTATACGAAACACACATTGTTCATGTAATGGATATCTGCAGTTCACTATAAGCCAGGCCCTGTTTTCACTGCTGGGGCACAAAGAGAATTGATGCGTGGCATCTACTTAAGGAGCTTACATCCTGAAGGAGACAGATACACAGGTGGGCTGTTAAAATACAGAATAAGTACAGATATAGAGTTTTGTACAGGGTGCCACAGGAGCACTGAAGAGAGTCTTTATTTTTCATGGGGAAGAAACTAGGGAAGATGTTGGAAGGGAAGTGATGTCTGAGTTGGGTAGAAGAGAGAACGAGAAAAAATGTCAAGACCGAGAGGATAACATGAGTACAGAGGCGTGATAGAGGATGATGTGATCGGGAACTATCCAGAGCATAATGTGACTTGCACATGTGGTGTCTGGGAAGGAGGGATGGGTGGCCAGGTACAGATGTAGAAATGTGCCAGATGTCCTTTATGCTGAGGTGAAGAGTGTGTGAATCCTGAAGGCAGTGGCAAGCAGTTGTGGCAAAGCAGTGGCACCCAAAGTTTTATGGTTTTGGAAGATCTCTTAGGCTGTGATGCGGAGGTGGGAACTGATGAACTCAGTCTGCTGCAGGAGGTAATTCCAGTTGTCCAGCAAAAGATGGTCAATAGCGGTGTTATGGCAACAGCAAAGAGGTGGGGGTTGACAAAAGGGAACAGGTTCAAGAGATAATGAGGAAACAACAGCACTTGGTGACTGATTATGAGTGTGAAATAGGGAAAGATCCAAAATAATCTCGTTAATGGCTTGGAAATTGGAAATTGGGAAACAATGCTGTAATCCAACAACCCTGGAAACACTGAGAGGAGCAAGGAGGAAATTAGGAGGCTGGATGACTCATTCCATCTGAGACATGCCAGATCTGAAAATCCTGTGGGATGTGCTAGTGAAGATGTTCAGTATACAGTAGGAAAAACTGGTGTGCAGGTCAGGAAGAGTGACTCGGCTGGAGATATTTGGGAAACATTGGTAACTAGTCGTGGGTTGAGGCCATGTGTTTGGATGTGATTGTTCAAGGAGAACTGGGAACTTGAGAAGTAAACAGAAGTCAGGACAAAACGCCAAGGAGCCCCAACTTTTTCAGATGTCATCAAAAGAGCCTGCAATAGCATTAGGGGATCAAGAGGGAATGGTTAGAGAGAGAGGAACAAAATTGGAACCGTGTGCCATTATAGATGGCAGGATTGGAAGAGTTTGAGTCTAGTGAAATAAGGAAGAAAAAAAAACATTGATTTTATAGAGAAAACAGGAGGTCACTTATTGAAAACAATTCAGTAGAGTAGCTGGAAACTGGATTAGAGTGATTTGCCTAGTGAATAATTAAAAGATGTAATATAGATATTGGATGTAAAGTCTGTAAAAACACTTTATTGTAATGAGTTATGCAAATATACAGGAGACTTATTAATGTATAATTTTAGGCATATCCTCTGGGCTTGGAACTATTTGAAATAATTAACTTGCCTATATTTAATTTCCATGTCTCAGTAATAATAGAATTATAGATCATAGGATCAACAGATTCAGGATAGAATCTACAACGACTCCTTATGTTCAGCAAAAATCCCCTCTATGACTCTACCTATACTCCAAAGGAAACTCATCACCTTAAAAATGCTCCTGGCCATTTACTGAATAACTCCAATTATTAGAGGCTCCCTCAGGATTTTCTGTTTTTATGTCCTGGGGCCCCTTCCCAGCCCTGGAGAATTTACAGACCTTCCTTTCTTGCATGTAGGCCCACCCTCTACACTTGATCTCTGTCACCAGTTACTCTGTTTCCTGGGATTTTCCCATCATCCTTGCCCCAGAGATTGAGGAGCAGGAAAGTGTATCCTCAGCTCTCCTTCACCTTTTCTTTTCAAATTTACCACATAGGCCCTTTATGATTTCAAGGGTTTGGGAATCTTTCTGCTCATGACAAAGAAATAAACGAGATTTAAAAATGGGAAAATTTCAAAGCTTCTGAAGTCTTAGAATTAAGATCTTTGGTTCATGAGTGTGATGCTAAGTGGGCCTTAACCCTCTATGCCTACATTGAGGCTCACTAAGTCATTTCTTTATATCTCTTTCTCCTGATTTCATGTCTTCATGCTCTTCATGACCTTTCTACCAGGAGGACTCAAAGGTAACATCGAGAGATCAAGAGGCCTCTCTTGTAATGCCTCTGCCAACACCCAGGCTAAGTGATCCCCATTCCACTGAACTCAGCCCTCAAAAAAAATGACCAACTTTGTGGATTACCTCACAGTTGTTTCCCATGTAGAGCTGAAATACAGATCCTAATTTAAAAATACAAATACTTCCCATCCTTCCCAGTTTGATCTCATTTGTTAATTTGACAATCTTATGTTCTTCTGTAAGTCTATAGACCAGAGCAGGACCAAGGAAAGAGAGCCCTGTGGCCTGAAGTTGGGGACCATGTTTCCATGTTGTACTCAATCCACTAGCTAGTTTTTTAGGGGAAAAAATCATTTAAAAGTTATGGACCTACTATAAACATTTTATAAATCAGTTTTCATTATATCATTGTGTTCATGAGAAACGCTTTGCTAAAATTCAGATACACTATGATGAAAGGTGTGGTGGTTACAAGCAGGGGATCTGAATCCAGCTATTATTGGTTTGAATCCTGGCTCTTTGAGTTACTAGCTTTGATACCTTGTGCTAGTTACTTAACCTCTCTGTGTTTCAGATTTCTTATCTATAAAATGAAAATAATATTAATATCTCATAGGGTTTTCTCATAGAGTTTTCATGAGGCTTAGATAAAACAATTTACATAAAGCATTTAACAGTGTCTGATAGATAGCAAGTATCCAATAAATGTCAGCTTTTTAAAATGCATAATCGTAGCTGTCCACTGGGGCAGAGGGAGAAAACTGAATAATCAAAATCTCCACGTGGGTGATGGGGATAGAGAATACTTTGGAAAAATGCCCCCAGTTGTTTCTAACATATCACTCCTCCATCATGGTTAAGAATCAGTGGTATTTAATCTTCTTTTCAGCTGTATTGTCATTAAAGATGAAAAGAAACCTGACTTAATCTGTTATGGGCTGAATTGTATCCCCCCAGATTCATTTGTTGAAGTTCTAAACACCCCCTGACCCCAGTGCCTTAAAATGTGACTATATCTGGAGATAGGATCTTAAAGAGGTAGTAAGTTAAAATGAGGTAATTAAGGTGGACCCTCATTCAATACGACTGGTATCCTTAGAAGAAGAGGAAATGTGAACAGAGACAAGGATAGAGGCAGGACCATATAAAAACGTGGAGAAGACAGACATCCATAAGCCAAAGAGCGGGGTCTCAGAAGAAACCAACCATGCTCATGCCTTGATCTTGGATTTCTAGTCTCTAGAATGGTGAGAAAATAAACTCTTGTTATTGACCTATCACCCAGTCTACGGCACTTTGCCATGGCAGCCCTAGCAAATTACTCTACACTCTAATAGGAACGTTGATTCCTTTCTGTGACTAGGGCATCTTAAAGGGTTTCCAGTGTTGGGAGCAACCAATATTTCTTATTGTATTCTGTGTGCATTCATATATGTCCTTTCTCCTCTCCCCTCCTTTTTGTTTTTTTTACCCAAATAGCAAAATAATGAGTTCCTCCCTACACTATTACCCTTTCTTCCTCAGAAAGCCACAGTTTCTCTGCTGGGAATTTCCTCTCCCCACTGAGTCATTGCCCCAAATAAATTCTCTGGTTTGGGGATCAGAAGTTTCTTTTCTCTCAGTTTTAAAAAACTATCCTTTACCAGTCTATACTGTACACCTAACTTGGCCTAGTATGGTGACATATTGCTTTCTCCTCTAAACTTCAGTGGAAGAGGAAAAGAAATCACCATCCTTGGCAGCAAGAAATACCTTTCAGTTCTTGCAGACCAAGTGTAAGATCTGGTTTGGTGGCGAGGTTGTGTTTTAACGTTTTCATAAAAAGCAACATGGCGCCATGGGAAGAGGCCGTGCTTTGGAGTCAGCCATACCTAAGACCTGGCTCAGCAGCTCTCATACTGCTTGACTCTGATCAAGTTCCTGACCTCACCTCACTGAGTCTCTATTTCCACACTGAAAAGTGGAGTTAATATATAACTACCTCCTAATGTGTATAGAGTGCCTGGTATATCATACTTGTTCCACAGGTATTGGTCTCTTTGTTCTAATACTATTTTACATGTATTACATTAATATTTTCTCACTCTTCTTTTTTATAATTGTCATTAAGCAAATTCCCAATCATAACCAACAAACATCTCTTGCTTATCTGTGGTTTAGGGTCTGAGCTAGATGATAAAGATACAAGGAAAGAAAGATATGTCTCCCTTTATCCAAGGGGATTATAACCCAATTGGGGAGGCAAAACATATTCAAAGAACAGTAAGTCCCAGAACCTGATAGATATATTCCGTACTTAGACTAGGATGAAATAGTTTAATGATAAAAATAGGAAGAAAAGATTTTCATGTGAAGGAATGACAGGTGAAACCATACTAAATACAAAATGCTGTATTACGATATCTAGCAGTGTTATTCCACAATTATGAGTAGCTCAATATTTAGAGGAGAAGGCAATACATAGAAAACTCATGCAATGAAAACAATTTCTACTTATTTTTATTCTATTTTTCTTAAATGAGGACTATACATATCTGTCATACTGGGACAAAATTAATTTCCTTTCAACAAGAACTTAAAACTACTCCATTTTATCTTACTACACAGAATGTAGGAAAGTTATGAAAGGTATGGCTTAAATTTGGAGACTTTGTCCCTACTCACTTGAACTTCAGTAGAAAGTCGAGACATAATTAAGCTGACAGTTAAGAGAAATTCATTTCTTGCTGACACAGCTGCATTTCTGTAAGCTCTCTTATTGAAGTTATTTGTCCAGAGTCTTTAAAACAAAACAAAACAAAACAGCTGATGACTAAAACAGTGCTTACTGAAACAAGAACCAAATAAACCTGCCTTGATCACCTTCATGAAGTCATTGAATTAAACTACACTGCCTGAAACCTGGAACACAATGGCCCAAATCTCTAAATGTAGCAGGATAATCAGGGTAGAGAATTTATTGTGGGGGGGTGATTAAAAATTGCATCAGAGAAATAATAATCCGCCCTTTAATTACCTTCCTTTGCAGCCAGCTTAGATCAATATCAACTGTTTGTTTTATTCAAGGTCCTTTATTTTTCCTTCTTAAAGAAGACATTACGTGACTATGCAAGTACAAGAACTAAGAGAAACTTAGAAACATTTGGCCAGAAAGGTAGAAAGCATGATAGAAGTGACACACATTTGGTCCCAGAAATGAAAGTCTTGTGCCATGGCAAAAGCTTAACAGGTCATCTGGGATAAGAATCATAATAAGATCATCACCTTTAGTCTAATTTTTATTAAAATATGGTAAAATCATGATAAGTACATGAAAATGGAAAAATTGAGATTCTGTACGGATTGGTGCTTTTAACTGGAGTTTCGGAGTGTCCCTTTGAATGCAGCTAACTAGTAGAGTAGCTTAATTAATTGCCACTTTTAATCTTTCTCTGGGTTCTCATTGTTAGTGCCAGGTGTTATTACTATTAATGCTGGTTTTTTGTTTGGGTTTTTTTTTTTTTTTTTTGCCAAGGAAAATGAGGAAATGGATATTAGCCTTTTAAAAACAAAGGATGCTCCAGAAGCAAACCCAAGTTCTTATCCCATGCCAAGCTGGAAAGAACATATGGATGTGAAAGAAAGCATCCTTTGAGGGTGGCCTGTGTTGAGAGCACATTGTGATCTGCTAGGGACATTGCACCTGGTTTCCAACACTGAATGCCACAGACAAATAAAACCACATACTTTGTTTGGGTGTGGCAACAGACTGAGGCAAAGGCTCCTTTAAATCAGATTCCTCTGAATGGGAAAACGTGTACATGACTTGAAAGACAATCCAGAAATAGCCTAGGTATTCATGCTATCACAGACATAATTCCTCCTTGGGGTGGCAGGAAAAGTGTCACAGACCTTCTTTAAGGAATTGTGTCTCTGCACTGGGGGTGGGAGGGGCACTCTGCCACCCAGGGTAGTGAAGTAGCTCTGAAAACAGTTTTGCTGCCATATTTCTGAGTCATGTTGTCCCATCTCATCCCAGCCAAGGGTAAAGTCACACAGGGAATTTCTCTTATGATTTTGTGGCCTCGCTTTTTTCATTGGTAGGTAGGGTAGAAAAGAATTAAGAACATGTACTCGAGGGGCAAATATTTTGAGTTTCAGTCCTGGCTTTGCCACTAACTGGCTGCATGACTTAACTGCTTTATTTTTCAATTTCCTCAATTCAGCTTTTCTCCTTATGTTGTTATGAAGACTAAACAAGATAATACACCAAAAGTTGTAAAATGTTAACTGGCACATAGTAAGTGCTCAGTAAGTAAATGCATTTTTATTGTGATTGGTATGTAATAATGACGATAAAATCATGTTTCATTTCAATGTTCAGAGAATGAGTTATTTTGGAAATAATCAAAAATTTATTTAAAAAATAAACAAAAAATAAAGTTCTTTTTATCAAAATCCTTGTAAATATTACTCGAATCCTTATGAAAATGTACTTGTGACATTTCCTAAGACCACTATGGTACAATAATGTAACCTCTGATGATAAGTTGCAATGCCTCAGGATATCCTTCTGAACATGACTGATTATTATAAAGAACTGAAAAAAAGTATGGGAATTTGGAATCAGTCATGCACTGAAGCAAGTAATCCCCCTGAAGAATTTTTAAAATTTTAATCTACATCTTTTGTGAGGTTTTTTTCCCTCATACAATTTGCCTTTAAAAGCAGAAAACAAGATACAAATCCAATTGGATGGTTCCAGTTAGCTGGTTATAACTAATTGAAATTTCACAGTACTCTTCAAATGAGTCATACTTCCTTACATATCCACAACCACTTACATGGGCTTTTAAGTACATTTCTCAAAAACTGACATTTGAAGTTGTTCTTGTCTGTGTATAAACTTCTGTAAAGAAGATGAATGCTTATAAGGCACAGCCAAGATATATTTTTCAGAAATTTAAATATTTTATGTGATAAACAAGGAAGAATAAAATTAAATAAATTAAAATTTCAACCCAAGCTAGAAATGTAGCAATAAAATAAATCCAAAGAAAGGAGGAAAAGGAGTTCATAAATATAAAAGCAAAAAATATTAAGTTAGAAATAAACAGGATTTGTAAGTAATACGATTAGTGAAAAGTATACATAAAATCTGGCTATTTTAATCAAGAAAAACATAGAAACACTCACAAATATACAGCATTGTAAGAAAGATGATATAACAATAGATTCATAAGAAATTAAAAATTATAAAAGAACACTATTCACAATTCTTTGCTAATCTATTTGAAAAACTTGATGAAATAGTCAGTTATTTCAGGAAATACATAAATTTAAAAGTGGAAATGGAGAAATCAAAACAACAAAGGAAAAAATAACACAAAAGAAATTAACAAAGTTGTCAAAGAATTGCTCCTTTTTCTGCACTTCCCTGTAGGTCATATGACAAATTTCTGGAAAACCTTTCTAGCATAAATTACTTTGATGTTAATGAAGCTATTATAGTGCACATAAAACTATGGACACGGTAGTTCAGTCACTATGTATGGCTAGCAGAACCTGACAAAAGACTGAAAGCAGAAATAAGATTATAGGATACAAAATCACAAATAAAAATTAGAAAATCTATGAGGGCATAAAAAATGATATTCATTTTAGGAATGCAGTGATAGTTAACATTAGGAAATCTACTAATATAATTTACTGCATAGGACAATAGAGACAAAAATACATTTATTGTAATAAATGTTAAGAATACCTTTGATGAAATTCAGCACTCTTTCTTTTTTAGGTTTATTTCTATATTTTGTAATGAAGGTACTGGGGACTGACCCTCCCCTGCTTCCTTAGAGTTAATGTTTCCTTTTCCTCTGGGTACCTCTACAATATTTTCTTGCTTTTTGAATTTCACCAAAAGCAAGTATTGTGTGTTGTGACTCAGTTTTCTGTTTGAACTGATAGTGCTTCTTGAATCAGTAGCTTGAGAGTTCTTGTCAGTTTTAGACATTTTAGGGGAGGGTAATAGTTCAGTGGTAGAGCACTTGCAACTTTTTAGCATGCACAAGGTCCTGGGTTCAATCCCTAGCACCTCCTTTAAAAACATAAAGACAAATAAAATTTTGGAAATGTTAACTCCATTATTGAATGGTGCTGCTCAGCTTCTAAGCCTTTTGAAAGGCTTCTTTCTAAAAGGGAAAGCAGTACTAAATGTTCAGCACACTTTGAAACAAACAAACAAACAAACAAACACCTTTTGCACTATTCTGCTGCCTGAGATTATGTTCCCTTTACTCTTGGCTGGTGTCAGAGCCTCAAACTCCAATTTTTGTCTCTCTAACCCTTTGAGATTACTGACAACTCTGTTCAGCCTACTTGCCACCTAGCCTCATATTTCTGCTTAGCTTTTCAGTTCTCAGACATGCTCCAGTTATAAACCAGCAAATGACTCAAAGGAAAGAGTAGCATAAATGTTGGGCTCACCTTCATACCTTTCCCTTCCCTTTGGAATCTGAGATCCTTAAGTCCTGGCTGCATTGCAAGCTGTGTGCTGGCTTTGCACAGATGTTTTTGGGTATTTTGTACTTTATTCAACTTCTTAACTGTTCTTTGAGGGGAGAGCTTCTGTGTAGTCATCTGTGGCAGGAAGTGGATGTCCTCTTTGGAGTCATTCTTGACTCTTCTCTTTATCACACACCCCGCTACTTATCTCTGAGCAACTCTTGTTGGATCTACCTTCAAAATACAGTCAAAGTCTTCCCACTTCTCACCATCTCCACTGCTACAACTCTGATCCAAGCCACCTTCACGCCTCACCCTGTTAGGGCAATAGCCTCTTTTCGGTTGGTCTTATTTCAGTCATTGCCCATCACAGTCTGATTCCAACAGAGAAGACTGAATGATATATTGAAAACTCAAGTCACTCATCTGCTCAGAACACTACAAGGCCACCTATTTCACTCAGAGTAAATTCCAAAGCCATTATTGTGGTGTGACAAATTGTATTTTCTAAATATGGCCACACAACCTCTTCTGTGCCACATGCTTCTGTAAAGCCTTGTCATCGCCCCATCAAGAAACGGAGTCTGTGTCCTTCCCCATTAACTCCGCTTAGAACTTTAAGGCTGACTTGACCCAGTGTGCATCAGAAGGGATGCTCTGTGACTTCCAAGTCTGGGTCACATACATACCATGAGTTTCCTCCTTGTTCTCTTAGCAGGCTCACACTTGGATCCCAGCCATATTCTGTGAGGAAGCCCAAGACACCTGTAGAGAGATCACGAAGTGAAGAAATTGTCCACGTGGCCCATAGTTCTGCTGAGCTCCCAGAGTACAGCCAGCACCAACTTTCCAGGCATGTGACTAAACCACCATTTAAGTGGATGCTTGAAGACCCCACCCCTTTTGAGCTGCTCCATTTGATGCCACGTAGAACAAAGATTAGCCGTTTCCACAAATCCTTGCCTAAATTACAGTTTTGTAAGCAAAGTAAATTACTACTGTTGTTTTAAGTCACTAGGTTTGAAGGTAGCTTCTTAACGTACAAGTAAATAATTGCTACATGTGACCTACAAGATTTTTCATAATAGAATTCCCGGTTACTTTTTTGACCTCAGTTCTACATTTTCTCTCATCTATTCTGCTCCAAACTTTTACTTGAATGTGTCAGGCATTTTCATTATTGTCTATCTTTCCCATAAGAATATAAGTTACATAAAGGAACAGATTTTTCTGAGTCCCAAGTGCTTAGAATGTGTAAGTAGTAAGAAATTAATAAAATTTTTTGAACAAAGAAATGAATTTATTTTAAATTATGCTTTGTTGACTATCTCAGTTATTTATCTCTTTTTGATGCACATGTACTCATTAAAGGAGTAGGTTACATATAGATACGGAAGAGTCCTGAAAAATCTCATTCTGCAATATGTATTCACCACTCTCAAAGATGTTTCATTAATTTTCTCAAACAAGTACATGACTTTAGGGTTTATTTAATTTTGTGTTCAGTCTGCCAGTTTCTCAAGACCAAACTGCATCCACTGTCTTTTTTTTTTAACTTTTATAATGGCCAGATTTATAGTTATTCTTTTTAAAACTTAATTTTTATTGAAGTATAATCAGTTTACAAAGTTGCATCAATTTCTGATGTACAGCATAATGTTTCAATTATACATATACATACATATGTTCCTTTTCATATTCTTTTTCACTATAGGTTACTACAAGATATTGAATAATAGTTCCCTGTACTGTACAGTAGAAACTTGTTGTTTATCTATTTTATATATAGTAGTCAGTATCCACAAATCTGCACTCTCAATTTATCCCTTCCCACCTCCTTTCTCCCCTGGTAATCATAAGTTTGTTTTCTATGTCTCTGAGTCTGTTTTTATTTTGTAAATGAGTTCATTTCTGTCTTTTTTTTTTCCCCTTAGATTCCACATATAAGTGATATCATATGATATTTTTCTTTCTCATTCTAGCTTACTTCACTTAGCATGATGACTCCAGGTCCATTCATGTTGCTGCAAATGGCATTATTTTATTCTTTTTATGGCTGAGTAGTATTCCATTGTATAAATATACCACAACTTCTTTATCCAGTCAACTGTGAATGGATATTTAGGTTGTTTCCATGTCTTGGCTATTGTAAATAGTGCTGCTATGAACATTGGGGTGCATGTATCTTTTCAAATTAGAATTCCCTCTGGATATATGCCCAGGATCATATGGTAAGTCTATTTTTAGTTTTGTAAGGAATCTCCATACTGTTATCTATAATGGCTGCACCAAACTACATTCCCACCAACAGTGTAGGAGAGTACACTAAGTCCTAAAAGTGGCCAGAGATCTTCTCCACACTCCCTGTCTGTCAGTTGTCTTCTCTTCACTGGTGTAGCCCTTTTCCCTTCCCTGCCGATTGAGATCTGTGATATCTTCATTTCCTGTCTTTCAGGAAGACATGGACTGCACGGTGGCTCTGGCCTATGTAAGTTGACTTTTCATCAAATACTGAAGTGTCTAAATTTGCCAGAATGAAGGGAAACTTAAATCCTTTCCCCATTTGTCTTAATATTTTCTCCATTTTGTCATCTACTTAACCATCTGGGCCAGATGTCTCTTTCTGTTTCCAATGGATCCTAAAAGTGCCTTTCTGTCTACTTAGCTCTAAAATCTGTCACTTTTTCTCTTACAACCATATCTTATATTCTTGTTACCACATGTAATCAGAATAGGTGAGTAATACTCTCAGTTTTCCCCCTGAATATTGAGAAGTAAAAAAATCAATAGGAGTCGTTTGATTGAATCAAGTGCACTTCTACACGAAACTCATTGACCCAGAGGGAAAGGTAAAAGGGAACTTGCATGAAACATAGTTGAATTTTCTTCCTTTTTAAAAAAAGGATCTTACTAGAGAATATTTGCCTTAGACAGTAGACTATGTAGGTTGCTGTCTCTTGAGCTTATGAGCCAACAGAATCATAGACTCCAACCAGCCAGCAAATCCAAGCAACATAATCCAAAGAGCTGCTGTTTCCAGTTTACTTTTTCATAAAAATAAGTAGAGGGGTTTATTTTACTAAAGAGCTTCTGAAATAGAAGTAAAGGAATCTTCCAGTTCTGATACTGATTCTTTGCTTACTCTGCAATCCAGGTACACCAAAAGGGGCATTGCTCTTGTTCCTAGATTTCTTCTTAAATCAAGTTGTCATTATAAAATGAATCTCTTGGGTCAAAAGATATTAAATTAAAAAAGATTGTGGGAGATTAATCAAGTGGTTAGATTGCCTCTAAAGTAGGGAAAGTACAGCTGTACTTAGCCTGAATGTGTCAGCTTCTTAGACAGTTAAAATTAACATTTGAAAAATATGTATCTGAAAAATGAGTCTGGGGGGCATGACTAACTTAACATTTAAAATGTGTGTTGGTCAAAAATAGCAAAATGGCTAAATTAGAGAATAGAGATTCAATGTAATTGAAGAGGTGTGCTTATACCTAAAAACAAAGATCAGAGGCACAGAGTACTTCTAGTAGGTGAATTTCATACCTGTTTAAACCTAAGAAATCAAGTAAGACCCAGCAGAATAACTGAACACTCCTCTATGTCGATCTTTTTTTTTTTTTTCTGTAACTTTTGTGGCTTCTTAAAAATTGGGGAGACTGCTGCTCTTTGGCTTTGATATTGTAAAAAAAATTCTTTCATGGGTGCCCACAATGTTCAAAATAAGCCCTTCAGACTTAACAGTTTTCCATTTTGTTCTCTAATGGAGAAGAAAAGGACTGTTAACTGAAGTTCCATTGATTTTAATATAAGGTTACAAGAGCAGCCACTTATCACTCACCACCTTATCTTTATGTAGCACCTCTTTCCCTGAGTCCACCCTCAAGGCAGAAAGCTGTGGGCAGAGTCTCTGCGTTGACATAAACTCTGACTTGGAGATTCTGAGGTCCCAACTCTACCATTTTTCTTGTGAGAAAATTCACTTTTTACCCCTACATGATGATGGGTAGGACATGTGTATTGACTTCCTTCTCTCCTAGGTAAAGCTCATCCTGAGAGAGAGTTACAAGGAGGAAGTCCTCTCTGATGACCCCCTTTCTGTGATTCTCCTTACTCACTCTCATTGGCTCCCACTTATAGCTCCAATGGCAGCTTCTCCCCTCTGTGTGGGCTCCTTTGAATAATGGTTGAGAAAAGCACTTTCCTTTAGCCAATCTTCTGTAGGTTGCCACTGTTTCTCACTTCTTCATATGGCCAAGAGCTGCTGGAACCCTGGTAAGAATTCCACCTCCATGTGAAAAGAGCCATCCTTACTCCATTGAGCCCACGTGGGCCATATCATTCTTATAAAGACTGTCCACAGTCATGTAAAGTTACTCAGAGAAGCAAATCTACATGGTGCTGCAAGATATCACACTTTTAACAGCTATTTAATAGTCATTTATGATTTCCAGAGGCAGGTCACAGATTCCCTAACTCTCTTTTGACTTGGGTGAGTTTTTATACTCCCCAAAGATATCCCTCTAAGGGCAGGGCAATGGAGAACCCTTCACTTCCTCCTAAAGTGGTGGACCTCAGGTGACTAGAGTATTTGGCAAACAAGCTACATTCCTCTTCAGACATTCTTCCATAAGGCACAGGAACAACAAGTACTCAAAGACTAAGAAAATCACCAGGTATCCATAGTTCCACGGGATAGGTATGCAAAATAAATTCTTTACGTGCTATGACACAACTATGTACACATGCACACATGTACCCTGCTATGTTTGCCTATGTGTGTGTGTGTAAATACACTGAAGATATTTACCGTCCAAGTTATGTAAGTGTGTGTGTTTGTGAGTGTGTGCACATGCATTGTAAATCCCTCAGAAAACACCATTTACTCTTTCTTTCTCTAACCATATCCCAAAATTCAGTCCAAGGTTTACATCTGGGGTCTAAGGTACAAGCAAGGTAGTAAATGTAGACTATAAGGACAGGCAGCCGCAGAGAAAGCACTGAGCTGAGCTGAGCTTTAAAAAGAGGTTTCGTGTCTGCTGTGTGATAGATAAAATTCTGGCTTTGATGACTTGGTTTGTTTATCTTGAAAATATAAATGATGACAAATATCCAGTGGGGTCACAAATATACTCAAACTACTCTTCCATGTGTAGATAAAATGTGCTCTCTTTACTTTTTCCTGTAACTGATCTGATTTCCTTCAAAAGTCTCTACAATGCTAGTAGTGATACGATATTACAGACCAATTCAGTAAGTGTTTTCTGCCTCAATAATTTAAACAATCTTGCTAGAAAAAATTCTCAGTCTCATCCAGATAAAATGCATAGACTCTCTTTTCTGAACTCTCCTTGGTGGCTTGGACACACAGGGAAGTAGATTCGAGTGACCTCCTGGTAGCCAAGGGGAGATCGAGTTCTCAGTTGCTCCAGGTTGTGTCTGGACTGAAGGCAGATGTTGCCTAACTGGTACAGTCCCTGTGTCCCTACATAGTCTGGGGGTGTCTGATATTGAGGTCTGATGCTGGTATAACTTGTGGGCTGCTCTCTTAGTTTGATAAGGCTTGACCGCAAACTGGCTCCCCTCACCTCCTCTGTGGTATGTTTGTCCTTGTCAACTCTCTAACTCTTGCCTTTGGGACCATTTCGTTACCCTCTCCCTATCCAGTTTCCTACCCAGGGCAACTCCAACCATAGTTCTCCATCTCAACTCTTCAGATAACTGCACCCCACTCAACCCCACTCTGAGGGCACATGGGAATTTTTGGGTTCTGTATATTCCACTTGTGACAAGAGGCTAACGTGTGTGTGCAAGCTCTTTTCCTGCACATCAGACTCTGTTGTGCTCCAAGGTTGCAAATATAGCCTCCAAGAGGATTTCCTCTAAGAATCCAAAGTGGAATGCTTGGCAGAAGCCCTTCTTCCCTGAGTGTTTTCCTCAGTGTATTTTAAGTGCTTTTCCTTACCTCTGGAACTCCCATCAAGTAAGGGGGAATCAGGACAGTTTGACTCTCACTCCGTTTTTCTTGCTGTCTCTACTTTTCTCATAATATTTGTCCTTGAAGAGAAAGGTATACTTCTCCCTTCTATAATGACAATTAAACCTAAACAGGTAGGCTCAAAATAATAGAAGCTAGAAAAGACCTTGAATAGCTTATGTAATCTTGAGAAAGAATAACAAAGCTAGAGGCATGATGCTTTCTGATTTCACACTGTCTAACAAAGCTACAGCAATCAAACCAGTATGGTACTGGCATAAAAAGGGGTAATATCCAAAATAAATAAGGAACTTATACAACTCAATAGCCAAAAACAAACAAACAAAATCAGATAACCCAATTGAAAAATGGGCAAAAGGCCTGAAAAACATTTTTTTTTTTTTGCAAGAAGGTATACAAATGACAAATTGGCATATGAAAAGGTGTTTAACATCATTAATCATCAGGGAAATGCAAATCAAAATCACAATGAGCTATCACCTCACACCTGTTAGGATGGCTATTACCAAAAAGAAAAGAGATAACAAGTTGGTGAGGATATGGAGTAAAGGAAACCCTTGTGCACTCTTGGTGGGAATGTAAATTGGTACAGCCATTATGGAAAACAGGATGGAGGTTCCTCAAAAAATTAAAAATAGTACTACCATATGATCCAGCAATCCCACTTCTGAGTATATATCCAAAGAAAATAAAATCAGTTTCTCAAAGATATATCTGCACTTCTGTATTCATTTCAGCATTATTTATAATAGCCAAGATATGGAACCAATCTAAGTGTCTGTGGACAAACAGATGAATAAACTGTGACATGCATATGCAATGGAATATTACTCAGTCATAAAAAGAGGGAAATCCTGCCATTTGTAACAACATGAGTGAACCTAGAGGACATCATGCTAAGTGAAATAAGCACAGAAAGATAAACACTGTATGATATCACTTATATGTGGAGTCTAAAAAAGTCAAGCTTATAGAATCAAATAGTTAAATGGTGGTTGCCAAGGGCTTGGGGTAGGAGTGGAGAGATGGGGAGATGTTGGTCAAAGGGTACAAACTTCCAGTTATGAGATTAGTTCTGGCGGTCTAATGTACAAGATGATGATTGTAATTAATTAACTCTATAGTTGAAATTTGCCAAGAGAGGAAATCTTAAATGTTCTCTCTCACACACACACATACACACACAAACACACAAGGTAACAATATGAGGTGATGGATATGTTAATTAACTTGATTGTGGTAATCATTTTACAATGTATATGTATATTAAATCATCATGTTGTGCATGCTAAATAACATAATTTTTATTTGTTAATTACTCCTCAACAAAGATGGAAAAAAATTAAAAGCTCATTTCTAATGCATATACATTCCAGAGTGGAGCTGAGGTGGAGATAAGATAGGGTTTCAGTTTTCTATTGATACATAATAAGTTATCTCAAAATTTAACAGCTTAAAATAACACTTGTATTTATTATATTACATTATTGTGGATTTAGAATTTGGGAAAGGCTCTGCTGAGCAGTTCCTCTCTATTCTACATGGTATCAGCTGGGGCAGCTCAACTAAGGCTGCAGGACAGACTTCCAGGAAAATTCACACATATGGTTGGCAAATTGAAACTTGTTTTTAGGGGCCCCTTTACAGGGCTCCTTAGGCTTCCTAACAATATGGTGGCTAGGATCCAAGAAGTCTCGATGGCAGTTACAGAATGACCCTTCGTTCTGCTGAACAATTAAGTCAATAAGGTTAGCTTCGATTTCAAAGGAGTGGAGGAATAGACTCTATCTCCTGATGGAGGATGGCACATACAAATCGGTAGGGAAGGAATTGATGGTGGCCATCTTGGAAAATAAGCTACCATACACTCCATGCAGTCATTCTGGGACTCAGTCTGGAAGTCCTTCCAGGTAGCTTCCAAGGTCATCTTGGGAATTCTCTTGATCCCAGATATCTGGAAGAAGGAAGGAGCACACATGAAAAAAATTTTAATGTGGCCTGGAAGTGGCACATAGCACTTTAATTTATATCCCATTGGTCACACGGTCATGTGACAGCAGGAAAACCTCAGAATGTAGCCTCTCTGTGGACCCAGGACAAAGAAGGGAACAGAGTTATTGATGGGCAAGGATCACCACATACACTGTAATCAGGTCAGCCAGGCCTAGCTATTGTTGTAGTATGTAGGAGGAGCTGAGATAATTCAGAAAACTCCTATCGTTCTTGGCAGTGGCTGACTTTCAAGCCCATTTTCTCACTGTGAGGTTTTTTTGTTTTTACAAATCTAATACTTAAAACTCAGTGCTTATACTGGGTGGCCTGCCATGATGAATGGAAAACTCTGTAACAACAAGATTTACAAGGTATGGAAATGCATCTAAAAAGACTTAAAATTTTCCTTCCTTCATCATGTAGGTTTTTGTCTTAAAACTGAAATAAAATCATATGCATTGTTTATAACTGCACCCACCAAAATGTTGTTGGTTTGAAAAAAAAATGTAGAATAGAATAGTTATTTAAAAAACTGGTTTGCTCTTGAATAGCCATAGTAGAACCACATCCAAATGCTCCCGAGATATCCTAGAAGACAGAGTAGCCATCTTATTCAACTTTGCATCCCTCGCTCCCCCCTCCCCCCGAGAGCATTACTTACTTATACAACAAACATTTATTGAACACTCACTATATTCCAGGCACTTTTTTAGATGCTAGGGGTCCACCAGGAACAACCAACTCCTTTTGTTTATGGAGCTTACATTCTGCGGTGGGACTTACACTCCAGTATCTAGCCCAGTGTTCAAACTTCATAAAAACTTGTAGAGTGAGATGGAATTGAACTGTAAAATGCAAGGTGATTCTAGGCCCTTTAAACTTCTTTTAAAAAGGAGGAGCATGTTGAATCTGATAAAATTATATTTGTTTAAAAAAAAGCAAAAACACTTAGCAGTTACTAATTATGTGTTTACAACTTATACACAAAGTGTTGCTATAACTAATATCTTTCAGAAATGTGAAAATAACCCCAAAAGTGGGCATTTTTTTACTTCTTCCATCTAGTTGTTCCTCAATAAAAAATTGTAATGTTACTGCAAGGTGGAGTGTACCACGGAAGTGAATACAAGCATATTCTAGAAATAAATATTTATAAGTTTTTAATTTAAAAAAAGTAAAATGTAGCCTTCAAAATTATTTTGGAAATTTATACAATTACCAGGGAAAGTATTAATAGCTTTTTGTACTTATGAGCCTATAGTTGTAACTGCTTCTGTAATCAAGCAATTATTTAAAAAATATGGGCAGACCTGCCACGTTGGTGAACAACAGTAACAGTAATAGAATCAGCATATAACTCTCCACAGAGCACTTTAAACTATATCCCATACATCCGTATACATCTTCTCATTTCAATGAGCCATTTATCGATTTTTAAGGAATGTAAGCCAACTGTAAACAAACCTGAACTCAGATGATATGAGGAGGTTTGCAGGTTGAACTATGGAAAACAAACGATTAGAAAATGAACACTGGGAACACTCAGTATTACTCCATCGCTGAATTACCATGTCACCTTGAGCAGGTTCTTTAACTGTCTTCTCCTTAATCATTTACCCTCTGTTAGATGAGAAAACTTCCTCCATGGTTTTAGAAAGATTAGATAATAACTATAAAGTAATATCTGGAAAAAAGCTCTTGGCAGAGGTGTAGCAGGGATAGATAATAGTTGATCATTAACCAGCAAAATGGAGTCAAAATATCCAAGTCATGGGAAGCAGCTATAGCTAAGAGGTCCAGAGCGTTAGCTTGTGAATAATTGGTCTGTATCAGTAAATATTAGGATGAACAAAGAGAATGTGATGCACAGCAGTGGCCCAAACTTCTTCAAGCCACAAAAACATCTCCAACTTAAACCTGACATGCGAGTCCTGTGGCAGTCACAGGGTAAGAAAAGATTTGAAAATATGCATTAAAATTTCCTTGGGAAACATTAATTAAATGCATTTGCAGGAAAATGGAAGATTTATTAAAGAGTTACTCCTCCTACTTCGAGCCAGTATTTCCAAGACCAGTCAACAGGAGGGGAAGGAGGTGCTGAGAACAATGGACAGGGGAGATAGTGTACTTCAGAGCTGGAAAATTTGTCTCTGGAGTAGGTAAGTCTCCAGTGTGATTTTCCAATAGCACCCTTTAAAGGAAGAGTAGCTCCCTTGAAGGAGATGAGATCATTGAATCAGAAACAAGCTGGGGACATCTGACCTGAAAGTGAACTTAGATTAGGGAGTGAGACTATAGATTAGATCACCTCTCTGAGAGCCAACCAGGAAGTCTCCATTGGAAAAATGAAGATATGATATTATTATAGGGCTAATATTTTAATTGGCCTTTATATTTATTCCAAGAGGATCCCAACAAAAACATGGTATTATCCCAAGAAGTCAGAATCCTGGGATAGTTGGTGGATACAGGTGTGTGTTGTAGGCGTGTTTTATGAAAGTTCCATGTGATTGTGTTTTCATTTAAAGATATTGGCTCATTTCCCTATTAAAGGAAGCCCATTGTGAATTCTTTTGCAAAGAGCTGAAACTTCTGGCAAGGAAAGAACTACCAACCAATTGACTCTTTTAAGTGTAATATTTGTCTAAGGTGCAGTGTACATTAGTGAGTAGTAAGACACTCTGTGTAGGCAAATTTAGTCAATAAATATTCATATGAATACCTACTACATGCAAGGCATTGTGTTTGATTTGCAAAGTACAAAAGAATGAATCAGGCGTCACCTCTCACTGAGCTCACAATTTAATGGAGAAGATAGTCTCTGTGCAATTAATTGTACGAGATGGAACATAATACTGTATAAGTTATATTTTCTTGGAAAAAATGTAGAATTAAGAAGGAATATTAGAAACTATTCTAAAATTAAAGTTTATTTAGATTAAAAAAGTCAGAAGAGAAGGAATGTTAACTGGGTAGACATGAGAAATATTTCATGGAGTAGGTAAAATTTGAGGTGGACTTCAAAGAATGAATAACATCTCTAATAAGTGGAAAAAGGAAGAAAGGGTATTCGAGGCAAAACAAAAAACAGCACTAGCCAAACCAAGGGGTCTGAAAGCCCATTCTGTCTTCTAAACTCATGGAGTGGTGTATGTGGCTAGATCAAAAGACTCTGTGATGGGGAATGTGAAGTCAGGGGTGTGTCCACCATGAAAAGGAGCTGTTACTTCCCTTTTTTACTTAGGTAATGGAGGGTCATTAAATGTTCTTGAGCATAGGAATGGAATCAGATTTGTGTTTTAAAAAGAATTATACGTCAGTGTGGTGAATGAACTGCAAAGTAAAAAGTTTGTGAACAGAGTAAATAAAGTATTAGGTTAGCTGGGTATGTACATGAAAATGTCAAGTACATTTATAAAGAACCAAACTAAATGTAAATTCTTATTTTTTATTATTATTATTATTATTATTATTATTATTATTATTATTATTATTATTATTAATTATCCAGGAAAGAAATGATGAGTATCTAAACCATTAAAGTATCAAAGGCAATAAGAAACAGCAAACATTTAAGAGCCGTTTTAGAGATGACAATAATAGTGATAAAGGTGAACTTTTATTGAGCAGTTATTATGTTGCAGGCACTGTAACTGAGCAAAGACAGATGAAGGAACTTGCCCGCACATCTCACAACTGGTAAATGATGAAGTCAGGAAATAAATTCAGGCAGTCCGGCTTTAGATATACTCTTAGGTGTAATTACAGAAGGAGGTGATGAATTTTATGCACAGGGTAAGGGATAGGAGGAGTCAAAATGATTGACAGTAGCTATTTACAAGGTATCTTTTTAATTAATTAATTAATTAAAGTACAGTCAGTTACAATGTGTCAATTTCTGGTGTACCGCACAATAAGGTATCTTTCTTAAACACTAGTTTTTTTTAGAATGTTAATAGCTGTATACAAAAGGGGTCCAACATCAAATGAAATACTAAGATAAACAAAATAACACTTTTTTTTTGTACTTCAGGAAACATAAGCACCTTTAATTTTCATTGTGAATTTCCAAGAAAGTGTAATATAACATGCAAACTTTCCCAAACTTAAGTTGACCATAAATCTCTTTTTTAATTTAAGCTTTTGGGGGATTAGTGTTTCTGGAACACCATTTGGAAAATGCTGATGTAGAGGTCTGACTTTGGGCATAGTAGGAGCAACAGGATTATGGATAAAACGATAAATTTGGTTTGGATATCTTGAGTGTCAGGTGCCTGATGGGGAGATGCATAATAGAAGGTTACAGATGTGGATCTTGAGAGATAGGTGAGAACTGGAGATGTAGACATGCACATCCCTCATCTGTGGGTGGCAACAAGGACTCAAGCTTAGTGGCAATGGCTGAGTTCACTGAGGGGGAGAGTGAAAGAGAAGACCAAGGAATACATTTTAGGTGCTGACTATGTGCAAAGACAGTTTGTGCAGGACTCAGCTGATGTTTAGTTGATATTTAAATTTGATCATATTATATGTAAACAAATATATGTATGTATATGCATGACTAGGACATTGTGCTGTACACCAGAAATTGACACATTGTAACTGATGGTACTTCAATAAAAAAAATTAAACTTAAAAAATAAAAAAAAAAATTTGATCATATTTTGTTAAGTTCTTTTTATGGTGAATGGTCTTAAATTTCATCGTGTCCATATGTATAATTTAAGCCATCGCTATTCTTTTAACTGTCCTATTTCTTCAGCACAACTGACCAAGAAGGAATATTGAATTTCCGAATTTACAAAAACATTAACCTGGTTAATCTCTCTCTCTCTCTCCTTGGGAAAGATGGTCTTTAATTTGAATATAGCATAACTCAACTGTCAGTACAATGATGTGGACCTATGGGTTAGCATTCCAAATGTCACTTGTTCCCATGACTATTTTCTATAAATTTGAGATATTACTATTTCCTATATTTGAGTACAGCCTTGAATTTTCAACATGAGGTCTCCTATTAATTTAATCCATGGCAACAAAGATTCTCTCAAACCAAATAGTTCCAGGAGGATCTATTTTAGAAGCAACATCTGTGAGCCATTCTAAAGGCTTGCAATAAAAAAAAAAAATCATATAATGGCCGACCAGGAACAACAAAAGCCAAATTGGATTCCTCCCTGGAAAATGAACTTCAAATTATGTTTTAAACCTACAGACTTTTAAGGGAAAAGGTTAAAAATCATGTTTAATTCATTTAAAAACAAGTAGTTTCAGACAAATACGCTATTGAAAACTTGATTTCAACATGTTGAGGACATGTTTTCAGTGTCAAGGCCAATGTTAACCTAAAAAGAGATAGAATTAAGAAGAGAAAAGTTTTAGCTAGTTTTCTTTTTTCCATTCCCCTAACCCTACCCCAGTTCATCCCATACACTTTTGCTAAATGAACTTAAAAAACATAGCTCTTGGCCCTGCAAGAAAAATCTTGACAAATCTTAATGGTTCTCTGCTATATAAATGCCTGTTTGACTTTACCTGTTATTTTTGTAAATAAAGTTTGTATGTTGTATTTAAAAAAAATAATTTCTGCTTTAAAAATCTTAATGATTCTCCATCACATAAATTCTGAAGTCCAAACCCCTTAGATGGACATCCAGGTCCTGGAGGCCCAAGCCTTTGTGTGGCTTCCTGGTCTTATCTATAGCTCAACATCTTGGCTGGAAGAGTCTTGCCAACTCTACTGCTTGTTTGCTACATGTAAACCCTGTATGTCTCCGTTTTGCTCCTTTAAATATGTCGTTCCTCCTTCTTAGGTTACTCTTTCATCTCACCAACTCCAGCTAAAGGTAAATCTCTGGTTTCCTGCTTATTCCATGTATGCTCCTAGTGCACTTAACCACTTTCCAACTTGTACTGTCACTTTATAGGAAGGTCATAGTGTGGTGGTAAGATTCAGGCAGCTTTGGAGATCAATGAGACACTGGCTTCAAATCCGCCTGTTTGTCTTATTAGCTAAATGGGCTTTGGCAAGTCTCTTAACCTGGCTGATCCTCAATTTCCTTATCTGTAAAATGGAGATAAAACATGTGTAAGTTTCTTCAGAACTCTGCTTGGCACGCAGACATTGATAAACATTAATTCCATTTTCAACAGTTCTTCATTCTGTTTTCACTTTCTGGGTGGACACATATCAACTCCTTTTGAAGACTACAGAATCAGAGAAAAATCAACTATTTCATTAGGTTGTTAAAAAATAAAAGAGATAATGTATGTAAAAGGCATAGTCTAGTTTCTGGTACAGAGTAACCATAATAATAAATGGCAGCTCTTCTATCATCATTGTTTGGGTGTATAAACTTCAGGCAGTGGTGGCTTATGTGCAATTCATGTTTGAATTTCTACCACTGCTTAGCAAATTATCTAGTGCTCAGTTTAGAGTAAGAAATAATGATTTGGGAAATATCAAAGATAGGTCCATTTGGCAAATTCTGTTTCTAAAAGACTTCAGGTGAATAGTCATTTGATTAAATCTGGAACCTAATTCAACACTGAAAAGCAGAAAGAGCAGAGCTCAAAAGGAAAAAAAAATTTTTTTAATTTCTTTTCTTAAAAAATGTGATAAAAAACACACATAACATAAATTTTACCATCTTAACCATTTAGAAGTCCACAGTACCATAGTTCTAAGTATATTCATATTGTTGTGAAGCATATCTCCAAAACTTTATCTTCTTGCAAATCTGAAACTCTTTATCCAGTAAACAACAACTCTCCCTTTCTGCTTCCTGCTAACCCCTGATAACCACCATTCTACTTGATGTTTCTAAGGGGAAAACATTTTTTTTAAAGGACAGAAAAGAGAATTCTATCATGAGTACCTCACCCATTGATTATCAGAGGAGGCGGAAAATAATAAAATAGAGAGATGTCCCTAGCACAGAAAGCCTGTCACATGCTAAGTTAATGAGACTGAAACTTGGAGCAGGCTGGTTCTTGGCTAGGAAGCCAGTGATGAATATCAACTCCCGTCTGGGAAGCAAGAGGTGGAGTAGTGCAGTGAGGCCAGAATCAGTTTTCTAAATGTTAGAAAAGAGAAAGGCCAAGAGCTGAATTAGAGGAGGTACCAGAACTACAGTCTGAGGGCAAACATGAGACACTAACAAGAAGACAGGGAGGAAATGAGAAGAGATGAAGGGAAAAGCAATAACCTTATTTCCTGTGGATGAGTTTGACTGTCTTGGCCATCATTTAAAGGGCCAAACATGGGCCTCTTGGGCAATGTTATGCAGAGCTTTATAGCCCTCGCCCTACCTTGGATGAGGAAGGTAGCAGATGAAGGAAGGATGCCTGCCCACCTCTCTACTCTGTCTGATTCATGCTTTTAAGAACAGAGGCTCATAAATTTTTTCACCTGATTTCATTGGTATGAACAAATTTTTTCGAGAAGTGGGAGAGACGTGTTGTGGGGGAAGAAAAAACAACCAGGATTTATCTGGGTCCCACCCATTTTCAGATGGGCCTGTTGGGGAAAGATGGTGCTCAAGGAAAACAAGAAAAAAAAAAAACAAACCCAGAACTTCTAAAGTGAAAATCATGAGTCGTAGCTTTTTTTCTAGCTCCACCTAGTCTTTTTATATATGACCTTTGGCTGGTCCAGTCTACTAGCCTTTGGCTCCCCTTAAGATCAATTTCCTTGTAATTTTCAAGGACTTTGAATGTCATGTTGATTCACTGAATGAAACCAGATATTTTCTTGCTCTTGTATGGTGACTATTTTAGTGTTTTGATTCTCAGAATTGTTCTGTGATCATATTAAAAGTTAATACTCAATGGTTCACATATCTGAAAACGGAGGTTAACCCAAAAGAACAAAACAAAATGAACTTTAATAAATGATTTAGCTGCTGTAAATAAATCAATTCCTTGACCATGAAATACTGAAGGACAAACTTCCTTCTTTGTTCATGCCTATCTTCCTTAAAATTCCATGGTAAACTGTTGGGCTTAGAGAACAGTAGAGGCCTGGGGGGCGGGAGTGGGGGTGATGGGTTCTGAGGACAGATGGAAATGTCTCCATTCGTTCTGCAGTGAATGAGCAACGCAGACACAACAATGAATTTATGCACACAGTCCTTTTGTTCTGAAAACTTGCTGTCTAATATGGAAAAAGGGAGCTTGTATTCTAATGTGAAATAAAGTATTAAACTAAGTAATCCAGAAAAGAAACAAAATGGTGATACCCCATGAGGAGCTCTAGGAAGGTCATAAACAGCAACAGTGCGGGGAGGGTGTAGCTCAGTGGTAGAGCGCCTGCCTAGCATGCACAAGGTCCTGGTTCAATCCCCAGTACCTCCATCAAAAATAAATAAACCTAATGACCCCCCTAAAAAGCAAAAAGAGAGAAGGTAATAAACAGCAACAGTGATATGCAATAAAGAGAGAGATTTTAGAGAAAAAGTGCCCCAGAATGGAGCTCTAAATTCTCTTAAAGTAAGCAAACACGTGCACATGACTTACTGTATTTCAAGGCCTAGCTTCGTTTTTGTCCATAGTCAGCCATGTGGTGCTCATTCTGTGTACTCTCTGGGCGGAGGAAAGGGATTGATTCAAACCGCCTTCCGACTGCTCCATCTTGAACCCTCTTCATCCTCCCTCTCTGACTGGAGTCCTCACTTCCTTGTTCCCAGTGCCTTAATTTTCTCCAGCGGCTGTAACAAATTACAACAAGTGTATTGACTTAACACAAGTTTATGACTTTACAGTTCTGTAGAACAAAATTCTAATACGGGTCTCACCAAGGTAAAAGCGAGGTTTCATAATAGCTACATCCCTTCCAGAAGTGCTAGGCGTGAATCCGTGTCTGCCTTTTCCAGGTTCTAAAGGACCCAGATATTCCTTGGCTCATGGCCCCCTTCCTCCTTCAAGGCTGAGAACGCAGTGTCTCTCTGACCCTGCTTCTGTCGTCAGGTGTTTTTCTCTCTGATCACAGCTGAGAAAGGTCCTCCATGTTTTTAAGGACTCACGTAACTAGATGGGGCTCACCTGCATAATCCAGGCTCCTCTGCCCATCTCAAGAGCTTTAACTTAAGCACATCTGCAAAGTCACTTTTATCATGTAAGTTCACATATTCACAGGTTCTGAGGTTAAGGACGATCTTTGGGGGCTATTGTTTTGTTTATTGTACCAAGGTATCCAGAGCTCTCAGGTTCCTTACAGGAAATAAAGGCTGTCATTTTGGCAAAACTCTCATTCCCTTGCTGTTGGCTAAGGAAATTATGGAGAAAGTAGTGGAATAAATTCACACTCAGGTTGTAATGGCTGACGGTCTATAGTTTCTTGTGTCACTGGGCTGTAAACCTTAAAGAAATTCTAACAGATCAAATTTCCGGTTGTATTAGGGGTGGATATATATTTCTTGACTTCAACTAGATTGTCCTCTTTGAAGTCGAGCTATCCACTCCAAAGACAGAGGAGGGAGGGAAAAATTCTGGTAGGCTTTTCTCTGCCAAAGGGAAGGGGCAGGAATTACTTCACTTTCTCTTCCTTATTAGTCAGTTTAGTTTGGAGCTGAGCTCCAAGCAACCTTGGTAGGGACTTAGTGTTAGCATTTGAATGACTGGAGCTAACTCACCCATGAGAGTCTGAGTTTAAAATGAGGAAATCATGCATAAAATGGAAATACCTGTTTTAACAATACCCAGAGTTGAGCTCATCAACTTTACTGACTCTCTGATTTTTTGCTATTTGCCCTGCAGTAGCAGGGATATCTTACCCTCTCTGTCAAGAGGCTGAAAGCAACTTCTGTTATATCACATGCCTTTTCCTCAATTCCAGTTTCCTTAACACCTTTTCCCTGACATCAGGAAGAGTCTACCGCTCATTTCAGCACCTGTATGCTGTGCTTGGTCTATAGTACATGCACAGTAAATAATGGTTGAATGAATAAATGAATGACTTGTCTAGGTGACCGAGCTGTGATTACTGTGTGGTGACAGGCACCATTTATTGAACACCTATTCACTGTACTAGGTCAGCTTTCACATATTTTCTAGGTCTTTACGTGTTTTCTGTCTTTAATCTTCCCAACAATTCTGTGAGGTAGTATGACTGTCTCTATAAAGTCTGGGGACTTTAGGAAATTTGCCCAGGATTACAGAGCTAGCTTATAGTAAGTAAAAGAGCCAGAACTCAGAATGAGATCAGCCTGACCCCTAAGCCCATTGTTCTTTAGGGATTTATATGGCTGTCCTCTTCCCAACCATCCTAGTGAGAAACCCAGAATCAGTCTAGCTAACAAATCTTGTTTCAACCTCATAATGGTGGGTTGGGGAGGAGAGAGCTAAGTGCTAGCAATGGTCCTGGGCATAACTGTGAGCAGGATTGGTTTTGGAGTTCACCAACCCTCTTACACTCTCTCTGCTTAATATTGTTAATAGTGCTATAATAATTGCATGTAGTATTCAATATGGGTCCGATCACTATTTCTGGCAGTTTTGATCACTCTCTTTATGGATACTTGGCCTTTCCATTTTTGCTCAGGTGTAAGATTGTCTGCTCAAAGCACAAAAACTTTAGTAAAAACTTTAGACGGGAATCAATAACCAAGCTTTACTGCTTGGATTGGCCTTTTCAAGGCCCTACAACGTCACTCACTCCAGCTCCCCCATCTCCAGCTCTATATAACTAAGAATTAAAAAAAAAAATCCCTAAACTTCTAAGAAAAAAAGCTTTAAAAAAAAGAAAGAAAAAATTCTGATTCTTGGGGTGTCTATTTTGAAATTCTTTTTGAAATATCATTAAAAAAAATAGTTGTTCTGCTTTGCTGGTTCTCCCAGCATGTGCTAAGAGTGTCTACTGGGCAATCCAGCACTGGGCTTTGCTGTTAAGTCACTATGTCTTTCGTTATCCAGAGGGAAACAGAGAAAGCTGAGGGTCAGGTTAACTGGGAAACTCCAGAGGCTTCTTGAGATTACTTGGCATTGACTCAATATTTTTTTTCCCTTTTCCTACTATTTGTTCATATTCTTTCTTCAAAAAGCTAGGTTTGTGTAATATGATCTATCAATTGATCATTTTCCTTTATGTCTTTAGTATTTTTTTTAAACTAGGGAGAAAACTGTCCCAAGTGAGGATCTATGTGAATTTTTCCTCCTTGGATTGTCCATCAGTAGATTTGCAAAAATTTCTTTTCCACAGAGTTATGATGATTAGCCAGTTGTAAAAACTACCAAGTGACTTGCGATTGATTGTACATGACTATTCAAATGCCAAGAAATAATTCAGTCATGCTAATCTTTTAAGTGCAAATTTTGTTATTTGTTGCAGGAGTGGAAATACATAGTCATATGAGACCCTGTCTGTTATGTATTTAGGATTCCCAGGAGGATGGATTGAATGGAAACCAGTATTTGTTTTAACAGCATTTTCTGAGATTCTCTTAGACACCAAGAACTGTGTTAGGTACTACTGAGGATACAAAATGAAATGACTCTCTAAATCGATCAGCCAGGACATTGTTTCCCTCTGAAATACAGGCTAATCATTGGTCTTTAACTTCTTGGGACACAGATTAAAAAAAAATTACAATGAAAATAAGCACACACGAGGATCCAGTTATTTGTGTAATTGCTTTGTTGATTAAAAAAACTTTAAGGGTAGAGGTCTGGTGAGAGTTCCTGGATTCCTAACTAAGCCAATATTTAACTATAAAATAATAAAAAACACAGCTCTAAAAACTGCATTGGGATAATTCACAATATTAATCTCTGGAGTGTTATTGGAAACATTATCAGCCTACACAAAAAAGAAAATAAAGAGATACGTTTGCCAAGAGAGAAGGAAGTTTGGACGTTCGTGGAGCACAGACCCTCATCTGGGTGAGGTTGTTCTACTAATGTCCCTCTGCTGTGTTGGGAGCTTGGCTAGAACTTCTTGTCAGAATGGTGGCCTCTGTATTGTCATGAGATGATAAGTAGAAAAGTCTTAAAAGAGTGTATGCTAGGAGGGCTCAGGAATGGGATTGAGGAGGAAGAGAACCTCGGGAGATGGGTGGAGGCACAGGCACAGAAACTGAAGAATATGGGGTAGGGAGAGGCAGTAGGGGATGGAAAATGGGGATGAGAAGGAGAGAGAAGTAAGGGGGAAGCAAAGTAGAGAATAATGAAATAGAGTGAAAATGACAGGAAAGATATGTACAGATGAGAATGAGAGGGGAAAAAGGGCTGGAGCAAGAGGAAAAAGAGAAAGGGGAGACGTTAAACAGTAGAAGACAGACACTTCGAGAGAGACAGAATGAAAGGCTCACAACACTCTCCCCCAGGGTTTGATTCTGAGATCAGATATCTGTTGCTGTCGCAGCTCATGGACAGCACTAGTCACAGGCCTGTTAAGAAAGGGACAAGTCTTGGTCCTGAGCAAGAGGACTGCCTCTCAGCTCTGCCTGTGAGCCAAGCAGAAAAGCTAGCTTCCACCGGCTGCCCAGGAAACCCTGCTGCCATCTTAGCCTTGACTCATGGCTTCATTTGGGAAGCAGAAGGGTTGGGACTGGGTTCTCTAGACTTGTGGGGTTGAGGTTGAAGTGGGCCATGCCTGGCTAGAAGCTCCTGTGCTCCTCACCAGGCAGAAAGCCAGACCCATGGAGAGGAGTGGGTAATCTTCAGCTTCCGTGACTATCCCGCAACATGTGCCTCTGCCTCTTCTTATAAGAGCAGGGGTGGAGAGAGGACTCAGCAGATCCGCGTGGGAGGGCGAGCAGAAACAAAGGGAACTTTATAATCCGACTGGCCACCAAGACTCTTCCCTGTCTAATAAAAAAACCTCCCACTGAAAATTTCGCCAAAAGAGTGTT
Source organism: Camelus ferus (assembly GCF_009834535.1). Taxonomy (NCBI): domain Eukaryota; kingdom Metazoa; phylum Chordata; class Mammalia; order Artiodactyla; family Camelidae; genus Camelus; species Camelus ferus. Next base: position 52,906,739 of record NC_045709.1, read on the forward strand.
TGTTGCGTGTTATCTTCGGGCCATATATCATACACAGAACTTTCATAAAATGGTGTTCCCAGTGGGGTCAGCTGCTGAGGAATAAAAAGTGCCCTCAGTTTTTCAGTACCTACTTGAAAACTGACACAACTTAATTTGGCTTTTTACTAATACTAAATATAAACATAAACTAGAACAAAGTAAGTGTTTGGCACACTAGCTGTTTGTAATGTAATGAATCAGGTGACAGGCCGTGCTTTGCATAATGAGAGAAGTAGCATCATTTTTAGTCTTGATTCTTTCTGCCTCTGACAGTATGTCTCTCCACGTAGTTAGCGCTTCTTTAATATCTTTCAGTCATTCTATAATTATTTCTAACAAGGTCTTATACACCATCACTAGATTTATTCCCAGGTATCTTGTATTTGTGTTGTTATAGTCAATATTGCATTTTTAAATTCGGTTTTCTGTTTGTGGATAATATAAAGTCAAATGATTGCTTTTTGAATAACGATCATTTAGCCCACAACCTCTCTGGACTCTCTTTTCCTCTCTGATTCTCTGCACATTCTTTTGCAGTCTCTATGTTGACCATCATATCATCTCTAAATAAGGCTAGACTTACTCTTCTTTGTAAACTCTCTCTCTCCTTGGTCTTATTGTACTGGATGAGACTTCCAGTTTAAATAGTGATAGCGGGCATCATTTTCTTGCTCCATATTTGAAACAAACGCTTTAAATTTTTCCTAAATTATCTGACGCTCGTTACAGGGGTTTTGAAAGACACTCTTTATCTTATCCCTAATTTGGTAAGAGTATTCATAAAATCAGGTTGCTAAATTTTATCCATATTTTTCTGCATGTATTAAGATCATATAATTTTTATCCTTTCAATCTGTTAATGTAGTGAAATGTATTTAAATAAATGCATTTCTGAATTTTGGCATATTCTAGTTAAAAGCAAGTTTACATTTCTTAGGACAATGGAGATGAATATATAATTTTTCTTTTTCATATTATCCTTTCTGATTAAAGGCTCAAGTTCTACATGAGCCCATACAAAGTATGGAGGAGGTTTCGCTCCTATAGTGCCCACTGGAACAGTTGGATGTGACTAGGATAATCTGATGCACGAATATTTGGTAGAATTAGTAAAATGGTCTGGACAGTGCTTGGTGCGTGTGTGTGTGTGTGTGTGTGTTGAGGGATGTTCTATTCAGGTGTATTATTTTTTTTCTTGAGTCAGTTTTGGTAAGTTATGGTTTCTTCTAAGAAATTGCCCATTCATTCAGATATGTAGTTATTAGCACAAAATTATTGATAGTATTTTCTTATTATTTCTCTTAGGCCTGCATCTGCAGATATGCTTCATTTTTTTTTTTACCTCCAACATTGTTTATTATTTCCTTTCTCCTTTTTCTTGAGAAGTTTCACCAAAGATCTGTCTACTTTATATAGTCTTTCAAAGAATAAGCTATTAATTTGGTTCTTTTTCTCTAAGGCATTAAATGTATTTTAAGTAATTTCGGCTCTTTTTGTTTCTTCTCTTTCTTTTTTCCTTTGAGTTTTACCCAGTTGTGTTTTTTTTTTTTTTCTAACTTCTTGAGTTGGCCATTTAACTCATTAACTTTCATTCTCATATAATTTCCTTTCATTACTGCTTTGGTTTCTTCCCACAAATCTTATATGTAGTTTTAAAATATTTCTCATCTAAGTATTGTGTAAATTACATTACAATTCCCCATATTTATTTATGTATCATGTAGTAACTTCTAAATGTACGAGTTTTTTTTCAGAAATATATTTATTAGTAGTTTATAATTAAATTGTATTGTGATTGTATTTCTGGGTGACAGAAAACATAGTCACCCAGAGCATGTCATGATTTCCAGTTTTGGTAAGTCTGAAATGCTGGCTGTGGTTTCTGTTTGGTTTTAGTTCAATCATTATACATCTATTACATTTCTGAAAAGGAAAGAGGTGAACCCTGTATTCTTCTAGGAGAAGTGGAGAAGAATTGGGGATGTTAAAATGACACAGTAACAACTTCTATAGAAAAACCTCCCTCCTTTCACTTCTCATGCTTATCAGGGTCAGCCAGTAACCTGGTTATAAGTTTGTAAATATTCACCTTTCCAAGTTAAATGCAGGGTAGTACGAGCTCTAGGATATTTCTTCCCCAGACTAAACTGATTTTCCTTTTTAAGCAAGCAGAAGAAATTCCCTTCAGGCTGTACACTGCTGTCGGTATTTGCAAGAGGGTGTTATCCACAGGGTCAGTTAGTGAGGAAAAAAAAAGTGCCCTCACGTTTTCAATAACTATTTAAAAACAGACATTATTTGTAGGCAATGAAGAGCTGCAGGCCCTAAAGAAGGACTGCTAAATTTTGAAAAATACAAAAATCTATGTATATTTCTCCTCCCCACAAAGGAAACATTCTATCGTCAGCTGGTTGGGCAGGAATTCGCAGGAAAATCAGCAAAGTATTTGTTTTGTTTTGTTTTGTTTTTTTTTGTTTTAGTGCTGGGAAGAATTTTAGAGATCAGCCAGGGCTCTTGTTTAACAAATGAGGAAACTGAGTCCTAGAAGGTTTAGAAGTTTGTCCAGGATCACACCCCTTGTTCCTGGAAAAGCTGGAAATGGAATCCAGTGTTCCACCTCCCTCACCACGCTGCCTGATTTGAATGCTCTTTGCAGAGCTTCTAACAAAAGATGTGAAGATTTCTTTTTCCACAGCTCAACATTTAGCTTGTAAATATCCTGATGAGCTACAAAACTTGGCAGAGTTGTGAACCTTGCAAAAGAGTAGGAGGTGGGAATTTTCCATACTTCTTGGATTATCAAAGCCTGCAATTAATGACATATGCTATTGCTAGAGTTCCTCAGCTCCTGGCAATGTGATGCTAAATGTTTCCATTTTTTGTTAGAACATGAAGAAGGCTTCTTTGCTCAGTGGGAGCAAATATCAGATATGGTGTAAGATCAACACATGGGCCCTCGACAGTCAGTATAGACAAGTTTGGAGCCTATGGAAAGAACATCCAGTAATGACAAAACTCAGCGAAATTTATAAATCAGAGTGGATGATGATGGAGGCAAAGGAAATATCATGCCAAATTACTATTAGCCATTTAAGACTATCTTTTTAGGCATATTAAAAGCCTGTAGGGGATCTTCTGCTCCAGCTGCTCAGTTCATGACCTTTTTGCTGGGCTACGGCTGGACCACAGCCTGTGGCAGAGGGAAGAAGAGAGGCTGGAAGTCAGGCAGAGGGTGGGCTGTATCAGGCCTTATACATCACATTAAGAGAAGTCGAGAGCCATTAAGCAATAAGAAGCCACAAGCAGTTGTTAAATCAGAGAAGTAATTTTCGTTAGATTTGAATTTTAATGCAGTCACTTTGGCTGAAATGTGGATAATCAATGAGCAGTATGCAAGAACAGAAGCAGAAAAATCAGTTGGGAAAAGTACTAAAATTCTCCAAAATAAAATGATAAGGGTCTGAACTGAAGCACAGGAGTGAGGCCGGAGTGGAGAGAAGACAGACTTGGGAAATGATAAGGAGGTGAGTCTAAGAAACCCGAGTTTGGCCCCAGGTTACTTGGTGGTGGACATACTATTCACCAAGCTAAGAAAGACAGGAGGAGGATAAATAGGGGTTTATTTTCAGACACATCGAGTTTTACTTACTTTGGTCTGCAGCGATGGAGAAGAGCCAGTCCAGAGGTCTGCACTCGAGCATGCTGAGCACATAGTGGGTTACATGGAGGAGAGAATGAGTTTCTGAAAGAAAATGTGCTGGGGGAAGAGAGCCCAGGACAGAGCTCTAGCAAACAGTCACACAGAAGGGGAAGGCTGGGTAATGAAATCCACTATAGGAAATGGGAAAGTCAGGGAGGGAAGGGGAGAAACAGAGAGAGGTGTTCTAGAAAACAAAGGATGAGACTGTTTCAGAAACAGTAGTATTAGATACTCAAGAAAATTAATGAAGGTGGTGAAAGCAATAAACATTTGCATTAAGCTAGAAGGGGGAAGGGAGAAGGTTGTCAGAGAACACTTCAATGATGTTAAGCCCAGAAATTTGTAATGGCAAGAATAAACTGAATACAGATGGTCTACAAGATGTGGAGAGAGAAAAAGAGAGGACGAATCCTTGTCCTAAGCACCAAATTCACCCTTGCAGTGGTTGGAATAAGTGTTTTTGTCAGATAGAGTGCCTCTTTCCCATGGACTGGGCTAAATCAACACTAACAAATTCTTAACTGTCCAATGACTGTTTAATCAGTTGCCAAAATCACTACTATCTCATGCTGCACATGTCACAATATAATGAGGAGTTCCATTGGTTGAACTGAGAGACAGGCTGATCCCAACACCTCAGTTGCAAACCATTTCCCACTCTGGGTCAACTTCTACAGACAACAAAGTGATCCAATGACTATGGTTGTTCATCTAGAGTCAGTTTCAGAGAGTGATTGTTCCCTGACCTTGACATCAAATCTTGGGGTTGTGTCCTATTTAGAGCTTCTGACCATTCTGTCTGGGCAGGTACCTTTCTTGAGGGTGAGAGATGGAAGCAGGGAAGGCAGCTTATGCTACAAGCACTATTGTATCACTTTTGGGGAGGTGGGGGGCTCTCTGTCCATCCATGGGTGTCTACTTTCCTGTTTTCTCTCATTTTTCATCTCTGTCTTCTTCTGTCTGATTCTCTCCCTCTTCAGTATAATTTTCCCCTCATTCTTCTCTTTCAATTATATCCTTGCCTACCCGTTACATTTTGTGCTGCAAAAAGACACTCTGGACTTGCAGGCTAAATGATCTCCTGGAATCACTATGATTCTTCTTCTTTGATGATGGCTTTTCTTCCAGAGATCTCATTGAGATGGACCTCACAGTGAGAAATAAACATCTTTCTGTTACATGTATAATTTGGGAATGTACAGCCTCCCTTTTACGGCTCTGCTCAGACAGGACTGCGGGACATAACCCTCTTATGATTACTCATCCTTTGAGCCAAAGAGTTTCTACCACTTTAAACATCCAAAGAGTTTCTACCACTTTAAACACACAAACATAACAGTGTGTGCACACAGAACTGCACACGGGGATCTACTTTGGGTTAGAAAGGATATCTCTCGACACTCATTACATCAAAATGTAGAAGATATTTTTTGTGAAGGGGAAACTATCAAGTCATCAAATATTGATAAAAAATTAGTTAGATTCCTGGCTGATACATATTTCTGACATATAGCAGGCACTCAATAGATATTTGTGAGATGATTGAATGAATGATGATTTGGGTCATTACTATTAGAAATATGTATTAAATTAAATTCCTATTAAATGCATATTAAAGTTCTTTTATAGAACATGTCAGGTCTCTAAAGTAATTTATTACATCTTTTCATACATTCTTAAGGAAAGCTGGATGTTCTGGGGGATTATTTATTGCCCTAGTCCACAGTGATTCTTTTTAGAAATGCTGAAGACATGAATTCAGTGCCTTAAAACTGTGTATAGTTCCTGGACTTCTCTGCAGTCTTTTACCCTATAAATAGGGGTGTAGCTTGGAATTTCAACTTGTTACACCGAGTCCTTAGCAGTGGCTCTCCCCTTACCTCTAACACACAACCCCAAAGTCACAAAAGCTCATCATTTATCCCCAGGACACAACTTAGTGTGTGTTTGTTTATGAACTGATCTGTAATAAGCCCGCAGGAGCCCAGCAGTATAAGATTTGAAATAAATAACACCCATGGCCAAGAGTTGTCCACAAAATGAACTTCACCCCACTATTTTCATAAACCTCCAACCCCCACCTGCTGACTGCAAATCTCTTTCAGCTTCAGGAGAGCCAGATGTTCTTCACCCTGTGTACTCAAAACCATCACTCTGAGCCCCAGGAAAGTGAAAAGGGAACATACTTCAGTGTCCACTGCCAAGGGCACTCCACCAGGACCCAGAAGCCTGGGAATTCTACCCTGGGGAAAGAAAGCAGGAGTTTCCCAGCCAGATTCACCTCCCACCGTGGGAGGTTGTTTTTAATTGTTCTTTGAAGAGCCTTTCCAAGTTGTTTAAAGCCTTGTCCGCCCACTCGGGCAGGTTTTGCTGGACTCCCAGAGCAGCCCCGTGGTTTATTCCCCCCTCTCCATCACAGGCGCTGAAACTTTCCACTCTCTCTTCCAGGGACAGTATCCGACCGACTACTGATGCAGTGGTGACAACTGAGATCTTTTCCATGGCAAGCTTTTAGCAATTCCCTTATCATTTTCAAAATATCCCCAGGGAGCTTGTGTAAATGACATCCTTCTCTGCCTCCTTTTTTTTTTTTTTTCAGTAATGAGCATGCTTTAAACAGCTTTTGAGTAGTATGTCCATTTACGGTGGTGAAATGTCAACCAAAGGAGCCATTCTGACACAAAGCGCTGACTGGCCCAGGAAGCAATTGTTTCTCACTCTTTTATTCAAAATCAATCATAGTTCAGAAGTGGGAGCCTATACCTAGCACTATAGTAAGGACTTAGCATATAGTGACTCATTTAATCCCACAATTCTTTGATACCATTATTTATGCCCATTTTTCAGATGGGGAAACTGAGGTTCACATACATAAAAATTGGCAGGGCTGGGATTTGTCTATCCAAATGCAAGTCCTGTGGTTTTTACCGCCATGCTCTATATCTTTCCAGAATTCTACAGTAGAACACCATCCATGGGTTTGAATAGTAAAAAAATAAAATAAAATAATAGTCCATTTATTTAGATTACCAGCTGAGTTTTGAAGTTTACATAAACTTTCACTGATGATAAAAATCAGTTTGGCTGTTTGATAAAAATAGGAGAAGATCTATTTATTTATTTACTCTACTTTTGATTCTGAAATAATTTCAGACTTAAAAAAAAAAAAAGTGGCCAAAACAGTACACAAAATTCCTTTATACCCCTCCACCAATTGTCCCACTCAGGTTCTTTTCCAGATCCAAGATCCAGGTTCTCAAACTGCATTATAGTTGTCCTAGTTTCTTAGTCTCCTATAATCTGGAATAGCTCTCAGTCTTTCTTGGTCTTCTATGATCTTGACATTTTTGAATAGCACTGGTCAATCTGATAGAATGGCCCTCAATTTGAGTGTGCCTGATATTTTCTCATGAATCAGGTTAGTATTCTTGGCAGCAATCCTACAGAAGTGACGTCATCTCCTTCTCAGTGCATAATATCAGGAGGCACATGGTATCAATACATCTCATTATGGGCGATGTTAACCTTGATCTCTTGGTTTAAGTGGTGTCTGCCATATGTCTTCACACTAAAGATGCTATTTTTCCCTTTGCAATTAGTAAGCATTGATTCTTTAAATTTAAACTCCCCGCACTCATTTATGGTTATATCATTTAATCTCTTTGGGCCCCAGTGTTTGCATGTATTAAGTGGAATTAGCAGTCACTACTCTATGTACCCGTTAGTATGGCCATGAGGCACAAATAACATATGTGAAAGGGCTCTGTCAATTATGAAGATGTATGTGAATGCTACAAAATAAAACATTGCATCAAATATATAATGAAAAGCCACAGGTTGACAGATTGCCCAGCGTTCATAAGTTTTTTCAGACTGCCACTGAAATCAGTTAAAGGAAGATTTAGGAATTGGTTTGTAGCGATCCATCTAAGGGAATTTCTGTGCTGTGACTTATTCTTATAGACCTCCCAGAAGAGGCTAAATCTTCTTTGAGGTTTCTAGGGTTTTGCTAATCTAAGTTTCCCTGGACCTCACATTTAAATGAATAACCATGAGGGAGAAATCACATTATATATTGCAATTTGGGATTACCCTACACAATGTACTATTGTGATTTCTCTTTAATTTTACAAATGTAACAAGCATGTCTTGATTCATTAGCACAGGGGTACAAAGCAGTCATATTCTTTTATTTTTTCCAATGAGCATACACATGACTTGTTAGTGGGAAGTCTAGCATCTCACTCTTGAGACTTCCCCTGGAAAGCCTTCCCTTCCCACACACATTCAGACCCCTTTTAAGTTTAAGTTTAAGAAGCTCAAGCCTTGCTTAGACCACAAGAGAAAGAATTTGATTCTCCATTACTGTTCTGCTTTTTGCTACCACTACATGTCAGTGTTCAAAATCAACTGTGCACTATGCCATGAAAGCATGCCCATCCTACAATGACACCTTATACCTAAACCAAAAAGCATCCCATGTTCAAATGCTCAGTCTTGTTCTAAAAGTACAATAATATGCCAGCACAGCTGGATCTTAAGGGCTTGCCAATCTCAGCCATATATATATTTTTTTTCTAGAACAGCCTCCCTCTGGCATATGCCAAGGGTAATAGCACCCTAAACCCCATTGTTTCTGTACTCTTTTCTTTGAAGAATCTTGATGTGCAAACTTTGGTCTACCCATCCCAGTCCATTCCAAGACATGCAGAGTGCTGGGGTCTCTTTATCTCGGAAGTCCCTGGTTTCCTTCTGCAATTTATCAGCCTTCTCTCTAGTGACCAACTATGGCGATGAAAGGTGTGAGGAGACAGTCTTGGTCAGGACACAAAGGATTCTCATCATACTCTTCACTCAGGGAAAGACTACCCAGGATTTATTTTACTCTTACTTAGCTAAAGAAACCATTCAAAAGACTCTGGAGAATGATCTGATGCATGATGATTTACCACGAACACCAGGAAAGAAGAAGGAAGCAGTCTCTTGTACTTATGACACAAATAGATACGTAATTCAATGCTCAAGCCTCTGATACATATGAATATAAAATAAGGTCACATTTCCTTTTAAAGTTTTGAAAATGATAGCTTGAGTCCGACCTACTTGTTTACCATGAGTTAGTCAGCTTCACAGTGTCTTTGAGCTCTTTCTGAAAGGGGACAACTGCTCTTTCTTTCTATCAAAGAAGAGACCAGGTGGGTAACTTCCAATAAGACTTCAGTGAAAGTTTATGGAAAATGGAAGGGTCTGTCCACATACAGAAAAAATTACAAGTTATGCATGGATGTGCTCAGAGCCCTCAGTCTTAAGGCCAGGACGGTGTTCTTCAGGGAGTCCCTAAGTGATAATTTTCCTCCTTCCTCCCAGTCTGCTGACATCTGGAGAAGGACAGCCAGCCACCCTTCAACAGGGATGCTCCTAGCATGTTCGCTTTACCTGAATCCCATGAGGTTTCAGAGAGAGAAAAGGCCCCAGTTCCTCCCCCAAACCTAAAAGTCTAAAGTCTACAATCCCAAGTTCTTACTTGAGGCCTCAAGATCAGCCCCTTCCAAGAGGTGATGGGCAACATATCACCTACTGCTTACAGGGGAAACCTCCACTTCCACTTGCAGAAGTGTGGTCTGGTCCTATGGACTCAACCTGTCCCATATATGGTGATCCAATTTTAATATCTTTTTCCAAATCTGGCTTATTCAGTCTTCAATAGCTATCTATCTTTCACTCTGGGTTGCATTAACACCAAGCCCTGTGAATTTCTGGACATCTCCAGGATAAGGTATTTCCTTATTTGAAGCCATTCCTTGCTGAAATGGCTCCAACCTTCCTTGGGGAGTGGGAGCAGGGAGGAATCCTCAGACAAGAAATCACTCTTAAAGGTCACTCAATAATAAATATGCCAGTGGAGTCTAATTCAGCACAGAATAAAACCAAACATTGGCCCTTAGGTAGCAACTGCTAAAACATATATTAACCAGATTCACATTAGACAGAGAACTTCTCAGATTGGAACATCAAAATCTAATTGATTTCACTATATCAAGTTTCCCTTTAAGAACTAGGATAAAGTTTTGCTTTATCTGTAACATAACAAAAATTGCCCATTATGGTGTTTCTCCCAGTTTGCTAGATAGATTTGACCCTTTATCTGTAAAGGTAGAACATAGCCTGCAACTTTTAAACAATAGTCTTCCTCCACATCTGTATTTATTAAGATCTTTAAAAACATTTAGTCACAGGACTACATTTCACATGGAAAGAGAGTAGAGCAGGCCTTCCTCTGATCTCACACTCACCATAGTCACTGTCACTCATGCATTTACGTAAAGCTGCTCTCTCTTGTTGACCACCTGGGCGTGCCATGGTCTCCAGTCTCTACCCAGGGTCATTAGGCACAGAGAAGGCTCCCCATCCTAGGAGTCCCGCCACACTTTGGCAGGACTCAGAAGCACCCCAAGTGTTCAGACACAGGCTGCAGGGTGTCTACAGATAAGGGCGTGTTCAGAAGAGAGTCCAGTATGGTCAGAGTCTACAGCAAAGCAGAGATGAGATGCAACTTCTAATGCAGCTTAATTTTCTTCACTGTGATTTGGAAGGGTTGGCAAATGGCCTCCATGATGCCTTCAAACTCTAAAACTCTATGACACTGTAATATCCTTAGTGACAATTCATATGACTTCTGCTGTCGTGAAAAAGACATGGGGAAGCCAGACTTTTTTACTTTTTTGGACACTGTTCTTATACAAAAGAACTGGCTTCTGGCCATAGGAAGGTAGCCATAGCTTTACTAAACCTAGGACATGCTAACATATCAACATAGTGCATGTATGGAGGACGCCATGGGATACCCTACATTTGAACTACTTCACAATTATTTTAAAAGGTAGTTTATTTTGACATAATTAATAAGAACCATTTTCTTTTTCATTGTGAAATTTAAAACTTGATGCAATAAATTACCAAGTATTGGGTTCTGTTAAGATTATACCCCCCAAATCTTACTCTACATTAAGAATAAAGTTTGTTGTATTTCACACACCATGTTCCTGGCCTTAAGGGAAAAAAGAAAACAAACAAACAAACAAAAAAACAAAACCAACTAAACTTACATTCCAGAAAAGCTGAGGAAAATATTCTTCCTCTCTCAGATGATGGTTTTATAACCAGAATAACTTATTACATTGCAAGAAAAATTACATGATTAAGACAGACAATTATGTCTGGGAAAATTTTTGACTTGTCTTTTGTGTTTATAAATATGGAATAAAAGTGAAATAGGTCTCCTCCCTATTCTCCAATTTTGTGATGCTCATTCCATTTGGGGGCATTTGCTAAAATACCGTTGTCTTTTTCTGGAAGGTTGTCTTTCCACCGCTCTGCCTGTCGAGACCATCTTTCCAAAAACAGCTTCAGTGTTACTCATTAAACCCTCCTCCGCAACTTAACTCTCACACGTCTTTTCATTATTCTGTGAACTTCCATCATGCTCAATTCAGGACCAGATAATTTAGCAATCTATCACTTTTTTGACTTCCATTAATTTGGTTTTATCAACTGAATTGTAAACCTGAAACTCAGGATTGAATCTTCTTCCTCTTCGTATAACCCACAGCACCTCACTCAGCGCTTAGCAATGGAAGAAGTGCAATAAAAACATTTCATTACTCAGGCAGAAAGAATATATTTATACAGATAGGCTACAGCACATATGTCTTTGCCTAATATGGTTAAACTAATACCAGACCAGTTTAGTGCGAGGGAGAGGAGGAAGACATGGAAATTCCCTATCAGCCATTGGACAGCTAATTAGATGGCAAAGTATTGTATGTTTGTTCTGTTTTTTTTTTTTTTTTTTTTTTTTGTTTCCAGAGAGTTCTTGTACTGCTGCTTAAGCTAGCCAAGACCTGCTCAGAAATCTTAGGTCCACTTTAGAGGCTATATGTTTATTTGTAGGTCTCCAGATCACTGTCAAAATGTGTTTTTAGCCTGGGTCAAAAATAGTGAGTTCCTCTTCTGGCCCCAAATGACTATGGGGACAGGGGGCAAGAGAAGTAAACAGTATTCAGAATTTCTTAAATATATGTCAGGCTAAGAGGACCTGCTGGTGTTACCTTGGGCTTTCCGACCTGATCCAGTTCCAAAACTTTAAAGGAGCATTTGTAGAAACCAGAGACCAGGCTGCAGCCAGTGAGGCAAGTTCAGGAGAGTCTGGAAAAATAAAGGGGTTTGGTAGCCTTCTAGGATCTAGATTGAGGATAGATAAGCCAGGTTCCTCCTCAGATGGCATCTCCTTATGAACGAGGCTGTACCTTAAGGCACTGCTGAAGTACCAAGACAGTCTCGCAAGTTATATACATGGGTGCAACAGAGGACAAACTTGACTCTGTACTGAATCTGTTCCTTTAGCTCTAACCTTGTGCTCTGTTGCCTGTACTTAGTCGTGCTGGCTCTGCACCTTTGGTAAAACAGTGTTGCCTGTAGCCTGAAATATACAGGACAGCCCATTCTCAAGGTTCTGACGTTTACAGGTATAACACTTTTCCATTCATACAGAGATAAAAAGTTGCAGCACAGAGAATAACACTTGTCTTTTTAGAGGTTTACAGGAACAGTGTAACCAGACCTACCTGGACAGCTGCAAGAACAAAGGATTCCTGGACTAAGAAGTTTGTAACAACCAACCATACCCCTTCCCCTTTAAGTATAAAAGAAGCCTGAATTTTAACCAAGGTAAGATGGTACTTTGGGATATTAGTCCACCATCTTCTTGGTCTGCTGGCTTTCTGAATAAAGTCACTATTCCCTGTGCCAACAACTTGTCTCTTAATTTATTGGCTTGTTGTGCGGTGAGCAGTGCAAGCTGGTACCACTTGTAGCTGCATGGGAGCTACTAAGAGTCATGCAGATAATGCAGGTTGTGTATCTCTATGATGAGTCATCTCATATTTTCTGATATTTGAAAAATATCATGCTAGGAGATGCTATGAAAAAATGTTGTCATAATTGGGTTTGCAAACCCATTCCTAAAATTATCACCATGTGCCTATTTCAATTTACTACTGTAATATCTGGCCTCAAAAGAGATGAAACATGAAAATTATTTCAGCCATCCGCTTCATACAGCACTGCTTTCAATAAGACCATCTTTGTGTTTTCAATGTAAATGACTCAAACCAAAAAAGATCTTTCTTTCAGAAGATTTCTATAGAGAACTAGTAGTTTGTTCCTGTTTCATGTTTTATACATAAGACTCCTGCATAAAACTTTTTTTTCCTGTCAACTGAACAAGTTCAATAGGAAATTAAAGAATTATTTCTCTTCAGAGAGAAAAATGTATGACAGTTTTTATAAATAAATACACAAATGCACTTCCCATTGCCAAGATTTTCCAAAGAAAGCTTCAGTTTGCTCAAACAATAGGCTAACTCCTGGATCTTCCAGCTACAGGAACTTGTGGTCTTTGGTAAATATTAGCAGAACAGGCCTATTCACAAAGGCTGCACACCTGACCATCTGATCTCAGACACAATGAACCCTCTGCACTTCTGGGAAAGACCAGCCTGAATTTTTTTTATGTGTGAGGCATAAAGAAAATGAACAGAGGTTCCATTTGTATTTGTTGACATTTCTACCAGTAACTAGCTTAGTAAACTCCATTCATTAGCCAGACACAGTGGAAAACAACTAATAAGGAAAGAAATTAAATTTTTTTTCATATGCATTCATAATATAAGATGATAATTATTATTCTAATCATTGATTTCATTTTTTTTGCCATAGTGCTTCCCCAAAAGGCTAATTATACATGACTATTTGGCCATGTGTTTATCAATCAGGGCTGATTATGTCTCTCTTTATTACTGAACACCATGCCATATCTCTTGCAATGAAGCAAATCTTATATTTTCATTTGTTTCTCGTATTTATGTGTGAGTGACTGGTTAATGTATTTGTCTAATGCATATGAAAATCTTTGATATTTATCATCAAAAAAGAGCAAGAATACGTACTGAATGTCTTCCTAAGGACAAGTTACAGTGATTGCAAAGATTTTGACCAATCTGTTTCTGCTCTATGTTTTGCAACACAACTGAGAGCTATTGCCAATCCTTCTATGCCAGCTGCAGTGAAGATGAAGAACAGTGTTTCTTAAGCAACTACCTGGAGAAATGAGGGTTGATTGCTCGATAAAACATATGTAAATTTGTGTCCAGGCTGTCCAGTAGGTTTCAGACGAATATCTGTATATTTTATTACTTCTCATAGCCACATATACTGTGCACGTCCACATTTATCTCTTGCGAGCATATCTTTCTTGATTTGAAAATTGAAGATATCATCTAGGGATGGCTCTTTGACAATGAAATAAGTCCAGTGAGTGTTTGACTGGCAGCCTTGTCCAAATATATTCTTGGTACGTTCCAAATTCAAATGACATTTTCTGCATGTGTCCAACATTTGTGAGGACCATAATCTCCAGCCCTGCTCATGGCTTGTCTTGGGGCTATCCAAATATGAAAACAAGTCCATAACTTCCAGTACAGTAAAGCTGAAAGCAGCATAAGGAAGTGTGATTCAGGTCAATGAGGTAATGGAGGAAATGTCATGACAACCAAAATTAAAATGAGCAGCCTCACATTTGCATGTGCCAGCTGCTCCTCGGGAAGTCTCTCTGGCTGCTTTTTGCTCCTATTAGACAGGATAATGTGGCTGCAAATTACATCCAACTGAAAGGGAGTTGACTCACCCACAGCCGATATCATAAGAGCTGGCAAACCCTGGAAGGATGATTTTCAAAGGAATAAACTAAGAACTGAGCAAACACACACACATTAATTTTTCTCTCCTGTTTCTGTTGCGATAATGCCTGGATATTGTTTTAAAACTTTTAAAGCACAAAGTTCCTTTGAACTCCATACCACTCGAAGTTGCCTTGTGACTTGCTTCTACATAGTCCTGTGCAAGGTGGGTCTGAAGAATCTGTCTTCTTCCTAGGGTGACTCAGAGATTCCCCAGGATGGCAGTACTGCAATTGGAAGGAACCTTCCTTCCATCAGATCGTGGGCTTCATAGACTTGAAAACTAGGTGTGTAATACCACCATGAGCCCTTCCTTGTGCTGGGTATGCCAGTACCACTCTGCTGAGGCTTTTGTAAATATAATGCATAGAAATAGACATCGTGTCCTTTGTCTGTAAGCCTATGCTTCACAGCAGTGAGGACTCTGTGCCCCACGTCCCAAGGAACTGAGCAATAGGACATTATCCTCTAGAAGATGTTTGTACACATGACTTTCGAGGTGAACCTCTAGGACTCACAATGACATGGGAATTGCTTTCTTCCATCAGTTGTTGGCATCTCACATGGCCATTCATCAGCTCAAAACAAATTAAGCTGTCACATGGTTGACGCAGTTTCCTCCTTGTCTGTTGCAGACCCTGGGCCAAGCAGAGTGGATTGGCATATTCACGGTCTTGGTGTCACAAAGCCCCGGAACAACATTTCACCAGTGCAGAAATGTTCCAAAAGATACCTGCTCTCTTCAATACACTTGTAGATTCATTCTGGAATATAAAAGAGTATAAAAATAAATGATTCCTCTAAAGATAATCTCCCATTTTTTAAAATGTAAGACAGTGATTTCAAGTCATAAATGGCAAATTCTCCTGGAAGTGCTAGGGAAAATCCCTCTTAATACTCGATCTTGCTAAGTTATCATAGTAATGAAATAGCACTCTACTAAAGTAAGTTTCTCAACAGGTCAGAGCTTGAAATTCTATGTTGTAAACTTCTAAACACAAAGGAAGGTCTAAGTTTACTTACTGCGGTTCAAATTTTAGAGATCTGAGGACTTGAAAAGATACTGAATCAATTGTTTTAAAAGAAGACACTCGACAATTTAATTCCTATAGTATTACAACTGAAGAGAATATTTGGTGATTTATGAAGGACATGTTTATGGGCTGGGTTTTGGAATTTTTGCATGAAAGGTGAATTTGTGCTCAGAATGCCTTCATCTTCAAAGACCCTTGAGTTTGGTTGGCTGAGGGTATGTGCAGCATTTGGTTTGGAAACATGAAAGAAACGCTCTTCCTTAAGAATGTGATTTTACTGTCAATTTACTTTGACACATTGATCTAAATGTTCTAAGTTATTTTACAATGTACTATTTTTATGTGTCTGCATTAGAGGCACCTACCTCCATGCTTTAGAAGCTCCTGAAAAGTTGAGATTATCTCCGTGGAACTGTCACAATTAGTAGACACCAAAGGTAACTAGGCTTTTAATTTTTCTTATGCTGAGTTGCTTCATTCAGTGACATCACCTCAGTTCTATTTGATCTCAAGTGTACTGTGAACTGAATAAAGAAAAGAATGAATGAAGTCAAATGTAGCAGAGATGATGCTTCTGGAATGGCTACTTTGTTCATCTTTAAGGAGAAAAATACAAAAAAAAAAAAAAAAAAAAAAAGAGAGAGAGAGAGAAAAAACATGATCCCTAAAATCAAAAAGTGCAATCTAGTTGGAGAAGATAAATAGACCCATCTGATTCATCTAGACACTAATTACAAAGCAGTCTGTGAGCAAGTAGAAGATTGTTTAGTATACATGGAGTGCACAGTTGTTAAAGAGGTGGCAAGCTGATAGCCATCAGCCCTGGGAAAGTGGTGATTTTTCTCCTCCTCCAGCCTCCTCTTTTCCATTTCAACACTCCTCTTCCCTGGGAACTTTCTCTCCAGAAGCCTCATCACTTGTTAAACCAATATAACGGAGACCTAGGGGACCCAAGACTTTTCTCTGTATCCCCTTTGGGATCTGGAACCAAAATGTGTTTCACTTCCTCTGGGACCAAAATATCAACTATGACATAATAACCAGAACAAAAGGAGAGGATGAGTTTGACAACTTTTCAGTGCCTCTCTAATCACTGCATACAATCAGCTTTCTTTCCTGCCTACAGGTTCCTCCTGCAGTCAGCAGAGCTCTGAGAACAGAGAAAACCAAGGGGCAGCTTTCTCAAAGAACTGCATTTGTATGTGGATATTACATGAGAGAAACCTTGACACTCAGCCTTCAGAGGTTTCAGGAGGCAAGTGAGGCACAAAATTAAAGTGGGCACCAAAAAAACCCAGTAACCAACAGAGATGATACTTTATTGCAATACTTTTTAAAATAAAAAATTTATGCAAAAACATCTATAATGAACAAAAATATCAAAATTTTAAATAAAGACAGGATCAATATTACTGATATAGTCCTTTTGCTTCAAGCTAATATGGCTTGATATGAAAAGGTCCTAATGCCTATATTTTAAAATTTTTATATTTTGTTCATCATGGCTGTTCTTGCATTAATTTTAATGTTGAAAAATATTTTCTTTAAAATATTTATCTTGATTATTGAGATTTTTGGTGCCTCCTTGAATTTTTTAATTGAAGTATAGTTGATGAAGTTATAGGTATACAATACAGTGATTCACAGTTTTTAAAGTTTATACTCCATTTTTAGTTATAAAATATTGGCTGTATTCCCTGTGCTGTACAATGTATCCTTATAGTTTATTTTATACATAATAGTTTGTACCTCCTACTCCCCTACACCTGTATTGACCCTCTCCCCTCCCCACTGGTAATCACTAGTTTGTTCTCTGTATCTGTGAGTTTGTTTCTTTTTTGTTATATTAGCTAGCTTGTTGCGTTTTTTTAGATTCTACATATAAGTGATATCAAACAGTATTTGTCTTTCTCTGACTTATTTCACTTAGCATAATACCATACAAGTCCACCAATGTTGTAGCAAATGGCAAAATTTTATTCTTTTTTATGGCTGAGTAGTATTCCATTGTGTGTGTGTGTGTGTGTGTGTGTGTGTGTGTGTATCTCTCACATCTTCTTTGTCCATTCATCTGTTGATGGACACTTAGGTTACTTCCATATCTTGACAATTATAAATAATGCTGCTATAAACATTGGGGTGCATGTTTCTTTTCAAATTAGTGTTTTTATTTTTTTCAGATATAAACCCAGGAGTGGAACTGCTGGGTCATATGGTAGTTCTATTTTTAGTTTTTTGAGAAATTTCCATACTGTTCTCCACAGTGGCTGCACCAATTTATACTCCCACCAACAGTGTACAAGTGTTTCCTTTTCTCCACAGCGTCTCCAATACTTGTTATTAGCGTTCTTTTTGATGATAGGCATTCTGACAGGTGTGAGGTGATATCTCATTGTGACCTTGATCTGCATTTTCCTGATGACTAGTGATGTTGATCATCTTCTTATGTGCCTATTGGCCATCTGCATGTCCACTCGGAAAAATGGCTATTCAGATCTTCTGCTCATTTTTCAGTCAGATTGTTTGTTTTTCTGATAGTGAGTTGTAAGAGCTACTTATATATAAGTTGGATATTAACCCCTTGTCAGTCATCAAATATGCAAAATTGCAAATATTTTCTCCCATTCAATAGGTTGTCTTTTTGTTTTGTCAGTGGTTTCCTTTGCCGTGCAAAATCTTTTACAAAAAAGTCCAATTTGTTAATTTTTGCTTTTATTTCCTTTGCTTTAGGAGACAGAGCCAAAAAAAAATATTGCTATGACTTATGTCAAATAGTGTTCTGCCTATGTTTTCCCTAGGAGCTTTTAAGGTTTCCAGTCTTATATTTGGGTCTTTAATTCATGAGTTTATTTTTTGTTTATTTTTGCATATGGTGTGAGGGAGTGTTCTAACTTCATTGATTTTCCTGTAGCTGTCCAGTTTTCCTAACTCCACATATTGAAAGACTGTCTTTTCCCCATTGTATATTCTTGCCTCCTTTGCCATAGATTACTTGACCATAAGTACGTGAGTTTATTTCTAGGGCACCCCTCTAAATTTTACACCTGAGGTCAGTGACTCATTCATCTTACCCTCACTAGGTCCAGTCCTGCCACAGGGTCATTGATGATTAAGGGGAAAAGAGGGAAGAAAAATTTGTGTGGGATGCCAACATGAAGAATATAGCTTCCAATTATATCAGGACATCATAATTGAGCTTTCCTGGAATGAAACAGAAATAAAAAGCCAGGAAGAAAATAACAGGTCAGAGATATGGTTAAACACATGGGAATTCTCATAGCCACAAGAGGGCATCAATTAAAAGTCTGAGAGAATATGCTTTTCCAAGAGAGTATGGAAAGAAAGGGATGGAGGACTAAGGACTAATCTGAGGATTACTGTTAGTTCTAAATGACCAATTTTCCTCTAGTAGATTATCACTTTCACAGTATAACTATTCTAGAACAGTGCTTCTCAAACTTAACCTGCATCTGAATCACCTGGAGGGCTTGTTGAAATGCAGATTACTGGGCTCCCAGGACTCTATTTCAGTAGATTTGGGGTAGGGCTTGAGAATTTGCATACCTAGCAATTTCCCAGGATATGCTGATATTTCTCGTCTGAAGCCCATACTTTGAGACGCACTGGTGGGCTAGAGTAAGCACAATCTTTACAACAGAGTGATTTGTTTAAAAATGTATGTAGTAAAATACTCCACTGAGGAATCAAATTTTATTATTTCCTACTACTATAAACTCTTCAGGAAGAATCAAAAGGAATTAAGAAAGGTGTTCAGAGACTTGGAGGTTTAAAATTTGATAAGGGAGGCCACCAAGTTTTGATTTTTGCTACTGTGGAGGGTAAGAGGATTAGTTTGCACAAGTGACATGGATCAGAGCCCATTAAAATGCAGCCCCTTGCAACTGGAAGAACTGGGAACTAAGTCCAGTGATCTTGGGAGCTTTGGTCAAGGTCCTCAAGTCACCCATGGGGGGGAAATTTGAGACTGCCTGACCGCTGCCCATATTGGAGCACACTGCTAAAACATGGGCTCTAGCAGCCAGAAGCACACAGACCTTGAGCAAAGGTTCTGTCCTCCAATCTCCTGCACAAATCTTGGGGTTCTTCTATAGTTCAAGGTAAGGGAAATGAGCACTGAAAATCACTGAGTCTGGACTTCTCAGAAATCATGAGAAGAATGAAAAGCTCAAGTTGTTTTTAACATGATTGAGCAAAATGGGGAAATGTGACATTTCTTGAATTCCAACTGTCATGGGGCACACCATGCTTTTTTCAGTCAGAGGAGACATTCTGATAGCGGACCAGCTCAATATGCTGCACGAGCTTGACAAGTTCACGGAGTAATATATGGAGCCCTGGGTGTCTCCTCTTACCCCAAGACTTTGCTGAGAAGCCATCAGTTCCATTCTTGCTTCCTCCAGGATGAATGAGATGGTACAATCTGTTTTCCATGTCAAAATCAGTGAATCTGCTGAGAATTATTTAACAGTTTGAAGCACGCCAAGCAAGTTACCAACAAGAAACATGTCTCATGGTTAGACACGGGCGCTGGATTTATCTCAGTGTTATAAGCTTCCACACAGGCTGCTTGAGCTCCATTTCTAGCTTTACAAATTGTGGAGTAAGGAGAGATGCACAGGATGACAAAATGACCAATCAACTGAGCCAGTTTAGCAGAAGCAGGAACTCAGAACTAGAGGTGGGGTAAGCAGTAAGCCATTTCCACCCTCTACATGTGTCTGCAAACTATGCCCTTGGGCCAAACCTGGATGCCACCTGTTTCTATAAACAAAGCTTTATTGGAACACAACCATGCTCACTTGCTTACATTGTGTCTATGGCTGCTTCAGTGGTAGAGTTGAGTAATTGTGACAGAGATTGACAGGCCTACAAAGCAGAAAATATTTACTACCTGACCCTTTATAGGAAAATTTTGCTGACCTCTGTGCTAGGAAGAAGGCTCCCAGTTCACTAAATTCACCTGGAATATATTCCAATTGAATTTTATTTATATCTCAAAGGACAAGGGGCTTCAGTGATACCTGGTAGCAGTCATATCTGTGAACAAATTTGACAGAAAACATCAATATCCCTAATTTGGTGAAATGTGACATATAGCCCCCATCTGATGGTGATGTTCAGCCTGTTTTTTAGGCTTCACTTTTAATAATTGGTCCTAAATTTCAGATCCTCCTATTCCTTTAGCTGGATTGGATGCTGGTGGAATTTCTGCTGTGGTCTGCCCATAGCTGTCCCACAAAGTAGCCAGTTACTTTCGGGCCCTGCCTGGCATTACTCTGTGTAGGTAAAATGAAGACATTGGCAACCTTGTCCTCCCAGGTGTATGCTCTTTCTTTCCTTGGAAAGATCTCACCAATTGCTGTGGACTGGTGTCCTCACACTCTCTTCCTATCAAAACCTGCCCTCAAGAAAACATAAATCTCACTCCCAGGAAAATACAAACAACATATAACAATACAAGATCATCTCCCCAGAGGGATCAAAGTCCTAGATGCATCAGCAAGGAAGTGGTAAACAAATTTTTCTTTATTCTCTTTTTGAAGTAAGATACAAAGAAAAAAATAACACCAAGTAAGCTCTTCCTCTAAGAGCCAGTTCCTCTGTGCTTAATCTTGTAACCCAAGAACACCCACATCAAAATCACTCAGAATACTTAATAAAAAAATGCAGATTCTGAAGCCAAATCCTGGGCCAATTGAATCAAAATATCTAAAGATAAATCACAGGAATCTTTGTTTCAAGAAGTACAATTCCCTCTTCATGATTCTTATGTTGAGTAAAGTTTGAAAACCATTGCATTGTACTGGGTACAATTATTCCACCTGCTGGACTTGTATCCTGATGAGTAGTAATGGTAGTCTGGAGACACTCCAGAGCCTGTCTTTGCTCTCGGTCTGATTGGCTATTTAATGGTCCCCCTGACTTACAGGTGAGCTGATGAATTTCTCACACTTATAAGGGCTCTCTCTGATGGCACTGGTGTAATGCTGCAGAGTGTACAAGGCATTTATTATTTATTTTCACACTACCTGCACAGAGCAATGATATGAGGTCATCATTAGTAAGTTTCAGGAAAGTGACCCAGTTTCCTTAATTGTAAAATGGGGATTTTAATAAAGCCTATTTCAAAAGGTTGTGAGAATTGAGATAATGCACATTAAGTGCAGAGTATGCAGGAAGTGGTTAATAACGTCAACAATTACTGTTGCTAATTTTATTTTGCATGAGAAAATTAAAACTCAGAAGTTTTATTCAATAGATTAGTTACACAACTTGTAAGATGCTAAGAGGAAGTCTCAGAAACCCCTACTTTTTGAAGTCAGTCCTTTTTATCCAAAGGTTTGTTTACCATTCATCCTGAAACTTACAATGAGCTTCAGAGCCCCTTATTTGCACCGGACCCCTTCCAAGACTCTAAGAAGGACCTGGCAATACAATATGTTCACACAGCCAAAATTTTTATAATATTTGCAAAAGTTAGATAATTTAATCATAATTGGTGTAGAAAATTGTTTCTTCCCAGGCCCATTCTGTCATGCTTTCTTTCTGTTGGCATTGAAGTGGCTACAGGCATTTTAGAGTTCCAGCTAAAAGAAAATTGAATTGGGGATACTTTCAGTTTGGATTTAGTGGGATATTTTTATGTGGTTTGTAATCACTTCTGTGTATAGTCACATTATTACTAGCAGTTTCAATGTTGAATTGACTTCAATGAATAATCCTACTGACCATTTATCTAGCCTTTGTGGTATCATGACAGGACAGTATCTAGACCAGAGCTCATATTTTATGAGGGTGCATCTGAGTACCCAGCACCCAGTATTGGAGGTACATGCATAGTGGAAGTGAAACTAGTCATGTATGACATAGCTCCAGAAGCTAGTCTGTAGTAAAATCTTACACACTGCAGAAAAGTAAACTTATAAACAAAAGCTTCTGTTCTCACTTATGTCTAGGCAAAACAGAAGTTGTCTCTTGTCAAGAATATACTCAAACATTCAGTATATACAATACCTGCTCCAGAGTTTTTCCCCCTTTTTGATAGGAATTGTACAAAATAGAATTTATTAGAATTCCTCAATTTGCAAATCACAAAAATATAGCAGTTCTGAAATCGGTGAGTACAAACTATTTGTAAGTCACATGATTTATACATCCCTCCCTAAAATAGAATATATGACTAGACCTATAAGAAATTGAGAAATTGAATTAGTAACTAAACATCTTTCTTCAAAGTAAAGTCCAAGACCATAAGGCACCACTGGTGAATTTTTTCAAAATATTTAAGAAAGAAATTAAAAACCAAAAAAAGAGAAATAATACCAGTCCTGCTCAAGTTCACTTGGGAAATAGAGTAGGGACCACTTAGTAACTCAGTGAATGAGGTCAGTATTATCCTAATGTCAAAGCCAGACAAAACACTACATGAAATGGAAACTATAGCCAATGTCTCTCATGAAAAAAGAAGCAAAAATCTTCAACAAAATATTAATAAACCAAATCCAGCAATGTATAAACAAGGATTATGCACTTTTACCCAGGAATCCAAGGTTGGTTTAACACCAGAAAATTGATCAATATAATATATGATATGACTAGAAGAAAAGACAAACTTACAGGATCTCAACTGATGCAGTAAAAACACTTGACAAGATCCAACACCCATTATGATAAAAGTTCTTAACAAGCAAAGAATAGAAGGGAATTTTTGCAATCTGTTAATAGAACTTAAAATAAAACAAGAAAACATGCCGCTAATATCATACTTAGTGGTAGAAGATTGAGTGCTTTCTCCCGAAGGCAAGGAACAAGTAAGAATGTCCACTCTCAAAACTTCTACCCAGCATTATACAGGAGCTTCTAATTAGTGCAATAATGCAGAAATTAAAATTTAAAGACATGCAAACTGGAAGAAAAGAAGGTAAAATTGTTTATTGGCAGACAATACAATCCTATATGTAGAAAATCATAAATATATATTTTTTAAAAACATTGTAATAAGTAAGTTTAGCAAGGTTGCAGGATACAAGATCAATAAACAAACAGAAAATCAACTGTATAAATTACTAGCACCATACAATCAGAAAATAAAATAAAGAAAACAATTGCATTCACAACAGTATTGAAAACAAACAATAAAGAATGAATTTAATGAAGTAAGTGCAAAGGAGGCAAGAGAGAACTTTCTGGACTGGCAGAAATTTTAAAAACATTGTACAACTATATAAATTTACTAAAAATCACTGAACTGTGCACTCACAATGATAAATTTTATGGCATATTAACTATACTTCAATAACCCTGATTAAAAATATATAGACTGAAAAAAACTTTTTATTTCTATAAGAAATAGAAATATCTTCCTTGTCTCATAGAAATTTAAAAATTATTTCATGATGAGGCAAAGATTATGTAGCCAAAATATGGGGGAAAGTGTTTTAGAGGTTAGTCAATTAAAAATATCTTATTTTTTTCTGAACTTTATAGGATTTTTCAGCATTAAAATGTCTCCTTTCTAAATAAATGTTTGTCATATTTTTATTTATAATTTGTATTGCTTTTCTTAAAGGGGCCCCTAAAATTGCATAAGTTTGAATCTTACAAAATCCACTTCTGCTCCTACTCCTGTTCCCTAGTCCCTTTCCCTAGAGGGAACCACCTTTATTAGCTTATTATGTAGGCACACCACAGAGATATTGTGGGTTCACTTCCAGACCACCACAATAAAGTGACTATCACTATAAAGTAAGTCACACAAATGTTTTGGTTTCCCAGTGAATATAAAAGTTATGTTTATATATATACTGTAACCTATTAAGTGTGCAATAGCACTGTCTTAAAAATGATGTATATACATTAATTAAAAAATACTTTATTGCTAAAAAATGCCAACCATTATCTGAGCCTTCAGAGAGTCACGGCCTTTTTGCTGGTGGAGGCTCTCACCTTGATGTTGATGGCTGCTGACAGATCAGGGTGGTGGTTGCTGAAGGTTGAGGAGGCCGTGGCAATTTCTTAAAATAAAACAACAATGAAGTTTGCTTCATTGATTGACTCTTCTTGTCTTGAGTATTTCTCTGCTGCATGCAGTGTTGTTTGATAGCATTTTACCCATATAGGCCTTCTTTCAGAATTGCAGACAATCCTTTCGAATCTTGCCCCCACTTTATCAACTAAGTTTATGTCATATTCTAAATCCTTTGTTTTCATTTCAAAAATCTACACAGCATTTTCATCAGGAGTAGATTCTATTTCAATAAACCACTTTTTTCACTTTTAGATAAGAAGTTTCTCCTCATCCACTAAAGTTTTCTCATGAAATTGCAGAAATTCAGTCACATCTTCAGGCTCCACTTCTAAATCTAGTTCTCTTGCTATTTCCACCACTTACCCAATCACTTCCTCCACAGAAGTCCTGAGCCCCTCAAAGTCATCCATGAGGGTTGGGATCAACTTCTTCCAAACTTCTATTAATGTTGGTATTTTGACCTTTTCCCTTGAATCGTTAATGTTCTTAATGGCATTTAGAATGGTGAATCCTTTCCTGAACACTGTCAGTTCATTTTGCCCAATTCCATCAGAAGAATCACTATCTATGGCAGATACAGCCTTACAAAAATGTGTTTCTTAAATAATAAGACCTGAAAATCAAACTGAATTTTTAACCCACAGGCTTCAGAGTGGATATTGTATTAGCAGGTATGAAAACATTAATCTCATATATTTCCATGAGAGCTCTTGGGTGACTGGTTACATTGGCAATAAGCAGTTAAATTTTGAAAGGAATCATTTTTTTGTGAAGTAGGTCTCCATAGTGGGCTTAAAATAGTAAATCATATTGTAAACAGCTGTGTTGTCATCTAGGTTTTTTTTTTTTCTTTTTCTTTTTGTTTTTGCAGTAAAAGATTATTCTATCTGCACCAAACTTTTAAGTTTAACATTGTGTATTTTTGTATTTGATAGTAAGCTTTTCTATTTGATATAAATGTTGTCACTATATTTGGAAACTGCCCTGATTGGGTTTGGTCTTAATATTTATTTGGTATCCTTCTCTCTGTTTTTATCCAGGTTTTGTTGTTCCATTTATAGAGCACAGGCAAGGTAGATTTTGCATAATTCTTAAGGGCCCTAGGATTTTCAGAATGGTACCTAAGCACTGACTTCAACTGTAAGTCACCAGCCTCATTAGCCCCTAACAAGAGAGTCAACCTGTCCTCTGAAGCTTTGAAGCCAGGCATTGACTTCTTTCTAGACGTGAACATCCCAGATGGTGTCTTTTCCAATATAAAGCTGTTCCATCTACATTGAGAATGTGTTGTTTAGTGGAGCCACTTTCATTAATTATCTCAGCTGGATTGTCTGGGTAACTTGCTGCTTCACTTTGCAGTTTATGTTATGGAGATGGCTTCTTTCTTAAACCTCATGAGCCAACTTCTGCGAGCTGCAAACTTTTCTTCTGCAGCTTCCTCACCCGCCTCTCTCAGCCTTCACAGAACTGAAGAGAGTTGGGATCTTCTTCTAGACTAGGCTTTGGTTTAAGGGAATGCTGTGGCTGGTTTGATCTTATATCCAGACCACTAAAACTTTCTCCCTATCAGCGGTGAGTCTGTTTTGCTTTCTTATCATTCGTGTGCTCACTGGAGTAACACTTTTAATTTCCTTCAGGAACTTTTCCTTTACATCTAAAACTTGGCTAACTGGCACGAGAGGCTTTCAGCTTGTCTCAGCTTTTGACATGCCTTCCTCATTAAGCTTAATCATTTCTAGCTTTTGATTTAAAGTGAGAGACACGTGACACTTCCTTTCACTTGAACACTTGAGAGGCCATTGCAGGGTTATTAATTGGCCTAATTTCAATAGTGTTGTGTCTCAGGGAATAGGGAGGCCCTGGGAGAGGGGAAGAGATGGAGAACAGATGCCAAGTAGAGCAGTCAGAACACACACATTTATCAGTTAAACTTGCTATCTTATATGCGCACGGTTCATGATGCCTCAAAACAATGACAACAATAGCACCAAAGTTGACTGATCACAGATCACCACAACAAATAGCATAATAATAATGAAGAAGTTTGAAATATTGTGAGAATTACCAAAATGTGACCAACAGACAAGAAATGAGCAAATGGTCCTGGAAAAAAAAAGGTGGGGGCATGACAGACTGGTTCAGTGCAGGGTTGGCACAAACCTTCAATTTGGAAAAAACAATATTTGCAAAGCTCAATGAAGCAAAGTGCAATAAAATGAGGTAGGTTTGTATCGCCTTCCAGAGACAATCTAACTGCTGAATAATAACATAATCTAACATAATAACATAATAGATAATCTAGCATCACTAAGGGCCAGGCTACGCAGTAAGGACTTTCCATCATCAACTAACTCACTCTTGGCAGCGACTCTATGGGATGGGCACTGTTTTTACCCCATTTTACAGATGAGGACACTGAGGCAGCAAAAAGTAAAGTAAATCTCCTATGGTAAGTTTCAAACCCAGGCAAGATAGCTGCAGTCTTTACTCTTAACTACCCCTCAAAATTGCCTCTCAATACATAAAGAAGGGGGTGGGGGTGGGGTTGGGGGTTGGGGCTGGGGTGGAGGTGAGAGGGCAGTGGGAATGGTCTAAAGCACAGGTAGAAAGAACTGTTTTCCACACATGCTGCACACACTTTTCTGTACTGCTCTTCTGTGTCTCAACAATATGTCTTGAAGACAGCACTTGCTATATAATTCTGTGGGCCCAGTGCAAAGTGAAAATGTGAGGCCCCCTTCTTCAAAAATTATTAAGAATTTCAAGCAGGGAGGGTATAACTCAGTGGTAGAGTGTGGGCTTAGCATGCACAAGGTCCTGGGTTCAATCCCCAGTACCTCCATTAAAAAATAATGACAAATAAATAAGTGAACCTAATTGCTTCCTCTCCCCCACCAAAGGAAAGAATTGCAAGAAGGCAACAGCAGAGTATTAAACCAAGCACCACCTGTGGTCACATGTCCCGCACGGAGACCATGGGACCCAATAAATTTGCCTCTAATTCTTATCTCAACCATAGCTTATTAGCTGGTCATAGAACTGAGAGGTGCCACAATCTAGAAATAGGCCTACTCTTTTGTTCCGGTTGTCAACTTATGGAGGGTGAGGTATCAAGCCCACTCACACAGCTCCTGCTACTGACTAGGAGAGGAAACAAGAGTCTGGTTGCATAAATATATGGATAGAGATCTGGAGATCAGGAATCCATAGTCTGGAGCTACCTCACCTCTTATCTTTTGCTTTATTTTTAGCAAAGTAGTTTAGGCCACTAATATTGATGAGATCAGCAAAGCTAGCACTAAACTCTTCCCCTCTACCTGGACCTCTGCATACCAAAACTGAAATTATTCCCAGCCTGCACTTGCAAGTAAAATTTATCAAGCTGCTATACCCAAATAGTACTGAAAAATTGGACTGCTAAACTCTCCAAAGCATTTCACATCATTTGGCTTTTTCCTTTCCTTTGTAGGGAAAAGCAGGACCCACCTGAAGAGATCAGCTCAGCTGACTCCCACTGATGCTATCAGTGGGTGGAGATTTGCTGCGTGAAGACCCTCCAGACACTTTTCTGACCTGCTGATGGAAGGTCAGCTTTGTCCTCGCCTTTTTTGTCTTTTCCAGCTGCTACCTATAATGACCTAGGGAATTAGAGGCATTGGTCTGGCAAAGAACATCCAACTCAGAGTCAACCAAAAAGGTCCAGGCAAGAAAAAAAGAGCCGAGAAGAAAATTTCCAGAACATTTCCATTTAGAAGCACGATGAAACTTGTTGACTAAGGTATCCACGTTATCTAGGGCATGCATTTGACAATCTGGCACAGGTGATGAAGCTGACAAACACACACAAGAAATGAGCACAACATTATCTGTAAATTGGTTGTGATTGAATACTTCATGTCATCAAGGGAATAGAGGCAATGAAAGAAAAGCCTTATTTCTCTGCAAAGAAAGGAATTTCTGTCAGAAAGAGACTGGGAAATAAAAGAGAAAGATGTCTTAAGAGAGATCACTCTGCATTCTGTAAAGTACATGCTGGTAAAAGGAAAAGGGAAAAGCAGCTTGATTCTGAAACTCTATTCAGTGTAATTTCGTGTAAGCTGTTCTCTAAAGAGACTGAACCCTAATCAGCAGCATCTTCTTCCAGATGGCTCTAAGTGTGCTTTAATCTGTTTTTTAAGAGAGCGTGGGGATGATTCCTTACTATGAGGAAAGGTGCATATTGAGACTCGATCAAAGGAGTCTTCCAATACATATTTATAACTTAAAGAGCACTCTCAAAATGGTTTGTAAGGGTTTTCCCTTTTCCTAGTCTCTGCCTGGCACTTGTTGGCTCATAACGGCTGAGATGATGACATGCTTCAGTGGAATTCTGGTTCTTAAGTGGCTGCCAAGTCCATGGGTTCTTTTTTCCAAGACCCTTAATCGACACTTGTTGAATGAATGAAAATAAAGAGACTACACCCCCACATCCAGTGGCATGCCAGCTGACAAAGTAGGAGCCACAGGAGGAAGGCCAGGTTGGCATCTTCAGCTGAAGGCAAGGAATCTGAGTTCCATCGTTACCTACACAGAACAGAATGATGTGAACAAAGCTGCGAGATCTGATCCTTATGACACTTCCAGCTTTATGAGCAATTTTAGCAGTTTTTTTTTAAATAAACACGGTAAAACAATGCCACTGTGCCAACAATGAAGCCATAATTTCTGAAGAAAAGTTGGAAGAAAATTCTTGAGAGAGGATTCCTGGTCACTGCACTTACTCATTCCTTTGCTTATTCATCCAAGTATTTATTGAGCACCTACTAAGTCTCAGTTCTTGTGCTAAGGTCCTGAGGATATGCAGGTAAATAAAATAACATGCCCTGCCTGCTCTCCTCATGTTGACAATCCAGTGGGAACATTTCTATTACAATAGTTTGACGAGGGCTGTGATGCCATAGTATGTTAGGGAAACACATTTTGAAGGATACTTAATCAGAATTGAAGAGCAGTAAAGAATTTCCAGAGAAGAAACACAAAAACATAGACCTAAAAAATGAGTATGACTTAGGCAAGCAAAGATGGGGAAGGATATTCCAAGAGAAGAGAATAGCATTTGCAAAAGGCCAAAGGCAAGTTGGGGAAGAGGCATGCTGGGTACTAGAGGAAGTTCATGATGATTGGCGGTTGAGCTGGGGCTGAGGATGAAGGGGGGAGGATCGGGTTGGAAGGCTGGAAAGGAAACCAAGAAGGCACCTATCCTTTTCCATACTCAGATAGGGATCTACATTTAATTGAATTAAAATTTGCAAACTCAGACTATACTAAATGCTGTCAGAAATACAAGGCTCAGTTAGAAAACTGTCTCTGCCCTCAAGGAGCTTGAGTCAGTAACAAATACTCAGGATCCAGGATCTATGTCAAATCACAAAACTTAAACTATTTGCAGTGTTATATGTAATATGCTGAGTGGCCTGTGAATTAGTATGACCAAAAAACAATAACTCACTTGCAGAAAAAACTCGACAGGCCTTCTGACTGGCAGAATATGACAAAAATGATGATTTGTCACATCCACGAGATAGGAGACGTCCCACAATGATACTGAGGGCTGATACGGAAGTTCTGGTTTGTGAAAGAAGAATAATCTTATTCTTTTCATGTGTGGATGTTAGATGTGATTTGAGGGTGTGTATGTGTGTTTCAAACACACCAAGAGAGATTCTTGAACTCTCTGCCTTCTACCAACATTAAGAAATAGAGGTGATCTAAATTTGTAGTGTATATAAATGTCAAACCACCATTCTATGCAAGAGAGACTAATATTGTATGTCAACACTATATCAATTAAAAAAATAAAAAGAATCTATGATGCCACTGGGAGGAAAAATAAATGAAGATGATCTGAATTAATTATGACTCAAAATCATCTCTTTTAAATTCTAGAAATATTAAGAGGGAAGTTCTGTCACAGAAGAAAATTACAGTGTGTATTTTCTGATGCAGTAGCAGCAGGTGGAACTTAGAAACTTAGAGACAGAATTTACCTCAAAGTTCCCTTTCTTTCAGTAGAAGTTTGAAAAAATCTGAATTCCATCTGATTTTATAAAATAATTACTGAGTATCATTTTCTTCTCAAAGTCCATATGTTTGACTGATATGTCATCCAAAGAATCTTCTAGAACTTCTGGAAAGTTCTCAGGAGACATTTGCAATTTTGGCGATGTAAAAATAAAGACAGTGCCTATTTTAAAGTTAGGGAATATTTAAAGGAATAGGCTGAAACTAACATGAAATGCCAGCCTACTCACAATCCTGCAGAAAAATTGGTGCTGTTTAATATTTTCCCTTTAGTATAATTTTGGTGGGATGATAATAGGTTTTTTGATAAGTTTCTTTCTGGACTCCAATCAGGTAGACTCCAATTCCAGTCTTAACTAGAGCTGGAATTTGTTGATCTCCAGAATATGAGTTCTTTGAACAAAGGCCTCAACAGCCAACTACAACTAAACAAACAAGCTAATTACAATAATAGCTTGGAAAACCACTAACCAAGATGGTGGTTCCCAATCTCTGACCAGAAGATTTGTAGAGCTACTGCAAAAACATTTCAAGTCCCTATGTTCCCCAAACAATGTCTTGCTACGCTGTCCACCTAATCTTATGCAAAAAAGTATGCCATCCTTTAACAATATATTCCCATAGTATTTTGTTTTAATAAATAGAAAACATTTAAGGGTTACTAAAGTTGCAGCAGTCTTTTGTCATTTGTCCCAAGCAACATATTCCAAAAGTACAACTATGACATAGCTTAAAACATTTCTACCTTAAAAAAGAATCCTCAATTCTGCCGGACAGAAGGCCTGTTGAGTTTTTTCTGCAACTGAGTTATTTTTTTGTCATGCTAATTCACAGGCCACTCATTAGCATATTATATACAACATTGCAAATAAATAGTTTAAGGATATAATTAAGCCCAGCAGAATTTTTAGCTGGTCTGAGTAATGTGCCTTTGTGTTGTCCTCCACCCACACAGAGTCCCACAAAAATCCTCAGACTCTTCAAACAAAGAGAACATATTGCCCTGTCCGCAAAGGAGTGCAAAACTGTATCTTCATCTCAATTGCAGCAGCTTTCCTTGGTCTGACTTATCAGGTAACGTTATCATCTTTTTCCATTGTGAGATGCCTTCATGCTGTTTTTAAAGATGTAATTATTCATGTGACTCTTTGCAAGCTACCTCAAATCCTTTTGGGAAGTAGGGGTGGCATGAATAATAACAAACTAGCTTGCAATGTTGTACTAGAAATAGATTTCATTATAAAGCAAGAGTTCTTAAAAACTTACATTTTTTTTTCTGGATAATGGGTCCCACTGGGCCGACATCTCTGTCAGAATGAGGAACTTTTCAATGCCAGACACATAAAGTTAATTCAACACTTACTGACCAATTCGTATGTGCTGCTTTGTCCTAGGAAACAAAGATAAATCAAAATCACCTGTCATCTTCTTACTCTGTATTAGCTCAGAAAACGGTGGGGTGGGAGGTGTCTTTGGTGGCTCTGTCACAATTTTGCTTTGTTTGAAGTGCCACAGAGGCAGAGAAAAGAGAGCAGTTGTTATGGCACTGGAGGGAATGAAGAGTGAATCAAGAAAGTTTTGCTTCATCAAAGAGACATCTGAGATGCCTTGAAGGATTAGCTGAATTTTACCACGCAAAGGAGAGTGGGAGGTCACTCTAGGGAAAGGGAACAGTGTGAAGAAAGGCATCCTCCCAGTTTTCCTTCTGCCACCCTCGCTGCTTTATTAGCTCTTCCTCCTTTTCCTATCTCTCAATAATTTGGGTTACCCAGTACTCTAGCCTGGACCCACTTAGCTCACACTACAAACAAACCTTAGGCAATCTCGTCCACACCCACGGATGGCTTGATTCCCATCTTTATGCTGATGACAACTAAGTATGTATCTCCAGCCCAGATCTCTCCGCTTAACTCCAGGTGAATGTAACCAAACTATTGACAACATCTCTGTTTTGGTTCCTCCGGGATCCCTCAAACTAAGCATGTTCAGAACTGAATTCATCTCCTCACACTCTTCCTCCTGTAATTTTCCCATTTCAGTGACTGGCACTCCAATCCCTCAGGTGTCCACACCAAAAGCGCCATCCATGACTCCTCACCTTTTCTCACCCACCGCCCCCATCCAATGCATTGCCAGCTTCTATCCAGATAATCTCTGAACTAGTTCATGAATGTATCTCCTCGCTCTGCCCTGATTGCTTCTACCTTCCTCTTATGTCCTGTATTATGTCCTTAATCTCTGTCCTAAATTACTGAATAGGAACTAGCCAGCAGAAGGGGAGGTGCAGGGCGTGGGTAGTAGGAATTTGAGGTGTGATGGAAGTCATGCATGCTGGAACTGAGGCCCAGAGGCTGAGAAATGGTGTTCGGTACCACTTGGTGTTTCAGGTTGTTGGCAGTGACAGTGGCTCTAGCTCTCTGAAAACTACAAAGTTAGCTCAGTATGCAACACTTCTCTGCTGTGGGGAGTTACCAGCAGTGCTCATAACAAGTCCATTTGTCTGAAGTCACAGTGATGCTCTCTGTGGTTGCAAAACCGGGAATATTGCTAGAGGTTCCCAAACGGTAGGAGGTGAGGTCCTCTTCTTGTGGTTTTGTATTCTGATTAATTTCACTAGGGACCTCATGACAAACATGTGAGGCTTCTGTCCTGAGGACTCAACCAAAATTGCATTAAGTTAATGAATGAATGAATCATATTTCCTCATTTGAGCACTGTTGGTTTATAGTTTTCCTCCATTTATCTTCATTTGTGTTGAATGAACTTATAAAACTTACCTTATAATAAAAGGATAACACACTTTTTGTCACATTTGCTTGCGAAAATATTTTACCCCAGATTCGTCTGTGTGTGTATTTGTGTTAGCAAACTTGTCTATGTGTTCTTTTCTTTTACTTCCAGACACAGGACTCTCTGCTGCCTTGGCATGTCCCCAGAGTGCTTGGAAACCCCTAAATGGATGAGGGCAAGGGAGAGCCAGCCCAGGACACTCCAGATCAGAGGGAGACGTTTCAAAACGAAATACTGTTACGTAGGCAGGGATTTTCACTTGAGCATGAAACAGCTCCACATTTTAATAAATGTTTTTCAAACACAACATGCACTCAGTTAACTGATTGTTTGGAAGCAGTTTTAGGTATAACTCATTTCACTGGCGTACGTCTATTTTCAGAATGGCCATTGTGCCAAGGACAGCTTGATCAAGTGACTTCCCCTAAGTGTTCTGGCAATCTACCCCGATGACACACGGCCAGTTATCAAAAGCACAATCAAATTCAGGAGAACTGAAGCCTAAGCACACAGGGCTGACACCACTGGACCGATAATGGACCCCAGCGCACCAAACAAAACCTGTCCAGTATTGGTCTGGAGTCTCTCACTCATTTAAAATAGTTACTTATTATTATTATTAAAGTCAATCATAGTAAAAACTGTAAATGGTACAGAGGTGGGACTAAAAACTGACTTCCTCCTCTGGTCCCCTGACACTCCCCATTACAATAAACATATTGTTCTGCTCATTTTTTTACTTAATAATATATGATTTATATATTTATAGGTAACAATAATCTGTATATACAGTTAATTTTTAAATCGCTAAATACTCCAACATATTGGTAAGCCTCTAGCAAATATAATATCAGAAGAGAGCACAAAACCAAGGGAACCCTTTTCAGTGAAGTAACTCTACATAGAAAGAAAATGTAAAGAATTTTAATTTTGTGGCACTCAACTCCATAAAACTAAACAAGGTTGAAAGGGGAACTAAATGGATGATTTTCCAAGAAATCTGTAGATAACCTGTCAGGCTGCCATCAGACCGTAGACTCTGAGATCATTTTTAAATTCAGGGTACACTGAGCCAAGCAGGTCCAGCTGATCTACTTAAGAGAGTCACCACGCCTGCCTAACGAGATGTTATTACACCTCCAATAAACTCATTGTGCTGTGTCTAATAAGTGCCTAGCACTCAATATATATTTGTGGAACGAAGGAATCCACTAGGCAGAGTGAACCGGTAATTAATTACAAGCTCTTCTCTATGGGAATGTCACCCGAGGCACCTATGACAGCCGCCATCTGCAAGTTAGATGTAGAAAATTTCTTTCCTTTAGCCCTACTGTCATTTGGATTAGAGACAGGCTCTGATTTAGGAGAAGCTTATTTTCACAACTATCTTCATGCTCTCCTGGCCAAACTGACTGAAGTTCATTAAATCCATCCTGGTTACATCAGAACTCCATGAGTTACAGATTTTCTCCCTGACGATTGATATTAACATCCCTTTGGGATGGAGTGGGGGTAGAATAAGGACAGAGAAGCCCTTTGCCCTTGATTTGGGATCAGGTAACTACACAGACCCCCTCCTTGTGCAGATATCCAAATCAGAAATCTTTATTTTTGCATTAAATTTTAGTTTTTATATCGTCCTTAAGGTAGCTCCTGATTCTCTAACAAGGACAGAGTAAATATTGTTTCTATTGCCTTAAAATACTTAAGATTACTGTTTACTCATTTTGAGGCTTTGTTCTCTAGGCAGGAGAAGAGGGGAGCCATGGTGTCTAGCGAACGAATCCTCAGTTTACTGGGGGTGCGAATAAACAAAAATGAAGGTAGAAATTGGATTTCACTGGGTGAGAAAGAGTTTCATCAGATAAGGCAGGAAAACGATGTGATCATTTCAGCTAGGCAGAGATCCACGCCGGTAAAAATCAGAGAGCGAGAGGGAGAGAGGGAGGACACATACATCTCACTATTTCAAGGAGACAAGCAGCCCTCTCTGAGTTTTATTATGTGGTTTAATTGATAGAGAGGACTGGAAATCAAGACTGCTTGGTTCTGTTGCCATAATCTAAATGCTTTCACGTTGCTCTTTCTGACTTGATCCAAGTATTCTCCACGTGCAGTGGTTTAAGAGCACAGCTCTGAAACCCCCATTAGAGAACGAGCAATTCAAGTCAGTCATTACATTTTAAGTACTGCTTAATTCAGA
Organism: Camelus ferus; assembly: GCF_009834535.1. Taxonomy (NCBI): domain Eukaryota; kingdom Metazoa; phylum Chordata; class Mammalia; order Artiodactyla; family Camelidae; genus Camelus; species Camelus ferus. The sequence goes on from NC_045709.1 coordinate 52,942,392, forward strand.
AATAAAGGAACTAAATGCAGGCAGGAGATTTAAAAGTTTATAATGATATCAGCTTAAATGAGGCTTCTGGAGTTATGTTGTAAGGAACCTGCAGTGTTCTGCTGTTCAATAGCTACTCAGAAAATTGACAATAAAGTGCCGCTTATTCCGCCTCAGACGTGCTCCTGGTGGAGCTAACTTTACCCCACTTCCTTCTCTCTTGCCCTTGCTGCCATGATTGATGCATTTGAGAAAGGGATGGGGTGGGCAGCAGTGCTTCTCCAGTATCCTGAGACTCCTCCTGCTACAACATTGACCTTGAATGTCCCCAGGTCACTTAGATCTGCAATAACCAGAACAGTAGTTCTCAGCTCTGGCTGTAGGTTAGGACAACTTGAGGCAGTTAAAAAAATTACCATTGCTCAGGCCCTAATCCAGACCAGTTAAGTCACAATCTCTGGGGGGAGAGCTTTGTTATCAGCATTTTTTTAAAGTTCCATGTGAAATTCTAATGCAGAGCAGGGATGGAGATTGGGTCCTGACAAGAGGGAACAAGAGACATGCCTGAGCTCTTAACCTCCCAGGCTTTGCTTCTGAGACAGCAGGTGTCCAGGATGGTGGAACCCGCTCTGCAGGGATTTCTGGCTTCCTGGGGATGCTTGGTTTGATATTACAAATATGGGGCCAGACTGAATGTAGAGACAAGTCCTACTTTATCTCTTCCTTACCCCTAAGACTGGGGTGGAAAGAAACAGTTACCTCCAACTCCTCTACGTCAAAATCCAACACCAAGCAACAGGGTGGAGGCCTAAGAAATGTCTTAGAGAAATGACTTTTAGCATCAGCCATTTAATTTCAGACTAGTCCTTAGAGATGGGATGCTCTGTGCTCAGCAACTATCACATCTCCTTTCCCTGGCACATCAGCCTCTTTGAGCTGGGGTTCATAGCCCTTTTTTCAGATGAGGAAACAGAGGCAACTCAGAGATCTTCAGTAATCAAAACAAAACCACCCTTCTGGGAAGGGGCCAAATCAGGATTTAAGATCCTCTTTCAGATTCTGAGTCCCATTCTTTCCTATAAGCCTGCACAACGGCCCTCACCATCCCACCAGGCCACCATCCAGCAGTCAGCAGCAGCTGTGAGCGGGAGGCAACCTGCCTTGTCTCCACGACATTGTGATCACTGTCTCCATTTTTGAGCACGGAGCTGAGCTTTCAGACATTCTGATGTTTTTAGCCTCAAAGTAATCTTCTGAAGACGATCTGATGAGGCATAAAAGAAACACCTCTCATCCAATTCAGACTTTGCGTTTTGCGATTTCAGCTACCTGTGCCAGTACATACTCTCATAAATTGGTGACTCTTTTCTTCCTGAACCAGGGAAGAAAGGGATGGATTCCAGGGTGGAAGGGGAGGAGAGTTCATGAGATTCTCTGGCACAGGAAAACTGTTTTCTATATTCTACTCCCTGAGAAATAAAATAAATAAGGGAAGAGAGTCCCGGAGAGTTTGTGAGGAAAAATTAAGAATGCCTGCTGTTTCACTCTGTGTTCCAATCATTAAAGATTGATTTATGGTCACAAACTCTTTTAAATGGATGGAGTTAAACTTTATTCTCATTTTAACCCGAGTTACTTTAATTATTGGAGAATGGAAGTTTTAACTGGGGCCAACAAAGGGGTGATTTTTGATTGGTGGTAAGCCTGAATGAGATATGCAGAACAGCCAAAATATGAAGTAATTGGAGGTAAAGAAGCAAAATGGGGGTTGGGGTATAGCTCAGTGGTAGAGTGCATGCTTAGCATGCCCGAGGTCCTGGGTTCAATCCCCAGCACCTTCATTAAAAAAAAAAAGCAAAATAATCCATTTTTCTCTTTGACATATTTTTAAGATAAGCATAATTCCACATATGTAACTATCACATTCATACATTGAACAGCTCTGATCATTATATGACAGACATTTAAAAGCCCAGTGACAGTGTCTTTTAGAAGTTCGTTCAATACTTGTAGTATTGAATAAACTTGAGCAAGATAGGAGAAAAGACAAATCTTGCCTACTTGGCAAACTGCCTTGCCAGGGTTGCTGAATTAGGGTTTGGATTCCAACTGGTATGCTGCAAGATATAAGAATGCTTAGTCCTTGGGCAGCCAGGCAGGGTCAGAGGTGGCCCGAGTCCTTGTGTAAGTCACTTGTAGCATACAGGATCCCCAACTATGTTCCAAATACTCTTGAGCTTTTGATAGAAACATTCCTATTTTCTATGAGTAGCATCATGTGAAAACTATTTGGAAGCCCTCTAGAAGGGACCAACGGCTAATGTTGTAAAATTGAACATTTCTACTGTACGTGGTCCAACCCAGAGTTAAGGTATCTAGATTGGTTAGGGCAGCTCAAATCCTGGCTTCCCCATGGTTCAGTTTATGCTCCCAGGCCAAAAGTGGAGAAATCCTGCCTTGCTATTCAACCAGACATTCCCCAATAGGAGAAATATGCATGTGTAAGTCCCAGCCTTTTCCCAACATTTCTACAGGCAGACAAGAAAGGGCTGCCATACAAAATCCATGGAATTTCCATGTTTTATCCCAAAACCCATGGAATATTCAACATTCATGAAATCTCTATATTTAATAGGTAAATAACAATTAAATGCTATCATATCTTATATTTAAGATTTGATCTAAAAGAAAACAGAGAAAATCTAAATTTTATGAAAACAGTTAGTGTTGTAGAGAGAAATGTATATATATATATATATGGTAATCAAATATATATTTATACACACATTGGCAATAAATCTATTATATTTGCCAATTACATATATATTGGCAATTAAGATAAGTAAAAATATTTGAGATTTCTTAAACATCAGCTCTTTGAAGAAATAAAATGCCTTAGAATGTTCACCCTATTATATACTCTGGCAAATAAACATAAAGGCAACCATTTAAGAATGAACACCAATCGCTTTACAGTATACCTGAAACTAACACTGTAAATCAACTACTCTTCAATTAAAAAAAAAAAAAGAATTAAAAAAATAAAGTGAACTTCCTATAAACAGCAAAAACAAAACAAAAATTCGCATCAGGGCCTAAGGTGAGTAGAAAGCAAGACACTCCATTCCAAGATTACAATGACAATTCTGCTTTTACGAAGTTGAGCCATACAGCATTGTTAGTCCTGAGTGCTTTTCCTTTGGAGGTTACATAAAAGAATGACGGTATATTGAATGACCTTTCATTATTCAGTTTCCTTCTAAGGATACCGATCTGTATTCTAGATCCATCTGTGGGTCAGAGACGAAGAAAGAGGAACTCAGAATAGCGGCGGAGGAACAAATACGTCGAAACACGCAAGCACCTGATCTGTTTCCTGGGGACAAGTCCGTTCAGTCTCTAAGGCATGTATATATTCATCTTCCCTCCCTCCCCCCTTTGAAATTAACAAGTCTAATAACACCAGATGTGAATGGCATATTTGAATTTTAAATTTCGAAGGGCTCCGAATGCTGCTGGGAAGAAGCAGGTAGCAACTGGAGAGCAGGGTATCACCTTCCGGAAAGGTAACCGGCCTCCTGCACACACACTTTTTTGGGGCTTCGCAACCAGAGCTTAGCGACACGGCAGCCTGGGAGCTGCTGCTGCTTTCCACCCAGGGCGGAAACGGATGGCTTTCCGAAACCCAGCAGCCCGGTTCCGCTCGGTGCGCACTGCCCTGGGACCTCACGTGAGTGCCAGAAGGGTTCTCCGTCCTCTCCGGATCCCAGAAAGTAGGAGCTATAGTCTCAGCCAAGGACAGAGCACATCTTGATTTAACAAGTAGCTGCTAAGGCAACCGTCTTACTCAACGCTCAGGACCCCAGGCTGATCAGCCGGCACGGAACCCTCTGCTTTCACCTGAGGACTGTTGCAGGGCTGGCCCAACGTTCTAGTGGCATAAGCCCATCTTCACACTGGCACTTACACCAGCGGGGATTCTACCCCACCCTCCACGGAACAAAAAGGGCATTCTTAAATGTGGGAGGTACTGCAGGAGACGATGTTTCTAAGACCACGGACCGATGGTAAAGAAAGGCAAGTTTGGAATTTGTGGAGAGGCTGCCCTGGAACTGTGTTTTCAAGTTCAACCTCAGGTCAATAGAGTTTGCTAGATATGAGAAACATGGAAATAAATGTTCTTTCTCTTTTCCAAGTGATTTGAGGAAAATATTCACTCTGAGAAAGCACTTCCTTATGCTTCTGGAGATGAAAAGAAGGCTTCTATTTATGTAGTATCCAAATGTCCTGGTGAGAAGCAAAACTTATTTGTCAAACACGCTGAATCTACCCACCCATACTGACTCATCCACTGTCTCAGATGCTCTCTGCAGTCCAGAATCTTTAAAAAGGAAAATCACATATTTTGTTGCTGTTTCTTCCCAGATAGTACTTATTCTGACTTTTTTTTTTTCTACTTCACTATGTTACTTTTAAAAGGTTTTTGGTTTATCGCTAATTTCCCCCTTTTCAGGCTCAGTTGTACAAGATGGTGTGTGTGTGTTGGCTTTAATTTTGGAGCTGAGTTTATGGGCCTGCTATCCTTCAAGTGATACTCTATTTTTGCTTGCTTTATTTTCACCTGGGCTTGATATGTTTTATGAGGTTCTTTCCTATAGTACTGCCATTCATATCTGGCATAACCAAAATTCTATCTCTTATTTAATATTTCTTCAAAGTTTCAAGCTTAAGTATTTTCTTTTGTGTGATGTTGGAGCTTGTTGTGATTTTTTTTTTTTTTTTTTTTTTTTTTTTTTTTTTTATCTGGAAACATTTCCTTCCACATCAGAAACTCAAGTTTGCAAGAAATCCCTTTGGGCATCTTTAAATGTGTGTTTGGAGGGCAGAGAGGAGAGACAGCCAACATTGGACCTTCTGTCCACTGAGCCCCAGAGTCCCCCTGTGCAGGCCGGGGGATGGGGTGAGGTCCGCCTGGGGAAACAGAGGGTCTGATTCTCTCCCTCTGCTTTCGAAGCTCTTACCTGCCTGATTTCCTCCTTTTGCTCTAGTGAGCCTCTGCCTCACTGCTCCCATTAGGAAACAGATTGCTCTTTCCATGCTTCTCACTTTCACAGTAAAAATGAGCCAGGCTGCTAGTGCTGGGGTATCATGTGCAGGCTGACTTGATCCACCAAAGAAAATTTGAAAACAGGATGAAATTGTAAAAAGGTCTGGAGAAACACAAGACAGCTCAGAAAGATGGGCGCCTGCATTAGCCCACAGAATAAACATCCTCACAAACCGCTCCACCCAAAGGAAGCTATAAAAACCTTAATGATTCCTCCGGAGACCTTAGATCTAGCCTGGCTCAGCCTCTAACTAGCTGTGTGACTCTGCACAAGTGACTTCTCCAGGACTGGTTTTCAGATAAGCCAGATATTGAAAAGAACAATGGAATTTTCAAGCCCAACTTTGACTATTTCTAGTGTGGAAAAGGAAGCTTAGAGGAGTCAAGTGAGCTGCCAAGGTCATGGTTAGTTAGATATAGGTCTCCTGACTGTCAATTAAAAAAAATTAATTTTTGATGCATCATACAGCTTCTCTCACCTGTAAAACTTGAGTATGTTTTGTGGTGGAGAAGGAATGGTCAATCAGGTGACAATTGCTAAGGTTTCTTGAAGTTTTAATGCTGCACAAGTCCATGACTGTAGGAAGCTGGATTCAGGGGAAGTAGGAAACATGCTTCAGAACAACCATTTCTCAGGGGCAGGTAGGGTATATAGCTCAGTGGTAGAGTGTGTGCTTAGCATGCATGAGGTGGTGGGTTCAATCCCCAGTACCTCCATTAAAAATAAATACATAAATAAACCTAATCCCCCTCCAAAAAAAACATTAAGTTAAAAAAAAAAAAACTTCTAAAAAAAAGAACAACCATTTCTCATTCTTCTGTCTATTCTTCCTTTGTCTCCTCCCTCCCCCAACCTCATTTCTCCACATCCCATCATTAATTTCTTTTCTATCCCTTCTGTCTCCTCCATTCATGATTCTGAGTTTGGAATCAGGGAGTTAGAGTTTTTTTTGCATAGTTTGATTTCCTTTGGAGGAAAAGTCCCAGAAACAACCAATTGGTAAATAAAAATTATGTCTCTTCAAAGAGAAAGTGTTTCCAACCTTTTTTTTTTTTTTTTTTTTTTTTTTCTTTAGAGAGATGGAACTGAAGGGAAAAAGAGATTTGGTTTTTCATTTTGGGCTTCAGAGTTTTAACCATTTCTCTAACAGGGCACCAGAAAGAGACGTTAGGATGCTGGCTTCTGGAAAAATGCAGCATTCTAATTCAAGTATTGTCTAAGAGGACGCCAAAGTGGAGAGTACTTATTGTACTAATGTGAAAAAGATGAATGACACCTAAATGGGTTTTCTTTGCATCACAGACCGTGGTTAAGTGTTTTACATGCATTTGTCACTGCTGTTAATGTAATCACATAAAACTTTCTCTGGTTCTCAAGTGCTTTTAAAGTGAGCTGTTGGAGCTTTTGATTTGGCAAGATCTTCCTTCTCTTTCAAAATTAGCAAAGGTAATATGTAAGCCCTACAACTTTTTTTTTTTTTTTAACTTGAGAGCAGAAGTAAGGAAAAGAATATGGCAGTTACTTGGGTAAATTGGGAACTGCAGGCGTTACCTTTCAAGGGCTGTTACCGGTAAATGTAATAAAAATATCCTGAGAGGATCATAAAGGATGTTGCAAGCGTTTTCTGTATTATATAATATTAATGCCAGATCACCTACCCAGGCCTTCCACAGAAGTATTCCCCGACTGTGTTTTCCCTCTGACTCAGGCGCTCTCAGCTTCCTCAAGGAGGAACCTCAAATCCTAAATGCACTCTGCCCAGCAGGGGGCCCTTGGGATGGGGGTGGGGGCAGGGCAGTCATGGGCCTTGTTGCAGTGCCGGATTCTGGAGCCCACAGAATTATGAGCAGGGTGGGCTTTTTGCAGGACCATGAAAAGCACTTCTTAGTCCTTCGTTGTACCCCTGTCCTGACCCTTAGGAGTGGAAAGGGGACCTGCCTTCTTTATTCCTTCAGACAGAAAGACCTGGATTTGAAATTTGTCTCTGCCATTTCCTGTCATGGTGGCCTTGGGCAAATTACTTAATCTCTCTAAGCCTCTAGGCCTCATATAACACCTACTTTGCAGGGCTCCACAAGGTACTGCCTGGAAAGCACCTAGCAAAGAGCCTGGCACCTGAGGTGCACTTACTGGTTCCTGTTTGTTTTGCCCATCATTCTCTTCTTCAACGGCCATGAAGTTACCAAAAGTGTCCTTGAAAGCCCTTAAGATGCCCTTCCCCTGTCGTAGTCCAGAAGAAGCAAGCTCATTTTTGTTCTGTTTTGTTTTAAATTCATCGAATTTGAAAAATTATAAATTAATTAATAGAATTTCTTTTTTTTTAAAAGCAGTTTCAGGTTTACAGGAAAATTGAGCAGAAAGTCAAGAGAGGGAGCATTTATTCCCCATAGTTTACATTAGGGTTCATTCTTCTATGAGTTTGGACAAATATATGATGACATGTATCTGCCGTTGTGGTGTATTTAACAATAACTTCACTTTCCTAAAACTCCTCTGTGCTCCATCTTTTCATCCCTCCTTCCCTTTCACTGAATTCCTAGCAAACTCCTAACTGTTGCCTTATAGTCTCTTCCAGAATTTCATATAGTTGAATCAGGCAGTATTTAGCCTTTTCAGATTAGCTTCTTACACTTAGTAACATGCATTTAAGTTTCCTCCATGTGTTCTTGTGGCTGGATAACTGATTTCTTTTTACTGCTGAATAATACACCACAGACTGTGTGTGTATAAAGTCCCCTATAAAGTGTATGTAAACTATGCACTTTAGTTAAGAATAACATATCCAGATCGGCTTATCAATTGTAACAAATATACCATAGTAACACAAGTTGTCAGTAGTAGGAGGAACTTTGGGAAGCAGAGATGGGATGGGGAATAAATGAGGTCTCTCTGTACTTTTTGCTCAATTTTCCTGTCATCCTAAAGATGAGAGGACATCTTAGTTGCTTCCAAATTTGGGCAATAAGGAACAGACCTGCTATCAACGTTTGTTTGTGGGTTTTTGTATGTACATAAGATTTCAATTCATTCGGGTAGATACCAAGGACAATGGCTGGATGGTATAAGAGTATGTTTAATTTTGTAAGAAACTGCCAAGCTGTCTTCCAAAGTGGCTGTACCATTTTGTTGCTCTCACCAGCATTTTTTAAATGCTGAAAAGTTCTTTGGATGAAAGGGCACATTTCTATTATGAGCCACAAACATTTTCAAGTCTCTGTATTTTGTTTGCATCCAAAATTTGGGGTTATCTGAACTTCTAAAAGACTCAAACTTTCATTCCAAAGGCTCCCTCCAACTGAAAGTTATTTCTTCCTATTATAAAGTGTGCAATGACCCACATGGGAAAAATATTATTACAGGCATGATAGCTCAAAACTTTCTCAAAAGAGCAAATTAGATCATTTTATTTTTAAAAAAATTTGAAATCTAACATATACTAAAAAATTGCAAATCATTCACCAAATATGGGAACGATAAAACCAAGGAGGGAAAAATAATTCAACTGAAATGATGTTGTGAAGTGGGTCAATCTAAGATATCAAAGAAGAAAAAGAAAAGAGATGCTTATGTAGCCAAAGTTACATTTTGCTTATTTAGGTTATTTTAAGAGCTGATGTTTACACGTTCAGATCTTACTGTGACCATAAGTCAAAAGTACATCACAAGAAATGTCTAAATTTTCAGGACTTCTTCATGAGAAAGGTGAAGATAAAGAGAGTCCAAGAGGAAAGGAGAAAGGAATTGAGTAGTGAGTATTTAGTGGCATTGTTCTTTATTCTTTATTCTTGAAAGGGCAAAGATCTTTGAGAAATTTGTCTATATATTGCCTAAGAGTGGCTAGACTGCAGTGGAAGGGCTTTGCTCAAAATCTCCATGATTCCTCACAAGAAACCTTGCCTGGAGAAATCTTAATTTATGGTTGATCAGGTAAGAACCCAGGAAGGCTTCTGATGGATGTCCAGTTAGTGAAGAGGTCTGTAATGTGGGACGAGTAATGAATTGCTGTTTTTAAAAGTAGTCCAGGACCCTCTGAGTCAGACAGCCAGTGTGTCTACTTTGCTGATTGTGAAATCAAACATAGTGAAGTAAGACTAGAAGAAGGAACAGGTGATACACCAGTGGATACAGTGGCCGTTACTGGAGCAGACTCTGCAAAAGAAGAGAGGCCTTGAGGGTCTCAGTGTGGCAGCAACAAAGGAGGAGATGTAACCCTGCCGGAGAAGAACCAGTGCCCAGCACTGCTCCTCCACTGTCTTCATCTGTCCTTCCTTAGGTGACACCCTTGCCTGCTCCCTGCTGGCTTTTCCTAACCAGACAAGTCTTCTGAAGGTCTTTTGACCTGAGAGAAGACAAGAGATGACATCCAGTCAGGGCCACCACAGGGGGAAACCTAGTGGACTCTGGCTGAAGCAGAAGCAGATTTGACAAAGCAAAATATGTTGGGGCAAAGGTAAACACAGGCTAAAAAGCCAAGGAGTATTAGATTTGAGGAGGCAGAGATGGAGACATAGGAAGAAAAAGCAAGAAAATCAGTTATATTACTGTGGTTACCAGGGGGAAAAGATGGGGGAAGGGATAGATTAGGAGTTTGGGATTAACAGATACACATTACTGTATATAAAATAAGTAAACAACAAGACCTACTGTATAGCATGGGGAACTGTATTCAGTTTCTTGTAATGAGCCATAATGGAAAAGAAACTGAATATATATATATAAAACTGAATATATATATAATACATATATATAAAACTGAATCATTTTGCTGTACACCTGAAACTGACACTGTAAGTCAGCTACATTTCAATAAAAAATAAGAATTTAAAAAATCACTTACGTTAAATCTGTTCACACCTAAGAGATGATTAAAGCAGAATAACTTGCTATTCTTAGTGGATAGGCAGGCTCAAAATTTGTGGTAGTTCACAAATACTGATTGGTAGAAATGGAATGGTAACTTTTTAATACCTATCTACTTGAGATAATGTTTCCAGGTAGTTAGAGGAAGAGAACAAAAATCATGCTGGCCTGGGTCTGTTCCCAGCCTTGGAACTTGGCAGCTTTTCTGAGTTTCAGTCAAGTTCTCAGGTCAAAGGAATCAAGTAGAAGAGGTATTCATGTAAACAAGCTGTGTTTTTCTGGGAGTAACAGACCTACTCCAATTATTTATTTTAGATTTGCAAAAATGTTCTCATCCCAGTAGCTTCAGGGCATGTGACAATACAAAAACCGACTCATCAGAGAAAATTCCTGTATTTCAGCCTTATATGATAGCTTTTCTTGATCCTCTGAAAAGATTAAGATAAAAATTCTAATAGGTAGGTTACATTATTCCCTAATTGCTGATGAAGTTTTTAAATGTCTTAGGACAAAAATTAAAGAATAGTCTCATCAGTAGGGGATGATTAGAATCTAAAAAATTTTCCCTACGCTTTCTTTCAAACACTTTTACAGAGCTCGTGATGTCTCATTCTCTTCATAGTTTTGATGTGTGCTCTTTCTACAGAGTTTATCACTGACTGCATCTATTGATGGGTTAGACCTGGGAAAACTAATCCAAGACACTAGACTCTTAGGAGAGCTGCACTTTGCTTTGCTTCACTTAGAGGCAAGGACCGCTGTGGTTAGTCATTCGAATATATTATGCATAAAAGAATTTGCATTAGAACTCTGCACTGCTTCTCTTTTAGAAATGGAAATCTATGAGTGAAGTAATACACCATAGATAAGCTTTAGAAGATTAACATTTTGGCCTTTCCAAATGTCATCACTATCTTAATGTCTTTAAGTCAATAGTTTTCAAATATTTGCTTCCAGTAGTATAAAATTGAGATTTTGATGACTAATTTAGGATGTGATACAGTTCTCCTATCCTTTTGGGCACCTGTGGTATACAAGTCATAGTACTGGAGTTCTTTAAAGTTAAATAGTAAAATATTTTATCTCTTTTGTGAAATAATTTGTTGCTTCAGAGAAAAAAATAGCACAAAAAGCAATTTAAGAATAATTTTAAGACAACATTGAAACACATGCAAAATAATATACTGTGGTCTCCAGACTGTGGAGAGATGGCTAGAAATGGAATTAAAAAGAAACCAGAATAAGTTGTGTTAGATTGTGATGACTTCCTGGAATACCTCAGGTCTGACCCAGATTTTAATGATTAGGTAGAATGGGGGAGGCATTACAAGCAGAAGGAAGGACATGTTAAGGCAAGAAGGACTCTGCAAGTCTAGGACATGAAATTCCCAAGTTAATTAGACAAAGGGAATGTACATGAAATGAATAAGAAAAATGGACATAGCTAATGAACTTCTTTAAATGTATTTGAAATTTTGTTTTAGAATTAACTTTTCTTCTTGTATTAGTTAGGAATTTCAGGTTCAAATCATATAAATCAAGCTTACATAGCTAAAGTGAAAAAAAGGATTTATTATATGAATACTGGGAAAAAATATTATCAGCATTCACAGTATGCCAGAAAGTGGACAGTCATTGGAGGTCTCTCCAAGGCCCTCAACTCCCCACTGAAGTTTTATTCCCATCTTTCTGCTTCTCTTTCACTTCTTCTGTCTTTCCAAACAATGTTTTTCTGCTCCCCTACCTATGTGGCAGAAAACATGACTCAAATGTTGACATCTTCTTTCACAAGCCTAGATTGAGGTTGGATTCTCTTACACTCCATTCAAAATTATCAAGAAAGGGAGTTTGTTAGGCTTAGTTGATTTCAGGTGCCTACCCCTGGACCAATAAAACTGAAGTCTATTGTACATTCTCACAATGTGTAATGATGACTGTCAGAAACCTGCTGCTCTTGTGACTGAGTGGATGAAGTCGAGTACCAGGGAAGGAAGGTCAGATAACCCAATATATGTCCATTATACTTATATATCTAACTCCTCCTTAATTTCACTGGATTCAAACTTATGATAGTTATGAAATATTTTAGAAATTAGGCTGCTCTAATGGATTATTATTATTATTATTATTATCATCATCATTATTATTATTATTATCCCCATTTCAAGATGGCATGTACTACAGCCTAGTCAAGCCAGTAAAACAGGATTGAGGTAGCCTGAAATCTGAAATTGGAGAATAGGGGAATGTACTGTTGAACCCCATGTGATGTCTCCTGTACAAGGCCACTTCTTCAAGACTGGGAAACACAACTGAGCTAGCTAATTCATAGAAATAAACACAGAGAATTAGGCAAAATGAGGAGATAGAGGGATATGTTCCAAACAAAGGAATAAGAAAAAATCCTAAGAAGAACTAAGTGAAATGGAGGTAGGGAATCTATCTAATAAAGAGCTCAAGGTAACGATTATAAAGATATTCAATGAACTCAGAAGAAGAATGGATGAACACAGTGAGAAGTTTAACAAAAAGTTAAAAAATATAAAGAAGAACTAAACAGAGCTAAATAATACAATAAATGAAATAAAAAATACACTAGAAGGAATCAACAGTAGATTAGATGGCACAGAGAAACAGATCAGTGAGCTGGAAGACAAAGTGGTTGGAAATTACCCAAGCAGAACAGAAAAAGGAAAAAGAGTTTTTAAAAAGGAGAATAATTTAGAAGACCTCTGAGATAATGTCAAGCATACTAATATTTGCATTATGGAGACCCCAGAAGGAGAGAGAAAGAGGCAGAGAATTTATTTGTAGACATGATAAATGAAAACTTCCCTAACCTGGGAAAGGAAACAGACAACTAGATCCAGGAAGCACAAAGCATCCCAAACAAGATAAACTCAGAGAGGTCTACTCCAAGACGCTTTACAAATAAAATGACAAAAATGAAGGGCAAGATAGAATCTTAAAAGCAGCCAGAGAAAAGCAACTACTTATGTACTGTGGTCCTTTTCTTCTTTTAGGAGTCTCTTTAACATTTCCTGTAAAGCTGGTTTTGTGATGCTGAACTCTTAGCTTTTGTTTACCTGTAAAACTCTTATCTATCTTTCACATCTGCATAATAACCTTGCTAGTAATAGAAAAATCACAAAAATTATGTCCTGTCGATGAACACTACATGTATTCATTTTCTCACTATGCCTGGAAGCCCATAAGCAAGTATTGATACGTTTGACATTGTGGATATCAGTACAGTCAGCCCAAGATAAAACTGATTTCTAAAAATCAAGCCAGCAAAGAACAGGGTTCATAAAGCATGAGTCACTTTCTCTGCTTTCAGCACTGGACTCTACTGACTCATAGCTTCTCTTGACTCCACAGATGTAGGGCACTAATATACCAGAATCCAAGAAGATCAAAGTTCTGTCATTTTGGGATCTATCTTGAACTGGTGTTGTACAGTATTATCTACATAAAAAAATTCAGCCTCAAGAAATAACTTAATTCAGAGAACATGAAGGATTCATTTCATCATTATTTATTTCTCCTGTGAAAGAGTAATAAAATAATAAAATCGCAACATGGAGCTCTAGTTGTTGCTTTATTTCAACAAGAGAGATAACATGAAAGAGGAAGCACTAAGTTTGTGGAATGAGAGAAAAGTATGTGGGGCATTACACTATGTCATAGAAAATCCTTACTATGTCTGAAAATAGAATCTGTTCTTCACTGGTTTGTTCAAAATAAAGTAGGTTAATTTCCAGTGATTTTTTTTCCCAGCACTTAACAAGGTCTTGGGCTTGGGTCCAACTTAGGAGGCTGAGATCAACTTGGAATTGTTCTTCAGGAAAGCAAGGATGTAAAAGGAGGACCTCTGAAAACTTAGGTCTTACTCTAGAAGTTCTTCAATATTATACAAATCTAAGAAAGAAAGACAAAAGGAGAGAAGTTAGAGAAGGTGGGGTTTCAAACTGGAGGAGGCTGGATTGGGTATCAATCTGCAGGAACCAGGCTAGGCAGCAAGCCTGTGGCCTCTGGGAGGCAGAGGGAGCACATTGAGTAGCAAGCCCTAAAACATGGGTTTCATGGAGGAAGAAGCTCGTCATGTGCTTTGCCTGGTGCCTAGAATAATGCCTGCATGTTGTAGATGCTCGATTAATATTTATTAAACAATAAATGATTGGCAATAAATGAATTCACAGAAGGTGACTTTGTGCAATCCAGTACACGAAATAGATGTCCCTTTCATGTCACCTGTAGTGTGGGCTGCATACAATGTATCTGGCTACACCAGAGTGGAAATATGCTCCTAAAAAGAGTAAATGCAAGAAATGATGCTGAGCACAAGGCCTTTCCCTTCATATTTCATCATATCTCCAGTACTATCTCCAATATTATCATAGTAATTTAGAGTTAAGTATAGAATTAAGTATAGAATCATTAAGGATAGAATGTCTCTTTTTTTCTCTGCTGCTTAACTATTCTGTGTGTTCTCTTCTGTATTGAAAAAAACTCCAGAAATAATACCAAGTAAAATTGAATGTGTAATATTATGATTACAAATAATATATTTATAATAACAAATACATATTTCCCATTACCTATATTCTCTTTAAGAATAATATTTTACATTTACTATTTTCTAGACTTTGAAAAATGTGCTATTAGCAGGATCAAACTCCTCCCCCTAACCTGGGACACTCTCTACCCTTATCTGACCCCACCTTGTGAATTCAATCATGTCTTCCCATGTATCCACGTCCCTGATTAAACTGGCCTTCTCTCTTGTCTTATGCTGTTTGATTTCCCAGATTTTGGTTATGTTTATACCCCTATCTGGATACTATTCCCCTCTCCTATGTGTTGCTCCTCTTGCTTTTCAAGTTCTAGTTCAAGTTGTAATGCTCCTTAAACTTTTATCTGCTTAGTCATATTTCACAAAGTGTTGAGTGCATTTGTAATGTTTAGAACAAAGTCAATGTTTTAGGTACTCTGCAGAGGTTTTCCATGATAGGCATTAGATAAATATGTGTTGATTTTTTTTCTTTTTCTGGCTGTAGTTTTGCGAGGCAGCATGAATTTCCATAGCTCACTGAAAGGCAACAGTAGCCTAAAACAGTAGACAGAATGCCATGAGTAGGTGGTGGGCTGCACATTTTATGTGAGCACATTGTGTAACACAGTTTTCTCTACCCTTCCAGAGTAGGAGCATACGAACATAGTCTGCAGTCAATGAGTTTTGTTCATTCCAAGGTAGGATATCGTCATTTCTAAATTTCATCAGTCTTTTACTTTTCTTTGATCTCTCTTTCTGCCAAATGATTAGTATATCAGTCACACCAGGTCAGAACTGAAAGTCTTTGCTCGAGTTTATGAACTTTACCACGACTTTTTCAGAAGCAACATCTGGCTATAAGATGGACTTCACCGACAGCTGCAGTGGACACAGTGCGAGGGACAGCAGGTTACCAGGAGTTCACACTGCTGTAGGGCTCAGCTTGGGCTGTGAAAACTCTTCTGTTGCTGCCTCCCACTCTTTTGTTTTCCTCCTAATAAGCGCTAAGCCATTTCTCTAACGATGATGCTTATAATTAGAAAGCACTCTCCGTGGCCGGATGTAGTCCTACGCCAAAAAAACCCTTTGTCAAAACATTGACAGCATCCATTGATAAAAAAAAAAAGAGGACTGGGAGGAGGGTAGAGCTCAGTGGTAGAGTGCATGCTTAGCATGCACAAGGTCCTGGGTTCAATCCCCAGTACCTCCATTAAAAAAATTAAAATAATAAATAAAGAGATGATTAATAGTTATAATGTAATTTATTAAACATGTATGCTTCTGGCTTTTGGTAATGGGAGAATAGCATATGTCAAAACAGTCCTCCTGCCACTGGCAATTATAAGTTCCGTACAAACTGAAAAATAAAACTGCTTGAGGTACTAAAGAACAACCCAAAGCAGGCAGAAAATGGAGGTGATATGATCCTTGAAACAAGGGTAACAAACTGGATCAGATATATATTTTTCTGGCTTTTTTGGGGGGGTATATATATATATTTTATTGAAGTAGTCAGTTTACAATGTTGTGTCAACTTCTGGTGTACAGCATAATGCTTCATTCATACATATACATACATATATTCATTTTTATATTCTTTTTCATCATAGGTTACTACAAGATATTGAATATCGTTCCCTGTGCTATACAGTATGAACTTGTCATTTATCAGATTCTGTGAGGAATCTTCCTGTATTTCGAAGCAAGAGACACTCTGTCAGAGTTCAGCAGGTGTTCTGTGAGATTCAGTGGGCCTGTAGATGTAATTCTTGGTGGATTTGTGGGACAGGGTGAGCTCTGAGTCTCTCTACTCCACCATCTTGGCATCTCCCCTCTGGATTTTCTTCTTAAGGAAATCCCCAGTTCGAGTGGCATACTGGGTCTAGAACTCAATCAGAAAATAGAAGTCCTTCTGTGCTGAGAAGCCAAAAGTCAGAGTTCAGGACTGCCAGAGCAGCTGAAAATTGAGGGAAGAAATTCAACAAATGAAATAGCCATCTTAAATATGCCCACAAATTCCTTCAGATTCTTAGCTAATGCCTGAACTACACAAATGAGAAGCAAGAGGACAGCATTTCCAGTGGGAATCAAATGCAAGAAGGCTGAGAGAACAGAGCAGAGATTTTAACATCCACCCAGTTCTGAGGGGACAGAACTTGACATTCAAGGTCCTACCAAGTTAACAGGATTTGGTGAACAGCTTGAACTTTCTATTAAAACCCCAGAAGGGCCACACCTTAGGAGTAAGAATCATATCTCAGAACCAAGATTAAAACTGAAATAGATCCACTCCAACAAAGCTCAAAATTAAAACCAAGTATCAACAGAATTACGGTGATCTACTGGCAATTTAACTGTGTTCTAAAAAAAGACCCTCAATACTTTTCAGAGGACACTGCAAAATACAAAATCTCCATAACGTATCATCATGCATAATGCCCAACATAAACTTTTAAATTATTAAATGTGCATTAAAATTAAATAATTATTAATTATTAAAAATTATTAAACACAGGAAAATGTGACCTGGAGTCAAGAATAGTATCAATAGAACCGGACCCACAGATTATTCTGTTGCTGAAATTGCTAGTCAGAGCTTTAAAATAACTGTGATAAATATATTAAAGGATCTTCAAGGATATGGATGAAGAGATAGACAGATAGTTTTGGAAGAGATGTGGAAACTCTGAAAAAGAAATGATACACTTAGAATGAAAAAATATAACATCCGGAGTTTAAAAAGCATTGTTGGGATTAACAGCAGATTGAAAAATGCAGAATAAAGGATCAGTAAACTTGAAGAGAGGTGAATAGTAATTATTAAAACTGAAACACAGATTACTTGATCAATAAGAGAAACAAATATCTTCAGCCTTATGAAACAAACTGTAATGAAAAAGGAAGACATTAATATACACAACTGATTATTTTCTATAAGCCTAGGGATTAATAATGTACTAAATATGTGCCACGGTGTGGTCAGCACTGTCAACCTAAGTGTTCATCAGTGGATGGATGGATAAAGAAGATGTGAGATGTGAGATATAGATATAATGGAATGTTATTCAGACGTGAAAAAAGGAAAGCCTGTCATTTTTGACAACATGAATGAAACTAGAGGGTATTCTGCTAAGTGAAATAATCCAGACAGAGGAAGATAAATACTGCATGGTATCAATTATATGTGGAATTTAAAAAATAGTCGAACTCTTAGAAACAGAATAGAGAAGTAATTTCCAGGGCCAGGAGTGTGGCAGAAGTAGAGAGAGGTTGGTAAAAGGGTACATTCAGCTATGAGATTGTTACCGAAGGCAAGTTTGTACACCTGATACACCATGAGGCCAAGCACACCGAAATGTCAGAGGCTGGAGCAGAGAAAGTTTCATTGCAGGGCCAAGCAAGGACGACAGTGTGGCTCATGCCCAAGAAAAACCCAAACTCCCCAAAGGGTTTCAGCAAAGCATATTGAAAGGCCAGGTAAGGGAGGAGGGCCACAGGGAATGTAATCAGCTCGTGCACAATTCTCTGATTGGTTGATGTTGAGGTAACAGGGCGGTCACACTGTCAATCCCTAGGTGCCAGAATGTCTGGGGGCCACGTGCTCTCTACCATCAAGTAGTTAATTTCTTCCCTATAGTGGTGGTTTTTAGCATCTGAAAAACTCAGGAAATATACATGAGATACTATTATCTGGGTGCTTCAGAGAGGAGCTACAACAGAGGGTATGGGGGAGGGGTCTGACCCTGGAAGCCTCCACAGGGTCCTGCCAGGTTACAAAATGAGTAATGTCTGAGGATGTAATGTAAAACATGATGACTATAGTTGATTACATTATATTATATATTTGAAATTTGCTATGAGAGTAGAACTTGGTCTCACACATACACACACACACACACACACACACACACACACACGATCAGCATGTCAAGTGATGGCTATGTTAACTAGATGATGGGAACCCTTTCACAGTGTATATGCTCAAATTATCACAATATACAATTTAAATATCTTACAGTTTTATTTGTCAACTATACCTCAATAAAGCTAAAAAAATAAAATTTTGGAAAAGCAAAAGTGGAGATAATTTGTTGCCAGCAAGTCCATTCCACGAGAAAAGCTAAAGTTCTTCAGATTGAAGAGAAGTAATATCAGACAAAAATTTAGAATTATAGAAAGGAATGAAAATACATGAAATACAAGTTTATGTATCAATATAAATGATTATTTTTCCTTCTTTTCTACTTGTCTAACAGATAACTGGCTGTTAAAAGCAAAAGCTATAAATATTTTTAGGTTATAATTTATTGAGAACTTAACTTTGTCCAGGCACCGTCCTGAGTGTTTTACAAATGCTAATTTATCTAACCCCCCACAATAACCTAACAGGATGCAGAAATGTGTAGGAAGTTGATCAAGGTCACAGTAGACATTTAAGACTATAATGTTTAAAATATGGATTCTGGAATTAAATAGACCTGGATTCAAATGCTGTCTTTTCATTTACCAGCTGAGTGTACTTGGAAATTCCACTTAATGCTCTAACCATCAGTTTCCTCACATAAAATATATTCTTAATAATATCTTCTAAATTGTGAAAATTGAGTGAAATCATTCATGTAAAGAAAATTATCCTGAAGCTAGTCATCTAGTAAGCTGTCCACAATTGGTAGTCACTGTTACTATGTGACCTGGGATCAGAACTCGGTGCTGCCTGCCCAGAAAGTCCATATCCTTCACCAGTGTATCATACTACCTCTGTGTCTTAGAATATAACTCAAAACCATGAAAAATGAAGCAAAACAAAACAAAAGCCCTTCTCTACTAGAAAATAGGGAGTATAGAAAATACAAATGCGCCTGCCAAGTTAAAGGAAAGAATATCTGCTACTTTCTCTGATAGAAGACATCTGTTATGAAAATTGCTAAACCTGAGGGTAGAAATATTTATTTTAAGTACCTTTAGATACTGAAGATTCCATCACGCACAGCCTTTTATGGTTTTGATACAAGAGCACATTTTCTGTACCAACAAAAACAAACCATTACCAAAGCATCTCAGAACATGAACACTGATATCAAGCATTTGGAATTGTGATGGGTAAAAGCAACTTTCTTGTTCTAACCAGTTATGTTTTCTTAAAAAATAAAATTAAATCGAATGAATCAATCTGATGATCAAATAAAATTACTGTTTTGATGGATAGGTTACTACTTTGCTTTCTCTCTGGCCTTCTGAAAGAGTCATAATTAGCAAGGAAGCTTCCCATCTAGGAAATGCATACCTCTACATAGTGCTACTGAAGTTTTCCATTTTGCTATTCATTGGATCTTAAAATGGCTCAATTCCAGGCCTTTCATTAATTAAGGCATGAATTAGTTCATTCATTAGTTTACTGAAAAATTTTAGTGAGCATCTATGCCAGGCACCGTGTTAGATGTTACAAGACGTACACAGAATAATAGACATCCAGAAATGACCATCTGGAAGAGGACTTGGAAGAGTCTCCAAGTGATGAAATATATTCAGTGTGACAACTGCTCTGACAGAAAGATTAGGACTATAGCTAATAATACTGTAATGTATGTGTGAAAGTTGCTAAGAGAGTAACTCTTACAAGTTTTCATCACAAGAAAAAAATTTATAACAATGTATGGTGATGAATGCTAACTAGATTTATTGTGGTGATTATTTTACAATATATACAAATATTGAATCATTACACTGTACACTTGATACTAATATAATGTTATATGTCAACTGTCTCAATTTTTGCCACTATGAACATTTATGGTCATTTCTGTGGACCTTCTTTTCCCTTAAGTAAAATCCTGGGCACAGGATATCTTGTTGATGCAGTATTTATAGGGTTAAATTAATCTTTCCAATATGTTTGTACCATTAAAAATTCTCATCATTGAAAAAAAATTATCTCAAATTTTAAAATGTAATATATATATATACAATGGAATATTATTCAACCTTTAACAAGAAGGATATCCTGATATTTTCAACAACATGGATGAAGCTGGAGGACATTATGCTAAGTAAAATAAGCTAGTAACAGAAAGAAAAGAACAATGATCTCACTTTTATAAATAATCTAAAATAGTCAAATTCATAGAACCAGAGAGTAGGATTTTGGTTTCCAGGGACTAGAGGGAGCAGGAGATGGAGAAGTGTGGGTCAAAGGGTACATAGCTTCAGTTATCCAAGATGAAGAGGTCCTAGAGCTCTGCTGTACAACAAAGAGACTACAGTTAACAACACTGTATTGTACATTTAAAACTTTGCTGAGAAGATACATTTCATGTGAAGTGCTCTTACCCCCCCCCACACACATATTATAAATAAGTAAATAAAGTGGGAGGGAACTTTTATAGGTGATGGATAAGTTTACAACTTTGATCATGGTGATGGTTTCACAATATAGTCTTATAGCCAAACTCATTAAATTGCATATATTAAATATGTGTAGCTTTTTGTATGTCAATTGTATCTCAATAAAGAGTTTTTTTGAAAATAAAATAAATAAAAAATAAAGTGCAAAAAAATAAAAGCAATGCAACATTATATTAGGTATGAAACATGCTGATCTTAAAATTTAGACTTTTCTGAGTCCATATTATTTTTCTATAACATTCTATAAACATATAAGCCAAAAACAAAAATAATGCTATGTTTAAAGTATATTTTCTGTTTAAATTTTTTCCAGTATTAAGAGTAGAGCACATCATGAAATTGGTTTTGGCATCAACTCAGTCACATACATTTTCTAAGACCAGATTAAATCAAATGGTTTTAGATAAATAGGGATTACCTGAATTAACAACGTAGAGTTGCTAGTGGAAAAACCTGTCACATATTTCTGTTTTCGATTGGCTTAACTTAGGAGGTACTTTCTGGTTTTACCTTGGCACAAATTATAAAATGGCCTCACGTCCTATTTACTTACTTGGAATTTCTCACGGAGGACATGCTGCTTAAGAAAACAGATGTTTCAGCCCTGGGAGGCATTATTTAAGTTTAATGTGCTTTGCTTAAAGAATCAAGTAAAATCTGAACACCTTGTTTTGACACAGGTTAGTAGATGACATTTACTTGGATTTGCATAAATGATGATTTGTCATAAATAATACCCCTGACTCTTAGATGAATCTGTTTAAACTTGCTAACTCTTTGAGATCACTATTGTCAAACTTGATGCTTTCAGGTTTGGGGTCTTTGATAACGTAGGATAAAATCTAAAGAAACTCATTCTACCACTTTAGCATAACACTGGATCTCCTTAGTGATTGAGTACAATTTATTTCTTACATAATGATAATAGTAATAATAAGAAGAAATGGTGTGGGTATTCAGAGTGTGTTTTTTAAGGCAGAATGAGAAGGAAAGAGAAAGCAACATTTTGGTAGAAGGTATTTCTGTTTTTTCCAGTGTGGAGAGAGAGCACTGATATTGCTGAAAGTGCAAGTCTGAACGTTTTACTTGGTTCATCTTGCTGTGAACGTAACTAGAAAACCCGAGATGGTGTCATTAAATTCTAGCTGATCTGATGTGGAGTGCAACTCAGGATGAAACCGAAAAAAGAATGAGTCCCTTTCTACCTAATAAAACTGAAAAAGGAGGGGAAAAAAAGAAAAGAAAAAAAAATACATTAGAAGTTAAAAAAAAAAATGAGTTCTTGCTTTTTTTTTTTTCTAAATTTGAAGTATAGCCCATGTACAATGTTGGGTTAATTTCTGGTGTACAGCATAGTGATTCAGTTATACATATACATATATTCCTTTTGATATTTTTTTCATTACAGGCTATTACAAGTTACTGAATATATTTCCCTGTGCTATACAGTAGGACCTTGTTTATCTATTTTACATACAGTAGTTAGTATCTGCAAATCTCAAACTCTCAATTTATCCCTGTTCCCTCCCCTTTCCCCCCTGATAACCGTAAGTTTATTTTCTATGTCTGTGAGTCAATTTCTGTTTTGTAAGTAAGTTCATTTCTGTCATTTTTTTAGGTTTCACATATAAGTGCTATCACATGGTATTTTTCTTTCTCTTTATGGCTTACTTCACTTAGTATGATAATCTCCAGGCCCATCCATGTTGCTGCAAATAGCATTATTTCATTCTTTTTTATGATTGAGTATTATCCCATTATATATATATACCACAATTTCTTTATCCAGTCATCTGTCGATGGACATTTAGGTTGTTTCCACGTTTTGGCTATTGTATATAGTGCTACTCTGAACACTGAGGTGCATGTATCTTTTCGAATTAGAGTTTCCTCTGGATACATGCCCAGGAGTGCGATTACTGGATCATAGAGCAAGTCTATTTTTAGATTTTTAAGGACTCTCCATACTGATCCTTTTTTTTTAAAGTAATACAAAAATTCAAGCAACATCCTAGGACTAGAGTTAAATGATGGCTAACAATTTTACAGAGATTTGAAGACCTGGAAGACAGACAATGGCAAATTCAGCCTGATTATGGCTCACATCTATGGCTGAGAACGGTACATGCTCCTTGTTTGATGCTCAGTGTGAGAGGAGGTGTTCAGCCTGATTGTAAATCCTGAAGTCTCGGAAGATCACCTTCTTCTCTGGACATCTTTCTCTCTCCTCTTATGATTAACCCTGAAATGGACCCTCTAGATTCCAGGCCAGGAACACCTTGTGACCGCCTCGCCTTCCTGTGCCTCCCAGCCCATACTTGGATTTGAGGAGCTGCAGGAAGAGAGCTCTGTCTTGAAACATCCTCACTTCTGATAAGGCCTAGCGACCTTTTAAGTGTGTCCAGTTGGTTATTTCATTTACCATCAAGCTTTAATCTCTCCTTTGGCTGGATTTTGACGAAAGCTAAGATCTTTAAAAATATATATTCAAGTGATTAAAAGTGTATTAAGCAATTGAGTACCTTTTTACAAATATGATGGGTAATGGTAATAATGATTAATCTGCAAAGGAAAACGTGGAATGATTTTTATTTGCTCTCCGTATAACTGTCTGATGTTAGGATTTGGCATTTCCTTGTGGGAAACCAATTACGGGGATGTTCTGCCAAGATAAAGGAAGGAGGAAATGAGTACCGCACCCCAGTAAGACTATATGGAGGTTTTAAAAAACATTTTTAAAAATAGCTTGATAGAATCAATTGAACTTAAGGAATATTTCCTAATCCTACTGCCATGAGGTGTTAGTTTCCAAGTTTATATGACTGTTATTTGGACAGTGGCCCCATTTCTCTCTTTTGGGAGTTCCCAAATCCTGTCCCTAGCTCTGCTGTGGGAGGGGTGATAATTTCAGTGAGTTTCACCAAGCAGCTTTGAATCAGGGTCACAACTGCGTAAAGAACATCAGTCCTTGCCTTTCTACACCCTTCCTTAGAAAAGTCTTTCTTATTTGGGACTCAGGATTTTTTTCTCAGTACTATTAGCACTATGACAAGAAGAGATTTTTCTTTCTGTGGCAGCATCACTTCTAATTTTGAGATAACTTCCAGTTAAAATACAATTACTAGTCTCTAAATTGGCAGAGACATGATATCCTGAATCTTCACTGATAAGAACCCATCCACTAATATATGAAAATCACAGATAGAGGTCAAGGGAAAAGATGATTTCTGAACTTTCCACTACCAGTTTCCCTTGATTGATGTATGTAAGCCGAAATTATATTCTAAAATTCTGGAAAGTCTCCAAGGATTGCTTTATAGCTTCCTGCTCTCACATGTACACTTGTCTAACTGTAACAAATCTACAAGTACTAGGTAAGTTGAATGCTGGTTATGCAAGGAAGGTACATATCTTTCTTTGATCAAAACTTGTCATAATTCCTGGGAATAGAGTGAGACAAGATGTATCACAGAATTCTGATAAAATGGGAGAAAAAAGCATAATAATAGAATTAAATATATTTCTCTTATATAAATATACATGAAGGCCTATCTTATCTATTGGGCCATTATAGTAAGTCATTTTCATGCAGGACCTGTTTTGCTTAACTGCACAAAACATCTGGGTCTGCACAGAACGTCTCCTATGGCTGCTCCACGAATGTATTCACTTACTAGATAACTTTGAACACACACTATATGTGAAGGAGTAGGGAATACAGAGATGAAAGAGATAGGATCTTTGTCTCCAATAAAAACTTAAAAGTCTATCAAAGTTGTAGAGTAGATAATGAGAGTAAGATTTTGATCAAAACACAGTAACAAGTCTGAGCCCTGCCTCACGATTCATAAGCTGGTCCATCATAGAAATACATTAATCAGGCAATACTGTTTGGAGATCAATAGTTATATTAATCATCTGTAAGAGAACATTTTCTGTGCATGTAAAATAAACATGAGCTTATTTAGCTTCTTGTGCATTTGATTTAAGGGCTAAAAATGGTTTAAACGCAGGATGAATTCTAGAGTTCCCAAAGCTCAAAGGTAGCATAATGTTGGATTCATGCAAGATTTTTTCAATACAGCAAACAATACTGGAAATATATCACCTTATTTCTACTGACTCTAGTGCAGAAGTCTTACGTTATAAATTTATGGTGCTGATTATTTATGAAATGATCTTTATATCCATCTGACAAGTTTTTTTGCTCAGGTGATGTGCCAGCACCATGTTAAGTGTTTCAGGCTCACAAAGACAAGTAACACATAGTGCCTTACACACAGGACCAGGACAGCTGTAAGAAATGATAGCTAGGAAAGATTACAATAGGAAAAGACACCTTACAGTGGGGGACTTTTGAAATAAAAATGGAACATTAGGTAAGATTTTTAAGGAAGAAAGTAAGCCACAAGACAGTGAAGGCTTGAAGGCAGGATAGTGAGGGGAAAAAACTGTCCCAGTGGACTGGAATTAAGACTTTTGGAAACTGAAGTCTACCTGTGAACATAAAAAAAAGGCTGCTCCCCCCACTCAACATGATAATTATTTTACTTTTAGTACTCTTTCAGAGAAAATAATACTTAAAGACATGTTATTCCAAATTCACTTTGGAATAAATTTGCCACGGCATCTATACACATGTTGAACATTATAGAGATTGGATGGATAGGCACATTATTTATTCAGTCTAATATTGAGGCTTACGCAGATCCCTGGATCCATGGTCAAAATCATCTGTGGGAGTCTTTGACCCTCTCTTTAGAAACCACTGATGTCAGGTATGGCAGCAATGGAGAGCACGGCTGGAAAGGGAGGCTCAGATATTATTATAGGAGGATGTTGAATCAAGGTCTAGAAAGTTTGTTCTTAATTTCGAAGGAGGCATTATAAGTATCCGAGCTTATAGTGACATGATCCAATTTGTGGTTTAGGAAAATTATTCAGTCTGTCATATTCAATATCAGAAACAAAATGCCTAACATAGTGCCTGGATTGTAACAGGTGCTCAACAATAAATATTTGTTGAATAAATGAATAAACAAATGAATGGAATCAGGGGAGGGGCTTCAAGATGATGGAATAGAAGGACGCGGAGCTCATCCTCTCCCACAGATACATTAAAAATATGTCTACACATGGAATATTCTCACAGGATACCTCCTGAACTCTTAAATCAATTATCAGAACAGAATTTCAGAGGTACAGAGAGGTAAAACATGTGGTCAGGTGCTACAAAGCAACCAAGGAGGACAAAAATAGAAAATGAGAACATCAGACTGTGCATAGTAAGGGGTCTGAAAAGGATCTCTTCCCAGGAGTCTTTCCTGTGGAAGGCAGCAATAGTGGCCAGCCTGATGAGAGTTAAAGAAAAATTAACTTCATGGAGAAGGTGGTGAACAGAAGATGATGGCAGGCAGTGTGTGGTATCTCATGACAATCCAGAAAAGAAACATCATTGAGATTTTTTTTCCCAAATCATAAATATTTAGAGGTGATGGGACATCACAACTTACTCTCAAGTAGTTCCGGGAGAAAAACTACTTTATATTATATTTGCCAATTTTCTGAAAGGCTGGGGTTATTTCAAATATTTAAAAAATAAATCATAAAAATGCTTTTAAATAAAGTTTTAAAAAGTATGACAAAACAATAAAAAATCTAGAGATAGGGCAAGAATTTGAGTGAGAGGCATTGTTAAGTAAATATGAGGGTTTCTTTTTTTTAATTGAAGTTTAGTCAGTTACAATATGTCAATTTCTGGTGTACAGCATAATGTCCCAGTCATGCATATATATATACATATATTCATTTTAATATTATTTTTCATTAAAGGTTAATACAAGATTTTTGAATATAGTTCCCTGTGCTACACAGAAGAAATTTGTTTTTTATCTATTTTTATATACAGTGATAAATAAACATTTTTTGTGTTGGTGGGGGAGGTGGTTTTGTTTCATAGAATCAGGAGAATGTTGATCTGTTCCTAGGCAGAGAAGAAGGATGAGTAAGAAGAGAAATACATACAGAAGCTGTTCTAATAGATGCTTCAATCCAGCGTGCTAACTTTCGTGGGATAGTATAAAGAAATTGGCAAAGAGGCTAACAGTCTTTTATCTTCAGGAATTTGGATTGCAAATGTACCCAAACAGGAATACATACCCTTTCATCTAGAGTGACTCTAAAATATATTATTAGCAGGTGTACTGTAAGTCAGTCTCGATGGAAATGGGCATAATAATTGATTGAATTTTCAGGACCAGTGGTCCCAGTGTTCCTGGACCTCACCTCCTTCAGGAGACTCTGGTTTAGCCTTCTTCCTGGTTACAAACACAGCGAGGCAAGCCTTCTTAGCTAAGGAGGGTATCCGTGCCATGTATGATCAATGAGTGGTGATGCTCATCAGTGTTCATCCAGCATCAGACTATGTTCCTATGAACAGTTTCATGGTAATCAAGGGCCTGTTATTACTTGTTATTTAAGTAGGGCTCAAGGAGATGGGGTGCTGTGACTGTGGATACAAGAGACATACTACCTACATAAGAAGTGGCATAGACTGGCTATCACAGCAGATTGCCATTGGGGGAGATTAAACGGGCTGGGCTGTAATCTGTTTTAGGAAAACATTATTGTTTTGTAGTCCATTTTAACACTAAAACTCTTGCAGCTGAATGAGTAAATAATATCTCTCCCATCACTAGCACACAACTATCCGTTGTGGAAGGCTTTTATAATTCCATTTGGTTCAACACGTTGGCAAAGCGGGGGTAACAGGTAGTCTAGGAGACACAGTCCATAAATGGCATAAATAACATTTATTTTTGCTAGAAAAGATATATAATGTTATGTAATTGTAGGTCTTTAAACACCCCGGAGAAATTTGAGATGATGATGGAGAGAAGACAAGGGCAGTCTCCTGGTCTTTTTAAAGAGAGCGACAACATGCAGAATGAGATCATGGAGTTTGGATTCAGAAAGTGGTTCTGTTTCATCCCAAATTGTGACCTTAAGCAAGCTAGTAAACCTCATTTTCTTCATCTGTAAAATGGGGTTAATAGTACCTTACAGGGTTTTTATAAGGATTAAAGAAAATATATGTAGCATGACTAACTATGATTATTATCTGCTTACTCATATGCAGGTATGCTGTCCAATAGCTATTTCTATTTTTTTATGTTTACTATATATGAACCATGTGTTAGCCCAGTCAGTCCCTATCTAGAGGCTTATAAACATCTACAATCATCAAAAACAAGCAAACAGACTAAAAAAACCCACCGTAAACACCGACTTAAAAAAGTCTTTACAGATGGAGGCATCCTCCTATAATTCTTCTATATTTCTTTCTTTCTTTCTTTCTTTTAGATTGCCATTCCCCATCCTCAAGAAGGAGGGAAGGAAGGAAGGAAGGAAGGAAGGAAGGAAGGAAGGAAGGAAGGAAGGAAGGAAGGAAGGAAGGAAGGAAAGAAGGAAGAAAGAAAGGAGGAAGGAAGAAAGGAGGAAGGAAGAAAGGAGGAAGGAAGGAAGGAAGAAAAGAAAAGAGAAAGAAACTCTGCTTATTGGGAATGAGGACAAGGAAGCCTTAAATCCAATGAAAGGTAGTCAGATTAGAGATTGCTATGGAATACATCTTTTCCTTTTTTAAGATATCAGAGCTCTTAGAAGTGTATCTAAATAAGCAATCTCAAGAAGATTTTATATTCAGTTATGACTATATTCTCATGTGATATTTATAATGTTTCTCTAATAAGCTGGTCCTTTGACCTGGTTTGCCCAGGACAGTTCCAGTTTATTCCTGTTACTCTGGCCTCATTAGTAACAGTCTCTACAATCTTTCACTCTTAAAAGTATCCTAGTTTGGACAGTAAGTACAATCATTCCAAGTAAAGCATTTTTATACTTGAATTTTCCTGAGAACTCAGGTTAGAGGCCATGCCATAAAAGGTACTGAATATTTTACCTACAACCTGAGTAAATTATACAAATTGGCACCTAGAGTGTGAAATGTTTTCACAGGAAATTGTTCCAGTTAACATTTTATTATTGAGTCATAACACTGCAAAAGAGAGAAAGCAAAAAAGAAAGATTTACGGGAATGAGAGGACCAAAGCAAATGGAAACCTGCACCAGGTCTTTGGTGACCAGAGCAACACAGAGAACTTGGAGGTCAAGTGTGTTCATGCCATTCCCTGGACGTTTTGGAAGCTCCTTCCCAAACTGATAAGAAATAGGAGAGATATTTATTTTACTTGGCTGCAAAGTGATTTTTAAAAATCTAAATACTACGCAATTATTTTTCTAAAATGCTATTAAAGTTTAAAACTTAGCTCATTTTGAGCATTTTGAATCCCCAAGTCCTATACCCTGGAGGTGAATTCGTTGCATAGAATTAAAGGTTAATGTGACATGGAAAATATCCAGTGTCTAGACTGCTCTTCCTTTTCCCTCCTGTCATGTCTCCTTTCCAGTGTATCTATTAAATTTATATTATTTCCAAGAAGGAGAGAGAAACTGGGATTATGCTTTGCCCAATAAAAGCTGAGATTTCTGAATTAATTCTAGAAACATTTTTGTGAGAAAATTCAAATCTATTACTTTTTATAACTTAAGTTATGGAAACAGTAACTAAGTTAATTTGAACATGAGCTTATGAAGTGTGAATATATTAATTTTTATTATGATGTCACTGGGTCACTTTAAATAGAGGTATAAACATTGTGCTTTTCAATATTATTTATTTACTTAGCCTTACCTCCACTGAACTTATTACTCAACAGGAAAAAAAAATGGATATCTTGGCATGAAATAAAGACAGATAAAAAGAACAGATAGTTGTCAAGGCCAAATACCAGAATGTAGATTAAGTCTAATGAGTTCTAGGAAATTATCATCACAAAATAATTGTGAATTACCGATTTGGGGTATTTTTTGGTCTTTCATCAACTTGCCATAAGTAAGTCTCCATGAGTAAAAATTTCTATAAATTCTATGCTTAAAAAATATTCATCCTGAAGTCCTCTAATAATCCAGAGGCCCTTCTGTCATTAATCTATTTATATTTTCCATTGCTGTGTATAAAGAGGCTAGTGTGTATTTCTTTCTCTATTTTTCAAACATTAGTCTAGAAGAACTTTGTGAAATGACACCTAAAGGCCGGGGTTATTATGAACATAAGAATGAAATCTTCTGTAAAACCAAACCCACCATCAACAAACTCTAGAGACAGAATGTGTAAAATATGTGATGGACAAAAGCTTGCTACACTTAATACATGAGTTCTCACAAATCAAAAAATAAAAAATTGCTTCCCACAGGAAAATGGGCAAAGATTTGAAAAGCAAATTTATAAGACATTCAAAAAGCAAATAAGAAAAGATATTCAAACTTGTTGATAATCAAAGAAATTCAAGTCAAGTAACAATGGAATAGAAGGCTTTCTCCTAGTAGACTGAGAGGATTTTTAGAGTAAAAATGTCTCTAAATGATGAAGATGAAGGAAACAAGTCACTTTTGTACACTGTTGGTGAGCATGTAAATCAGCAAAACCTTTCTAGACAGAAATACGATAATATGCCTTAAAGGTCTTAGTGATGCCCAAATCATTTGATGTGGAATTCTTCTTCTCAGGATTATTTCTTAGGAATTGTTTGGAGAAAAGCACAGGGTATTATATATAAAGACACTTGTCACTGGAATTCACACTTTGGCAGAAAATAGAAAAGAGTCAATCGTTATCAATACTGAATTAGTTAAATAAATATGGTATATTTATAGATGGAATATTATTCATTCATTAAGGATGTAAATTTATATTTATTGACATACAAAAAGGCCAATGTATATTTAATTTTAAAAAGCTAGTTACAAA
The DNA here is from genome assembly GCF_009834535.1 of Camelus ferus. NCBI lineage: Eukaryota > Metazoa > Chordata > Mammalia > Artiodactyla > Camelidae > Camelus > Camelus ferus. The sequence continues at coordinate 52,973,161 of NC_045709.1, forward strand.
AAGAATGTTTATGGTACAATCTCATTTTTTAAATTTTTTAAAAGAATTTTTAAAAGAAAAATATACATCAAAATTATATCAGCAATCATCTTTCAGTGGTAGGATTATATAGAATTTTATTTTCTCCTATATATGTGTCTGTATTTCCTAAATTATTTATAGTAATAATAAAAACAATAAAGCACTTCCCCCTACTTCCCTATTATGGAGGGGGAAATGTCATGGTAAGTAATTTCTGGCCATTTTTCAATTAGATGGGCGTGAAATTTAATTCTCTGTCCTGAAGAGTCATATTTATATTCTATGGAAAATCTAAATGGGAAGTGTGCTTCATACCTGAAACTTTCAGACAATGATAATGGAAATTTCTACAGATGGAGGTTGTGACTTCTACAAAAAAGAAGGGTCACATGAAATGAAAGGTCACATAGGTTATGACAAAAAGCAGCTTTGTTGGGCAGGGCACTCCATTTGGGAAGGAGATTTCTGAATACCACATTGTTGTTATTCTGAAGATTGGCACCTCTTGATTTGACACTTAGCCCTGTTTCTTCTTACTCACCAGCACAAAGTGAGCCACATCTTGGGAACCAGAAGAAAGAGTAATTGGAGGGAATGGGGAGAGAAGGAAATGGTGACAATAATGAGAAAAACTTCCTGGCCACAGCTCAGAACAATGTTATCAGGCCCATAAATTTGGTGCTAATTTTATCTATGGAAAATCACAAAAATGAGCCTAAATGCCTCCTTTCCTGCTCCAAGCACAAATTTTGACTCAAAATTTAGCCCAGAGCAGGGAAAATGAGCCAAATGAATACATGTACTTAGCTAAATCCCTCACAAAGGGACTTTCAGTGTTTCTACTCAGCATAAGAACGTAACTCCTGGCTCTTGTACTGAAATGATTCATGAAAAAAAAGCTAAATATGTTTTCAAAAGAAGCAAGTCAATGTGTCAGAAAAATATGATTGTCCTAATCCAGTTTAACTTTTAACCTCAATAAATAAGCAAGAGAAGTTTGCAACCTGAACCTTTCTTAGCAGTGAATGTTTCTCTTGCTTTTTACTCCTGAAGAGTTTTTCTTTTTTATCCTGGGGATAAAGAGATAGTATAATTCATCAAAATTTCATCCCTACAGGAATCTGGACACCCCCAAAAAGATGAGCTAGTGAAAGAAATTAAGAAACCTTCTTTCACAAATATTTTTTAAAAAGAGGCAGGCATCCATTTGGATACAACCTAGGGTGAGAGCAAAAAATAAATGCAAGGCCCTCTGGAAGACATGCTCTGTCGTGAAGAAGAGCAGAGAACTGGAGGGTCAGGACACAGGGCTCCCCCAGTTAGGCAACCCTAAGCAAGACCCTTAACTGCCCCAGGACCCTATAAGAAATGAAGAATAGACTGATGGTAGCCAGAGGTAGGGGAGGGTGAGATGGGTAAAGGTGGTCGAAAGGTACAAACATCCAGTTACAAGATAAATATGTCCTGGGGATGTAATGTACAACATGGTGACTTTAGTAAACAAGACTGTGTGGTACATTTGACATCTGCTAAGAGAATAGATCTTAAAAGTTCTAATCACAAGAAAAAATAAAACTTGCAATTATGCTTGGTGACAGATGTTAACTAGACTTATTGTGGTGATCATTTTGCAATACAGACATACCATGTTGTACACCTGAAACTAACATAATGTCATATGTCAATTATATCTCAGTTTTGAAAAAAATGGGTTGACTAAATGATTTTATTTGTGCCTTCAGGTTCTAAGATCTATTAGTTGTAATAAACTAGTAGGAGTGAAAAGGTATAAACCAACATATATAGTAGGATCTCATTTTTGTAAAATAAAGCAGAAACATAGTAATAACACAAAACTTGTACATAAGGCAAAGCCTGGAATGAACTTTAACAAAAATCATACAATTTTGTGGCTTTTTATAATTCTCCATCCAAGTCCTTGGTCAGTACTATAATATTCCAAGTAATGTCTTCTTCCAATTTGTGCTTTGATTTTTTTTACTCTTCTAAAGGTGTCATTTGATGCATTAAAATATTAATTTTACTGTAGATTAATTTATTGCTTTCCCCCTTTAAATTAAGATCTTTTCCGTCCTGCTTTGCCTCCACAAAGACATTAAGCAATCAGTGGCTTATTTTTATCTTTTTGTCTCAAGGTGTTCAACCAGTAGACCAAGGGAAGTACTATACCCAAGGGAAAATTTCATAAGATGGCATGCCTTACTTTAATATGGAACTTCCATGAAGATATTCCAGGAGAAGGCTTGATGATCTGTGTTCCACTTTGTCTCTGTAAGTCCTCTGGGATGTTGATTCTCTCTGTCCTTCTGGTAGACTCTGAATCTCACAATGCATCATTGGCAAATTCCCCTGTTTTGTCAACCTTTAAGCGCTCTTGACTCTCTTAAACTAACTGAAACTATCTGCTGTCCCACCTATCCCTCCAAACAAGAGTGAATCCATGTGGTTTTGAATCCTAAAATGTCTACAATTTGGGGAGCCCTTTTAAAGAAAGGAAAGAAATAATATAATAAAATACAAATTACCTGGGACAATTTGTGTAAAAATAGCAAATACAAAATACCCATAGCTGACTTGGGAAGGACCAGTACAAGTGAGGGGTCTGTCCACAGGTCACAACTCCCTCCGCAGCCTTCTCAGGACAAAGCTGTTTTGTCCTCATGCATCTCTGTACACCAGATCCTAGAGTTAGGGTATATTGCTATTTTTAAGTCATTTCTTAGCCTTCTTTCATCAAAAGCCCCCACTCCTTCATGCCATCAGACCACTCATCTACTTTTTCTCCCTATTTTTATTACTAACCTACCTTTGGCCACTTACTCTTTTATTGAGGATTTTTGCTCACTTAGGACTTCACTTAACATCCACAAGATGATCTGTCCAACACCATTGTCCTCCATCTTTTAAAAGTGCTCCTCTGATCCCATGTCTCCCACTAGCCACCACTGCATCTTCTGATCGCCTTCCCAGTAAATAATCTCACAAGATCTTTCTATAGTGACTGTCTTCACTTCCTCACCCCAAATTCTATCTTTAACTGTCTTCAAATAAAAGAAAATGACCTTCTCAAGTCAATAATGAATCTCATGTTTCCTCATGTTTCCAAAAGCAGTGATTTTTCTTTGTCTTCATCTTATTTGCCATCTGAGAGGCTGTCCACTTCCTCTTTAAAAAAACCAAACTTTTATTTATTAACTTTACTTATTTACTTTATTTAATCAGTTTATTAAAGAACCTCCATACTGTCTTCCATAGTGCATGCACCAATTTACATTTCCACCAATAGTGCAGGAACGCTTTCCAGCGTTTATTTTTTGTAGAGTTTTTGATGATGGCTGTTCTGACTGGTGTGAGGTGATACCTCTTTGTGGTTTTGATCTGCATTTCTCTAATAATTAGCAATATTGGGCATCATCAGTCAAGAAATCTTGATTGATGCTTTTGCTAACAGAGTTTTTCTTTAGGCTCATTTACTTTAACAAGTGGTACCACCAGGTACCAACTTAGACATCATCCTTGATGATTCTCTTCTCATGCTCCACAACCAACACTTCAGTAAATTAAATCAGTTCCATTACACACTCTAAATCTGTTCACTTCTCTCTCCACCACGAACACTTTGATCCAAGCCACTGTCATCTCTCACCTGGACCATGGAAATAGCTGCCTGTTTCCAGTCTTGCCTTAATACAATGTAGTCTCTACCTCACTGCAAGAAACTTTTGCCTTAAGTTCTGTTTATTTTTGGTCAAAGTAATATATACACATAATCTTAAAATATGTGATAGTATTTAAAAACTTCAGAGAAAATCAGTAGTTCTTAGCTTATCCCTTCTTATACTTTATTTTCTTGTTTCTTCTGGTGTTTGCTTCCACATTTGAAATAATATAAATGCTATTTCTTTTTTTTCCCCTTTTTTCTTTTAAAATTGACGTATAGTCAGTTTACAGTGTTGTGTCAATTTCTGGTGTACAGCGTAATGTTTCAGTCATACATGTACATACATATATTCCTTTCATATTCTTTTCCATTTGCAGATCATTGCTATTTCTTGTTTGGATACTATCTATTGACTTCTTTTCATGGTTGGTGAAGACCCAGCTCTCCATTCCCCATTTCCTTTGGTAATATTCCTATTACTATTTTTATTTAGTATTTTCTTATTAAACAACTTGTCAGAGTTTTCATTATTTTATTTGTTTATATATATTTTAATTCTAGAGCTAGAGTAGTTTCCTTTTACATATATTTTGTGTTTTATTTGAGGGTGTAGTTTTTTCAAAACTCTGCATGACTCATATATCTGAAAACAATTTTATTTTATACTCAAACTTGATGATAATTTGGCTGGTATAAGATTCTAGATAGAAAATACTTTACTTTGGTATTTTTGTAAGCATTTCTCCATTGCCTTTTGTCAGTGGCATTGTTAGTATTAAAAAGTTGAATGTTATGTTAATTGTTGTTCCTTTGTGACCTGCTTTTTTTTCTCCAGAAACTTCTAGAAGCCTCTCTACCATGGTGCTCTTATATGTCATGATGGTGTGTCTTGAAATCTTCATTCTTTTTCATTCATTCTTCTGGGAATTTTGTTAACTTTTTCAATCTAAGGATTTATACCCTCAAATTGGAGGAAATGATCTTGTGTTATTTCTTTCATCATATCTTCTCCTATCTTTCCTTAGCCTCTAAAATACTCTGAGTTAAATGTTAGATACCGTGATTCCCCCAAGTTTTGTCTTTTCTTTTTTTTTTCCATCATTTTGCTTTTGATTCTAAGTTTCTGAAGATTTCGTCAACTTTATTTTCCAATTTTTTTCTTGTATTTTTCATTTTGTCTAAATTTTTGTCTTTGTTCCTTTGTTATAGTTTGATCTCAGATACATATCTTATCTTCCTAATGATATTAAAGACTTTAAAAAATATACTGTTCTTTGATTTACCTCTGTTTCTTCCAGGACTTTCTTTTCTGTTAGCTTTTATCTCCCTTTTTTTATTGGAGAGATAAATTGGAGGTTTTTCCTCAAATGTCTTATTATCTTCTTGTTAATATTTCATAGTGTTTGAAAACCAGAATTCATCCATAACCAGGATGGTCAAGTGGTGAACTTCACTATAAGTTTCATAGTCAGGAAATTATGTGAAGATATGTTCTCTAGTACTTTTCAGTTTCTTCTGAGCAAAATTTCCTGAGTTTCTTACCTGTGGAGTATAGACCAACATTCACACAACAGGCATATAAAAGAGGACGGGAATTACCCTACTCAGTTTACAGGCTTTAGATTAATCTCCTATTTTCATCCTCAAGCTGCACACACATGTCCTTCACTCTGCCATGCGCCCCTGATGCTTTTGCCACTCAAGTTCAAATTCTCCATAGAATACATGCTCCTTTTTTTTTTTTCGCCATGGAGGACATCATCTTGATGCAGTGTTGGGCAGGGGCATCTGGAGACTAACAGCTTCCAATACAAACTTTTACCCAGTCCATCTATTTCCAGACCTTTGCCCTACCCTGCTCTCCCTAGTACCTCATGACTTTAGGTCCTGGGCAGCAAGAATTGACTCACTCCTCTTTGGTATTCCCTGCACATACTTTAGGTTATAATTACCTGCTTCTATCTAAGTCAGTTACCATTCTTCTGTCCATCTGTTTCCATTTTCCAAAAATATGTGGTCCTGCTTTAGCTCCGGCTGTCTCCTCTCCTTTTATCATTGTTCTTAAAGATTTATTCCTTTTTTCATCCTTTACTATTATTTCAGCAAAGTCTTTGGAATAAAAGGAGAAAACTACATGTGGTCAACCATTCTTCCATAACATCGCTAACCAAAATAATGACTTGCGTCTAAAATTCTCCAGTGGATTTTTATCACATTAAGGGTAAAATCCAAACATATCATCATGATGTTCAAGGCCCCGGTGATCTGGTCCTACATGTCTTTCTACCCCATCACTTGTCCCTCTCCGTTCAGTTACTACACTCCAGCCACTCTGACCTTTGTGTTGTTTAAGGACTTTGTCCTCCAAACTTGCTTCTTTCTGTTATTCAACTAGGTCTTGGCTCCATAGCACTTCGGAGAGATCTTCCTGACTTTCCTAACCCAGAGTACTGCTCCCTTAGAATATTCTACTTTATCAATTTGTTTAATTTTTTTTCAGAGTTTTTTCCACTGGCTGTAATTATCTCATATATTTATGTGTTAACCAGTTTATTGTCTGTATCCTCCCCACTAGAATGTCAGTTCATAAGTGCAAAGTCTTTATCAAGCTCACCCACTGCAGCGTTTCCAGTGCATAATACCCCATAGATAGTAAATATTTACTAAATTGGAAGTATTGGAATGTTACTGCCTTCATATGTCAGACTGGGAAAATATGCTTATCTCTTCTGGTACGAGAAAGGAATTTTGCAGTACCTTCAAAGAATTTATTCTAGAAGATTTTCTCTAAAATATAAGATATTGTAAACCAGGAGAAAACTAAGGATGCAGGTAAGGGCCCAGTATTTGAAAAAGGAGCCAGGTTAGTGTGTGTCATGTAAACCAAGGGAGAAGTGAGTGGGCAGAATGAAATACCACACACTGCTAATGTGTCAAGGATATAGGACTGAGGACAGATATACAGATTCAGTGACTTTTAAGAAAATTTCAAGCTGCATTCTAATTTCTGATCCTTTTTCAAAGTTCAAGGTCTGGCAGTCCCTGTGATCTGGGCATCATCTCCTGCCACTTTCCAAGGCCCCCAACTCTTCTTTCTCCAATAGCCTCACCACTCACCATTCCTCATTTGAAATTGCTTCAAATCTCTTCATCATTTTAATTGGACTTTGTAGCATATTTAATTTTTCTATACCCTTTTTACAATAAAATGAATTTAAATAAATATTTTTTTAATACTGTGTTATGTGGCCTGGCTAGTATGAATTTATTCACTATTATTTGTATCTTCTCTTGTGCAAACCATCTTTGCCAATTTAGCTATTTGGATCTTTGTATTTTGATAAATATTAAGGTTCATTAAGGGGGAAGGGTATAGCTCAGTGGTAGAGCGCATGCTTACCGTGCAGGAGGTCCTGAGTTCAATCCCCAGTACCTCCATTAAAAAAAATAAATAAATAGATAAATAAATAAATAAATAAACCTAATTACCTCCCCCCTTCAAAAATTTTTTATACATTGGAGGCATGAATTCTGTCAATCTGTTAATATTTTATCAAAAACTTTTTCTTCTTCTGTTGGTCTCTAAAGTTTTATTGTTTTTAATTATTATGAAGCTTAAAAGTCAATACTATCATATGTAATAAGTGGTGGACAAATGTGTGACTTTGCCTCTGTAATATTTTGTGTTGTTCACTAGTTAGAAAATTGTCATTCCTCCAGAGTTGAAATAAATTTTATATTGTGGTTTCTGGTGTTTTTCCATAGCTTAAAAAAAAAGTAACACTTTCCTTGGTGCCTTTTGACTTATGGTATAAAATACCATGAAGCTAATTATACCCCAAATACTTCTGAGTTAATGATTACTTTCCCAACTGCTTTATTCAACTTCATTTTTCAGAGGCAGTAGAGTGTAAAGGTTAAGATATGGCTCTGGAGCCCAATGGCCTGGATTTAACATTAGCTGCAGCTCTAGCTGGTCTTGGGAGAGTCACTTCAATTTTCAGCTCCTTCATCCCTAATGGTGTCCTCATCAGTTAACTGGGGCAATGAAACCAGTCAATTCTGTACCCAGCACATGGTAAGCGATCAGTAAATGTTAGCTATGTGACATTTCAAAATTCATTAGAGTCCCTTTCTGCCCTCTTTTACAGTGCCATCAACACAGAGGCCCATTTCTGTACCATCACATTATTTTAATTCTTGTTCTTTCCATGTGGAGGCTGTTTTAGAGTGGTCTTGTTTATTAACACCCCTTTTCAGAAAATCATATATAAAATGCACATGTGGTACCTGACTGACTTGACTAAGAAGTCAAGGAGCTTAGTAGGTAGAACACAAGGTGTGACTTGAAAGAGGAAATAAGGAAGAGTTTGGAAGATGCTCACCTAGTCCCTTGGGCTTTGGCAGCGGGGCAGAAATGAATGTGATGCTTCCATAGAGGAAAAGGACTGAGGGAGGGTTTTAGGTGGGAAGAGGAGGAGGAAGACAAATTTAGGAGGTGTTCTAGGAGAGAATCTGTGTGAGAAGAAAGCAAAGAGGCCAGAAAAGTAAAGAACAGGACAACAGTAAGTCAATGAAAGAGAACCGCATGGCTAGGCAGCTCCAGTTGGCTCTGTGACTGGCCAGGGAACCACCCAAACCCCTCCGCACCCAATAAGGAGGCTGTGCTCACACACAGCCGGCGATGTGAGAGCAGAACTGTAAAACAGGAATTTAGCGCTAAGCTCTAGTCTATTTTATTTAAGTGTTTAAAGGCAAAGGGACTGATTTTTTTTTTTTTTTATTGGCTGGATATTCGAGATATTACATTTTGCTCTAAAACTTTGGAACCGCCATTTATTGGTGCCTCCACGTATTTCTCAGGGTATACTGACATGAATTTTTAAAATCATTTATATTATTTCAAACTCACCCAAATCCCCTTGACCATTATTGCAGCGTGCACAATCATTTTGGCCTTATTCCACGTTTGAAATTATGATTTGTACTTCCTGATGGATTTCTCTCAAATTGCATTTTGACTTGTAACCTTTCTTTTACATTACCTAAGAGCACATGGTGTTACCTTCCCTTCAGAGAGGCTGGGTGTTTATTGCGTCGGAAAACTCCACTGGGCCTGATTGCGAGTTTGCCTTAAGGCCCATCTATGCCATTTAAAGTAATCCAGTATGCACCTTGGTAATTGAAATCCTCCCATTACCCTCCCTCCAGCCCATTTAAATATTTCTCTTTCAGATACAATTATGTCAGGAGGTAAGCCAAATGGTTTGGGAAAGATGTGGGCATTTCCAACAAGATGGCTTTTGGCTGCCCATCAAAAAGCTGGTCGGTGCTCATAATTCCAAGTTGACTCTCTTCTCTGCAAGGTTTCCACTTATAAAGAGCGCTGTCAATCCTGCTCTTCATTCTAGGGGAATGCTTAGGGCTTGGGTTGACCAATGCCCATGGTGGCAACCACTGAGGGAAGGTTACTATAGATTTCTTCATTACTTGATTTTTTGCTGCCAAAAAAATTCCCCCATTGTTTCTTGTCCTCAGTTGTAAGTCAAAGCTTTTCATGTCATGTGAAGCAGTATCATGTCCTTTTAAATATCTTACACCTCTTCCATGCAATTTTATTTGGAGTGCAATCTCACTACATAGTACAAGTTTGAAAAGAAAGGTTTGGGGTATTAATAAAACTAGCAAATTTCTAGGCTAAGGCATCAATAATGCCCTTTTATTGTGTTTGAATGGATGTATATTCTGTATTTAGGTATCAACACTGCCGAACCACAGCAGGGGAACTAAATAATTCAATGGAATGCAAAGGGAAAATTAATGATTCTATATTCTAATCACTGTTTTATGAAAAGTTTTTCATTTAGTTCTTAAAACTGCCTCACAAATCGACACTTGGATAATGCAACAAATTTATATTTAACTCTAGACCTCTCCTTACATGCCAGATTTCAAATATGCTTCTAAGTAGATGTCCTTTTGGGGGCTCATTATGACTATTCCTATCTTCCCTCAAAACAAACCTATTATGCATGTTCATTTCCCTTCTTTCCTTGAGTCCTGGCTGTCAGATTTACACCTCTTCCAATCCATGTTATCTTGGCCTGGAGCAGCAATATCACACCCAAGGACAGGGAGCCTGAACTTGACAGATGTTGCCAGAGAGGACCGAATAAATGTTTTCTTACGAGATCGATCCACTCAAGTGATAGCCCACGACAGTATTACAGATGAGGTTTATAATGAGCTACTGGATGAATTCTTAATAAATCACTGATTGCAATCCAACTGTGCTGAAATACAGAGAAGGGACCTATAACCAAATCACACAGACAGGTACACCCCAGCACCAGCCCAGGGATTTGGGATGAGAGAGTGAGGTGCGTTGCTCCTTGGCAAAGGGTAAAGGTTATGCAACAAACAGGCTTGTCATCTGTCCAGTCATCATGGCTTCTGTGCCCAGGGAGGAGCTAGTTAGAAATCCTACTGAAAATGCACTAATTTCTTAGTCCAAAGCCCCCCACCCAAACATGCACCTTTATGGAAACACAGATAATCCCCCAAACAGAGGGTACCGAAATGCCCCAAAAGCTCTAGATTTTACCAGAAAGGTAAGTGGTAGCAAGAGCCTAATAGCTATTCTGTGCATAAATAGAAGAAATGGGGCATTGTATCTGTTTTTCTGATGCCTTTCATGGACACCAACATCGATATTAAAATTACCCTTGAGAAAAAGATTTAAATACTAAGACTGTGAGTTTCATGTCCCTGAGGACTCTGACATTTAAGAACATAAAGTTAGTATTTTTAGCTCAGCTCATACTAGATAACAAAATATATTCTTCTTGTATACAATATAATGTAGAGGTGTGTGCGTGCTTGTGTGTGTGTGGAGAAAGAGAGAGAAATGTGTTTGAGCTTAAACACAACATTAATGGGCACAGAAATGTCCAACCTTCTAAAGTGTAACACTGACAAAGATTTATTTAGTGGCTTTGGCAAGTTATTTGATTTTGGGTTGCTTCAGTCTCAAGTTGTAAACCCTAATACTAAGACATCTTTCGGAGTGCGTGTCCTCTAATTTAGTTTTAAATGTTTCTGAAACTGTGATTTAATCAAATTTATTCACCTGGCCCCAAAACAATGGGAGGCAAAGCATGAGACTTTACCTAAAAGGCAAAAAACAAGCAATGGAATTCAAGTAGTTGGGTTGAAGAGAATAATTTTCTCAGTGGAGTTGGCTGAACAGAACCCCCTTTAATATTAAAATCTTTATGAACTTGCAGTATTGATGGGCCCAGAGCCCAGATAAATAGAGTACATCAAAGTAGAAAACTGTATCCAGTGAAACAAGATCCTTATAAAAGGAAGCCAGAGGCCTGGGGCTTAGTCCCTGGGGCTTTTTCCACCACAAGACTTGAGCAGCAACCATCACCACAGAGCCCTTGGGGCAGCTCCGTATCAAGGATTTGGTGCTTGGGAAGCAGATGAGCGGGCCTGACATTGCTCAGAGTTCCAGAATAACTCGCCACTCCTTGTGAATTCAAATTACTTAGAATCTGGCCTGAATGATCAGTTATTCATCTCTTTTTCATTAGATTTGGCTAATCAAAATTAAGTTTTGGGGAATTATCTGGAGAAATCATGTCTTTCCGAGGAAGTTCATCCCAAAAGTGATTAAAATACATTCTCAAGACTTAAAAAAGAAATTCCTAATTTTAGAAGGATACTTGTTCTATGACCTATGGAAGTATTTAAATCTCAATTCCCAGAATGATGAGCTGCCCTTTTCTTTTTGGTAGTTTTATGTAGAGTATGAAATGCTCTGTTTGATCATTACACATGAGTATTATTCATGAAGGAAATAAAAAAAAACTTCACATTTTTTTGTCTTTATTCTGTCTTCCTATTCCAAGGATGAACCCTAGCACTGAGATGTGAGTTTTGTAATCTCCCTCAACAAAAATTATTTCAGGGAAAACTTGGAAAGATTGTTACAAAAATTGACCCTTTCTCAGAAAGCTGAAACGAAATGAAAATATAAAGCAAAACTATTCAGGTCAGGGTAGAAAACAGTTGGGACTACTTTTCAAAGGATAGTTCTCATTTAGGTATGAGGAATTGGCACTAACATGAATCAAAGGTAGAAGCAGAACCTAAATCAAGACTCTTAAGTCAGGTGCACTGAACAGTCAGATGCAAAATAATATCCTTCCTTCCTGTGCTTGATCTGGTCCACAGCAGGGTCCTACAGGAGAGATGAATGCATTATAAATATCCTTCTCCATTCATTCGCTTACTCACGTATTTTTCATTCATTTTCCACGTTGAGATTAATTTAACAAGCACTAAGTCAGGCCCTATGCTGTGTGTCTCAGATAGAGAGGTGAATATAAGATAGTCTTCATCTTTAATATATGCATAACCTAGACCAAGAGTCATTTAAGACAATATAGTGCAAACAGGGGAGTGTAATAAGAAAGGCCTAGAGTGATAAAGAAGGTGAAAAGGGGGTCACTTGATTAAACATAGGGGGAGCAAAGGAGGTGTTTGAACCACGTCTTGAAGGTTGAGTTGGATTGAACAGGCAGACTGAGTTGGGTGGGATGGGATTCCAAGTAGTGGAAACATATGGGCATGGAAGACTGATATGTGACATGAATGATCAGATCGTTCAATAGGCCAGAGAATGGGGCTGTGTTAGGGTGCAGAGAGAAATGTGGCTGTGGAAGTGGGCAAAGTCCATGTCCTAGAAGGATCTGGATGCCACTTTAACTGGTTTTCACTTGGTACTGAAGGTAATAGTGGACCCAAGAAATATTTTAAGTAAAGAAATGGCATGCTCTGACATAATGTTCTTAGTTTTTCATTCTTTAATTTTTCCACTCTTATTTATTTTATATTTTATCATGTAATAATTATGTAATACTATAAAATATAGTTTTAAATATATTTTAAATTTTTGATAAATTTTTTAATTTTAATTTTTGAATTTAGTATGCTCACATTTTCAAAATTCAAAGCTATCAACAAGGTATACAATGAATTATCTCATATCCATCCCTATCTGGAAATATTCATCCCAAATGCTCCTATGAGACAGATAGCCACTTTGATCAGTTGCTTGCAAACACAAATCAATATAAATATATATTCTTATTTCCTCCTTTCTTACATTAAAATTAAGATCTATGCTCAGATCTTCACTTAACTTTTTTTTTAATTTAATAATACATCTTGGAGGTCTTTCCATATCAATACATAAAAATCTTCCTTGGTTTTTATAACTACCTAGCATTTAAAAAGGAATACTCTCATTGAAAATGTAAAAGAAAGACTAGGGAAATGAGAAATTGCAAGAATCTAGGCAAGAAATGATTACAAACCTTGAAAATGCGTATATCTGAGAGTCCGGAGAAATACCAAGGAGACAAAATCAACAAAATGTGGAGATAAATTGGAGAGGAGGTGAGATCAGGAAAAGAATTAAAGATGCCTCTGGGATTCTGGCCAGGGCAGCTGGGAAACAATGTCAGAGGGTGAAACATTTACAGAGAGAAGGAAGTCACTAGAGGAGTAGGTTGGGATAGATAGGACTAGAGGGAGATGATGGGATGGGTTTTTGACATGTGGAATTTGTGTATCCAGGTGGAGATATTAGGTCAGGAGTTTGGAGCTCAGGAGAGAGATGAGAGATGGAGAGTTGAGAATCTTTGGAACATCGCTAATAATGAAAATCTTAGACATGGAAAAAAGTCATCTATGTAGCAAGAGTAGAGAACAAGAAAATAAAAGCAGGTGAAGACAGAATCCTCTACATATAAGAGGTAGTTGAAAGAAAAGAAATAACTAGTATATGACATTAAAGATTAGAACAGCTTTTGCCAAACCCTGTTCTACGGAGGTGGTCCACACACAGGTGTACACACGCACAGACACATGCACAGGCACACTCACATACACAGAGAGACACACACACACTCACACACTCATGCAGTGTTCCATGGTTAGAAGTCTTGGAGAGTCACAGTACATGACTCCTTAGAGCTCATTTTTTGAAAATACAGTATCTAAGTATTTAAATAAGAGCTGGAAAATTGCTGCCTTTAGATCTGAATAGAAGACCTCCATCCTGGGCTCTGTGCTTTTGAGGAGCCTGCCTTGGCTCTCTCCTGTCCCCTTTCCCATAGAATGACAAGTTCATGGAACTAGGGTATGTATCCCCCCAGGAGGCTGTCCCGTGCCCACCTCCACATCTAGACCATGCTCTAGGTACTTGGGATCCCAGAATTGGCTGCCCTCATGGCCCTGAACCTGTCCCCAGGGCCTTTGTGTCCCCTCAGCTGGTCTATCCTCCTGAGGACAGAGTGAATCCATCCTCTGGTGCACACATCAGTAGGTCCAACTTGTGGTCAAGAAGTGACTGGCGAGTGTGGAAGCAGCTTGGTGGGGGGTGAGCTGATGGACCCATACAAATATGAATGAGAATCCTCCTGGTGTGGGTGGAAGCTGGGAGTCAAAGGGAAAAGCTGAGAGACCAAGGGCCAAGGCTGGGGCAAGCTTTCCTCAACCCAACACATGACCCAAAGAGTCTGAGAATTCTAATGTCAAACTAGCCTTCAGGGCCATTGTGAATGTAGATTTATCCAGTTGGAAGACAACATCTATTTAATTTAGCAGTGTGTTAGCTTGATGTACAGCTCATAAATACTTTAACATATGGCGTACGGGTTTCCAGTTGTGTTCTTGAGCTGGCCCCACATAGTTTACGGGCTGATCTGAGAAGGCATAACAAGAGGATAGGACAATTGACAGCCAATGAGGAAGGGTGGAGTAATACTTACAGGAAATAAACACTATTAGACAAATTTGAGGAAAAGTTGGTTATTTAGTCAAAAGCACATGTTCTCTTTCTTAGGGCCGTGAGTCCTGCCTTAGCTCTTTTAGTCCTTGTAACCTTTCAGTTTACAAAGGAGCAAATTGAAATTCAGAGTGATCAGTCACGTGCCCAAGTTCACAGTTTGTCATTGCTGGAGATGATTACCCAGGACTACTGGCTCCAAACCAGTGTTATTTCCACCATGTCTGGCTACCTTAAAACTTGAGAATGCCAAAACCTTTTTTTCTTTTACAAAATGAAAATAAGCTTCCCACTAAGACAAAGGTATCGCTTTCAACTCATGGTACACTTGAAATTCATGATCCAGTCTTGAAAAAGAATCTGTTGTGTCTTCAAGCATCATTCAGAAACAAGCAACCATGCTCTATCTCTTCTTAGATACAGTTCTCTCACCAGAAAACATACACATAGTGTATCATGAAAATCACTGTTTAACATTGGCATTATGGGTGAGCATTTAATAACATTATTACAATCATTCAGTTTAGTCCATATTTAGAAAAAGGAAAACATATATATTATATACCTATATATGTGTCATTAATATATTGAGCCAAGAAAATCTAAAAATATACAACATAAAACTGAGTATTATGTAATTATAGCAGAAAAGGGTTATTTTGGTGCCATTTTGAGTTGGTGTTGATTAGCCATGAAATGTTCACGATAAATTTTTAAATAAGTTGTATAAATAAGAAATAATTCATTAAAATAGTTTATATTTTTTAAACATTTTTATTGATTTATAATCATTTTACAATGTTGTATCAAATTCCAGTGTAGAGCACAATCTTTCAGTTATACATGAACATATATATATTCATTGTCACATTTTTTTCTCTGTGAGCTACCGTAAGATCTTGTATATGTTTCCCTGTGCTATACAATATAATCTTGTTTATCTATTCTACAATTTTGAAATCCCATCTATCCCTTCCCACCCTCCGCCCCCTTGGCAACCACAGGTTTGTATTCTATGTCTATGAGTCTATTTCTGTTTTGTATTTATGCTTTGTTTGTGTTTTTTTGTTTTTTTTTTTTTTTTAGATTCCACATATGAGCGATCTCATATGGTATTTTTCTTTCTCTTTCTGGCTTACTTCACTTAGAATGACATTCTCCAGGAGCATCCATGTTGCTGGAAATGGCGTTATGTTGTCGGGTTTTATGGCTGAGTAGTATTCCATTGTATAAATATACCACTTCTTCTTTATCCAGTCATCTGTCGATGGACATTGAGGTTGTTTCCATGTCTTGGCTATTGTAAATAGTGCTGCTATGAACATTGGGGTGCAGGTGTCATCCTGAAGTAGGGTTCCTTCTGGATATATGCCCAGGAGTGGGATTCCTGGGTCCTATGGTAAGTCTATTCCTAGTCTTTTGAGGAATCTCCATACTGTTTTCCACATTGGATGCCCCAAACTGCATTCCCACCAGCAGTGTAGGAGGGCTCCCCTTTCTCCACAGCCTCTCCAGCATTTGTCATTTGTGGATTTTTGAATGATGGCCATTCTGACTGGTGTGAGGTGATACCTCATTGTAGTTTTGATTTGCATTTCTTTGATAATTAGTAATGTTGAGCATTTTTTCATGTGCCTATTGATCATTTCTATATCTTCCTTGGAGAATTACTTGTTTAGGTCTTTTGCCCATTTTTAGACTGGGTTGTTTGGTTGTTTCTTATTAAGTCATATGAGCTGCTTATATATTCTGGAGATCAAGACTTTGTCGGTTTCATCTGCAAAAATTTTCTCCCACTCCGTAGGTTGTCTTTTTGTTTTACTTATGGTTTCCTTTGCTGTGCAGAAGCTTGTAAGTTTCATTAGGTCCCATTTGTTTATTCTTGCTTTTATTTCTATTGCTTGAGTAGACTGTTCTAGGAGAACATTTTTGAGATGTATGTCAGATAATGTTTTGCCTATATTTTCTTCTAGAATGTTTATTGTATCCTGTCTTATGTTTAAGTCTTTGATCCGTTTTGAGTTTATTTTTGTGTACGGTGTAAGGAAGTGTTCTAGCTTCATTGCTTTACATGCTGCTGTCCAGTTTTCCCAACACCATTTGCTGAAGAGCCTGTCTTTATTCCATTGTCTATTCTTGCCTCCTTTGTCAAAGATTAGTTGACCAAAAAAATAGTTTAGGGTTTTTGAAGAGCCTGTAAATCATATTTCATTTGTCAGAAGACAAAATGCCTGCATTTGCATTGATTCCTGAGTAAATCCCTGATTTGGCTGGATTGGAGAACAAGAAACCCCTTGGTCTCTCACCTGGGATGGTTCTTTTGTGAAAAGGTCTGAAAATAGAAAAAGTTACATAGTAAAAAATTAAGGAAAAATTACATAGTACAAATCAAGGGCAGAATAGCTGATACAAAAAAGAAGTTTTCAGAAGTTAAACATTTAACACAGATTTTTGCTCATCCTTCTCCAATGCCGGCTGAGGACCCGTCTCACTGCCTCTGCAACATTAGACAAATAGATGTCCCTTGTGTGTACTGGGCAGATAGGCCTTGTAATTGTCACATATTATATAGAACCACAGAAGCAGAAGTCTAAGGATTTGGATTTGCATGGGGCCCAAGATCCCCTGGGAAATATCCTGACAGTATTTGGGGTCAGGGTTAGACTGATGTGTGTAAAGCAATGCCCCTTCCCCTCCAGGCAGGAAAAAATGGGACCCTGGAAGTAGACAGAACATTATTGACTCCCATACCCTATGCCAGAGAGTCTAGGATTGTGTGCGGCCACCACTGACCTGGTGCCTCTCATCCCTGGAGCTCCTGAGTGATGTAACAAAGAATTAAGCCACTGGAACCTAAGCCACTCTGCTGTGGGAGCCAGTCATCAAAAGTCTGGTCTCAGTGTGAGAGTTATTAGTCCAGAGGAGAGAGGCAGCAGTGACACCATGTCCAAAAGCAGTAAAGTGACAGTGAGAAAGATGTGGAGTGACAGCCACAACCTCCAGCATTGGAGTTTCCCACATGTGTCCCCATCCTGGGACTTTGAGGGCAAAAGACGTGTCTGACACCAACAAGGCGGTGCAGGAGACTTGACTTATACACAGCACTCTTAAGACTTCTGAGAGAGATTTAGGGAAGGGAACCTGTGGAAAAGTCAGGATCTATTGATTATCAGGAGGTGAGCACAGAGCATTGAGATGTGGAAATTTACTGCAATTCGGATCATATATATTCACCAGCTGAAGAAGAAGGGAACATGCACAACACTACATAATATGCATATATACAGATTCTATAATATACATACATGCATATTGCATAATATAATCTATGGTAATCTTATGGTGGATCTTTGCCATTTGATCTCATTACTCAAACAGAAATGATAATTGCTCTTGAACTGTGTCCTTCATTTAATTCTAATGCCACTTCAGGGTAAATATATATCCTATGTGTGCCCACAGGACATTTATTCAACATATTAGTAAGTGATTTCTAAGTGTTGGGCACCATACAAAGCACTGGGTGGGCAAGTTGGATATGATCCTTACTCTCATGCATCTTATAACTGAGCCACTATAAATGCAATTATCGCTCAGAAGGTTTCATCAAAATTCCAAGTTTTAAGCATGTTCACTTCTGCCTGTTTATTTTTTTACATGTAAGAGAAAATTCTTCTTTAACCTAAGTGTCCACCAGCAGATGAATGGATAAAGAAGACATGGTATGTGTATACACACACACACACATATACATACACACACACATACAAGGAAATACTACTCAGCCATAAAAGAGAATGAAATTCTGCCACTGGCTGCAACATGGTTAGACTTGGAGGGCGTTATGCTAAGTGAACTAAATCAGACAGAGAAAGACAAATACTGTATGATTTCACTTATATGTAGAATCTAGAAAGTACAACAAACTAGTGAATAAAACCAAAAAGAAGCAGATGTGCTGATATAGAGAACAAACCAGTGGTTACCAGTAGGGAGAGGGAATGGGGGATGGGCCAGATAGGAGTAAGGGAAGAAATGTTATTATAGGATGATACACAATCATGTGTGTGAAATTTTTGAAAATTGCTTATACTGAAAAATCATCCATTGTCTATATAAAATTCAAATTTAACTAGATGTCCTGTATTTTACCTGGCAAGCATTCTCATGGCATAAAGTTCAGGTAAGTATATCCTTTTAATGCAATTACTAATACATACTCTTTCACTCTCCAAAATGTCTTAGTTTGTAAAATAAACCTATGAACCCTCTAGGTACAGGGCCTGAGAAGGATCTGATGTCTTTGAATGACTCTGTGGCCCAAAGCTAGATTTGGAGAATTCTTGTAGAAGGCTGAGGTTCCTGTGCTCTTGGCTTTTAAAAAGACAGATGAGTAGGTAAAGGGGAGGGCAACAGGAGAAAGCGAGGGAGGTTATCTGTGGGCAGTGCCGAAGGGTCTTGTAAGAGTTAAATGGACTTTCCAGATTTAGTCATTTTGAAAATTCTTTTCAGTGTGAGATTAGACCAAAAAAAAAAAAAAAAAAAAGAATCCTCATACATCACACCTAATTGCTCATGGATAAGCCTTCAAGAGGCTTTCTCTGAATGGACAAATTCAAGAAATGGAGGAGAATGTGAAAGTCACTGAAGCATCTCAAACCAGCTGAGTTGTGAGAGTTTGCCAAAATCTTGGTTGTGAAGTTTTTAACTTTGCTCTTTTGGACTAATTTGTATGTTGCTTTTAATTCCTTATACAGTTTTCCCTTCAGATAATGGAATTGCTTGAATATGACCCAATGGTGTTTGCTAATAAATATAAATCCACAGACCACTGACTCAGTTCTTAATCCCTTTTATTCTGACTTCAAGCACTACCGATTTTTTAAAGCTGTTCTCTTAAAATCCCCGGATTTCTTTGAATTGCCAAAATCAGCAGTGATTTTTTTCATTCTTGGTATTCTTTCTCCTCCTTTGGCTTCTATGAGCCTTGTTTATCTGGATCTCCTGTTTTCCTAACTTCTAGCTCCTCTCACCTCCTCTGGCCCCAAATTGCCCTCACTATCCTTAAATGCAGGCAATCTATGGGTTCTGTCTTGGTCTTTTTGTGTTTGTTTGTTGTTTTCCATAGTCTTCCTTTGCAAGTTTTCCCTTCTCTTAGATTCAACTAACACGTAGCCACTGGTGTGTTGGAGCCAGCTTGTCACAGCTCAGCTCTGACTGCCACCATCCCTTCCTAATTCCATATGCAATGGCCTCATGTGAAGATAGTAAATAGCACAAATCCAACAATCCTTCCCTCCACCCCGTATCTGGTTATTCAACATTTAACAGGGTGTCTCTGCCTATACCCAAGATTCAAACCTTCCTTAACCTAGTTCCAACCTATCCTTCAGCCTGATCTTCCAACGTCTCCTTTTTATGTGTCTTCATCTAATCAAATGAGACCATGCTGTGGTCTCCCAACTGCCGTAAGCCCTCCTACCACTGTGCCTTTGCTCCTGCTGTATTCTCCACTTTTCCCATGATGCCTTCCATCCTGCCCCAGCCTTGCTTTCTCAACTTCTGTCCCAATTGGGTGGGGGCGGGGCTCTTGTCTGACATTTTTCACATTCTAACTTGTATCTTGATTGTTTATATACTTGTCTTTTTTCCTTTACGAAGTCAAAAGTAAATCAAAACATGAGCCAAGCATTTTTTTTTTTTTTGGTTTGTTTTATACTTTGAAATGTAATGTTTGTCTCCTACTCTACCTAGTCCACTAACTTAAATAATCCATGCATCAAATACAGGTTCTTCAGTCACTGGATTTATCCAAATGGAAAAGAATTCAGACCTTATAGAGTGTCTTTATAGGATAAGAAAATAATTTGGCTTAGAACAATTGACTTTGAATCTCTCTGACTGCATAAGTCTTTGAGGGAGATGACAATTTATTTTAATAGGACCATGCCTTGATTTTACTGAGAACACAAGGGTTTTGTTTTTTAAACTGAATGACAATAGAAAAATTATTTTAAGCTGGAAATATAGGAAGTTATTACCTACTCATGGTAGATTGTAGCTAACATATCACATTGAAATTGCTTCAACAGATACCGAGTCCTTCCTCTGTGGAAGACACAATATTATGTGCTACACCTCATAAAATACTTTGAATTGCCAGAAAATAGAAACCCTGCCTCAATTTTTGTGTGCTAATGGTGTTGAAAACAAAAAGGGTGATTCATGTAGAGCAATCCATATTAAAATTTAAAATGCATTAAAATTAAATAAAGGGCATACTTCAAGAGCACATATAATTTACATTTGGGTAATAAGAGAAGAGATACTTCCTTTGCAGAATTTTCCCTTGATATTCCATGAGCAATGTCAACTATCGATGCCTTCAGCTTATAAATGTAGTGCAGTCATAGAAACAGAATTTTAAAATCCATTTGCCTGGCCTCATTTACTCTAAAAAAAAAGTCTCTATTGTATGCCTCTTTATCTACTTCCTGAGAGCTACTCTCATTTAATTTCACTGGTACTGATAGTGGTTGCGGGGTGTGTTTGTGTGTGTGTGTGTGTGTGTGTGTGTGTGTGTGTGTGTGTGTGCCTTTTGAGCTAGGAGATACAGAGCAGAGTAGCATGGTAAGTCTTGAGCTGTTACACTCTCATCTTACACTCGTACAAAAGACGATTGCACTAAGATGTGGAACATTGCACAAAGTCAATGAGACTCAGTGTGATTTCACGGAAGTGGCGTGTTGGAAACCTAGAATTTCTTACTAGCTGTTATGTTCACACTGCATACAGAGACGCTCTGAAGCGGGGCTCTTTATTTTTCTAATCTTATTGGGCCAGACTTTTTAACTACAACTGTGATTCAGGTAGCAGGAAGCAGGAGACATGGCCTTCGGGGGAAATGTCCTCCGCAGCTTCTCAGCAGGGCTGGACTCTGCTCAGCAATGATTCTGGCTCCAGGGAAATCTTGGTTCTTGACAATTCTCCAGGAGAGGGAGGTGGGTGAGGCAACCACTTTCTTCAACCTCCAGATTTGCCTAGTGACTTGGAATCACTGGAGTGTGTCCAGCTTGCTGGGGAAAAAAATAAAACCCTGGCTAAAATTAGTCCCCCAGAATAGCAGTAGGGCAGCCCTTCTCAAACCCTAGCCATGTCAGGCCTGACTCCTTTTCCACTGGTCTGACAGAACTTTCATATATCTGCTTGGGGAAGACACGGGATGGTGTGCTAATGCCAAAGCCACCCCATGCCGCACCTTCGTGCAGGTAAGAAAAAGGCAGCCTTCTGGGCAGATATAGCTTCACGTCTGGGTGCATGGCACCAGCTGGATTCCTGCCCCCCACAACTACCTTCCCCACCGGGTGCCCTTATGCAGGGCCTACATATACAGCTGCTATGATTTTCATCCTTCATTTGCTGTCATTGCTTCAAATATTATGAACAAAACAGCAACCACAGGTGTCTCAAACTTCAAATTTGTAATTTTCAGCAGTACCTTGGTGACATTCCATTAAGTGAGATCTGCTGGTAATAAGTCCCCTGATTACACCCCTGGCTTCTCACTTTGCCATATCCTGTCTGATCCAGACACTTCATTACCAAGGTTATAAGCAGATAAATCAAAGATAAAGCCTTACTTTAAGATGACTTTTGCAGCGGTTTATCTGTAAGACATGGCATAAATTTTCTCTGTATTATCACACTATTTTAAGTCTGTCTTGGGTGACTTCATATTGCAATCTCTATCTGTTCTAATCATCAGGTCATTAAATAACCTTTCAAAAGAATTGTTAATGTGCACTAACATAATTCTAGGGAATTTCTCTTGAAGTCCATGGTGGTTATAAGAAGAAAAAAAAAGTAACTTAGCACCATGCTAGGAATACATTCCTTTTCAGCTCAGCCACTAACATAACCCATTCTTTTTTATCTGTAGGAGAAGTGTCCTCTGCAAGGGCAGCCTTGAAGGCACAAAGACCAGAGAAGTTCATCTCCTTGGAGGCAAGGAACCCCCTCACATGAGAGAAAAAAAAAAAAAGATAAGGAACCCAGAGTATCTTGCTGCTGAATAGAGAGGGTTAAACAAACAGTAGAGAAGTGAAAATGGGTAAGAAGCACCTCGATATGATGCCTACAACAGCAGAGGTGCTCACTGAACCCTTGCTGGATGCTTGATTGGGGGTCTAACGCACAATGACCTTGAGACGTGTATCACCATCCAAGGACTCAGTTCTTTCAGACATGGAAAGCCGCTCCAGAGTTTTAGCTCATGTACGGTCCATGCCTTTAGACTCCCAGATGCCAGGCACTATTTTACAAATTCCCAAATGGGTTCTATTTTTCTACATATCTGACACAATGGAAATGCCTGTGATTGCATGTGCCTCACTGCATAAGCATATCCTGACAGGTTTAAAAAAAATTAATAGCTATTTAATTTACCAAGAATGTTGCTATTATTAAGGACATGTTGGTTCCAATGGATTAGGGCAGCTCATCACATTTTATATACTGCCAACATGTAGTGACACTTTTCTCTTGAGGACGAGTTTCATCAAATTGAATTGCTGGTTTCTGGTGTATATTTCAATCCATTTCACTGACTCACGGAGGGTGGGGTAAAATGACAAAGTTCTTGGGTCCTTCAGTCAGAGTTTTTCATATTCCCGGGTGCTTCTGCATTTATCTTTTTACCACCAGGTGCTATGTAAAACCAGGGTCAATAATTACCTGCAAATGACTTTTATGTATTCTAGAACAGCCCTCAGATAAACACGTTCGATCACAGGAAACAAATAAAACATAAGGCTGTCATTAAACAGAGGAGAGCTGGAGAGACAGAGTGAGAAAATCCCATGGCCATGCCAGCTAGAATGCTGTCCAAAAGGAGACTCCAGCAACTCTTCACCCTCAGGTACATTACGTACAGGATACAATTTCTGCCTTCGTAAAGGGATACAAGCCACTGGCCAGACACAGTGTAACAAAGCACACATTGTACCCACAAGGATGTAGGAATATATAAACAAAGAAAACCAAGTAACATCACTGTCAAAAGAAGAAATTAACTCATTTGTGCAGGCAACTTTCTGAACTAATTCGATTCAGACTTTAGCCTTCCCCCCTCTCCCACACCCCTTGGAATCTTTTACTTTAGACCAAATGGACTCATACAGCTGTCAGGAAGTAAGGCCCTTCCAGAGTAGTTGAAGAGATTCAGAAAGCACTGGGGTTGTGTGATGGTTGGCAATTCTATAAAGACATACAATGATTTAACTAAATTATAAACTCTCTATAGTATTGTTGTGGTTTGGTTTGGTTTGGTTTTTGTTTTTTTCTTTCAGTTTTATTGAGATGTAATTGACATACAGCACTGAATCAGTTTAAGGGGTACAGCATAATGATTGGACTTACGACATCATGAAGTGATGACCACAATAAGTTTAGTGAACTTCCATCATCTCATAGATCGAAAATTAAAGAAATAGAAAAAATGTTTTTTCCTTGTGATGAGAACCATTAAGATTTACTCTCTTAACAACTTTCATATCTAACACACAGCAGTGTTAAACTTATCCTGTTGTACATCACATCTCTAGTACCTCTGACTTATAACTGGAAGTTTGTACCTTTTGACTACCTCCATCCAATTCCCTCTCCCCTGACCCCTGTCTGTAGTGCCTTTTGGAGTTAATATATGTTATTTTCTAGTTAAGCCCATTTAAAATAGAAACAGGTTTTGAGTAGGTCGCTGATTTAGTCTTTGGACATATGCAGAAAGCCAAGAACACCCAGTAATGAAACTTCTGAGTCATTAAAGGAGAAGAATTGAGTCCTGACAGAAAATGAAGGCATTAAAAGGATTCAGTGTGTTTCTCCTTGAAAACTGTGTCTGGCAAAGTCTCCCTCTTACCTGCTCTTTTTCACCTTGGCAGTGGGAGATCAGGATGAATATAACTCCTACCAGGACTTTCTCCTGCATTGGTTATTCTAACTTAAACTCTCTTGCCAACACTCATTTGAAAAGCAACAGAATATTAAAGTGACGGGTCTGCCATGTTTATGTTACACTTTGATTTTCCTTAATCCTGAAGGAGGTTCCTTCAGAATTTTACAGTCCGATAGACCTGTGAAGACATTACGTCCAAATCCAGTCACTGGGTCCGTTAGTGCAAAACAGCATTTCTTGAACTCTTCACGCAGTGTACTACTTGTAGGAGATGTTAAGAGATCCACCATGAAGTCAAGTATTTCAAATCAAGTAAGTTTGGAAGCATTTCCTTCAGGATGACCTTCTTGAAATTTCTTAATGAACTCATTACAAAGGCTCATGAAAGTACTATTATGAAGAAACTTCTTCTTGGTTGAACTCATGGTTTTCCAAACTTCTTTGACAATAAAACTTGTTTTGAGAAGCACCTACAAGCATCTTGTAGAACTAGAGTCAACAAACCATATGTTTGGAAAATACTATCTCTTAAAGAACAACAGGAGTGGAGCAACTATTATCTGTATGTAAAAGAGAAAAAAAACATACAAAACCCAGAATGCTTTAATAATACTTTAGTATTTTGTGGTCACCACGAAATAAAACTTCCTACAAGTCACTAGAAGAGTGAATTTGTGAGCAAGTGACATTATGGTTATAGTTTTAAATGAAAACGGAGTATATAAGTGTATCTTCATATACTTTATTGTTATTGGTTGTCAATTTACCCTTTTCTTAGAATGATAATATGATAACAATAGTTTGTCTTTTTTTACATCATTTGGATTTACCATATTGAGTACAAACTGTACTTAAAAAATTAAAAACTGTGCTCGCTTTGGCAGCACATACACTAAAATTGGAATGATACAGAGAAGATTAGCATGGCCCCTGTGCAAGGATGACACGCAAATTCGTGAAGCGTTCCATATTTTTTCAAAATTGTAGAATAGATAAACAAGATTCTACTGTATAGCACAGGGAAATATATACAAGATCTTACGGTAGCTCACAGAGAAAAAATATGAGAATGAATATATATATGTTCATGTATAACTGAAAAATTGTGCTCTACACTGGAATTTGACACAACATTGTAAAATGATTATAAATCAATAAAAAATGTTAAAAAATTAAAAACTATGATGATTATTTTAATTTGTGAAGCTGTGAATTACATACCAGGCCAAGTTTTTTCCCATTGGTTTTCATTCTGTGACCTATTAAAATAGTTGAGATTGAAAAAAAAATCACTTTTCTTCCAAATTCTCATAATTGAAATGTAGGTGTTTTATGCACATATTTTCCTAAAACCTTTTGGAGTGAAATTCTCACAGAATCTCCATCATGGAATCATTTTCACTTCATTTAGAATAGGCCTGCATGAGTAGATTATTCGCAGCTCTTATCAGGAGGAACTAAGTTTCTACCTACTTGAAACACAGTGCCCTGGTTGCCACGACACAATGTTGGATCCATGCTTACCTTTATCCCGATAATGGAGATTTGTTGTCCCAGAATGAGGCCTTCTAACCTGCTCTTTCTGGTGTGTCACTCACATGAAAGACCTCTGCTTCCCTTTACTCTGCTGTGTAGTCCTGGCCTGGGTTCCTCCGATCCTCTTATCCCTCAGAGACCCACCCCTGGGCTCCAGCATCCGCCGTCAGCACTGCTCACGCGAGTCCTCCTACAGATGACCTTGGCCAGCTCATTCATCTCCAGCCAGAGCTTGCCTCCCATTCAACTTCTGGCACCTACAGTGTTTAGAATCACAAGTCCAGCAGTAAATTAATAATATTCACAGGCATCGACTTTAAAGAAGCATTGGATTTAAGAACGTGACAGAGAAAACTAAAAAGAAAAAAAGGGGGGAGCTGGAGCCTAAGGTCGGGGGATACCTGTTCTCATCTGCCAACTGATTTAATCTTCCTGGGAACCATCTCTTGTTTGGTTTTGCAATTTGTTTGCAATTTGTTTTTCCTTTGCAACCATCTCTTATTTGGCATCTGCCCACCTTGACAGAATTTTGCCTGGAGATTTTGGTAAAAATACTCAACAGAGAAGGACTCGACTCAATTTCCTTTTTCTTCTTTCTCCTTCTTACTACTGCTATTAGGGAATCTCCCTGGCTAAGGGGTTCAAATTCTCTGCCTAGTCTAGTGGTATCCAAGTGTTGGTCTGGGAAACTCTGGGAGGGGGGAGCCGAGACTCTTTCAGGGGTCCGTGAGGTCAAAACAATTTTCATAATAATATAAAGATGATCGTTATGAATTGCTTCTTTCTCTCACTTGCTTTCATGGGTGCATGTGTTTCTATCAGTAGAAATCTCTGATAGTAAGAACCAGTTTTTCCAGTTTCAATTAATAGAAGTTGCCAGGCAATGTGCTACATAATTTCATATATACAAATATTAAATTGTTACCACAACCCCAGGAGACAGCTACTATGTCAGCTCTGCCAGTGAGTAAACTGAGGCTTAGAGAGGGGGATTTGGACATCTGTAGCCTGCAAAGCCCTATGCTCCTGATAGCCAGAATTTGACCCTATGTTTATCTCCTGTGGTTTTACCTCTACAACTCGATGGTAACATCTGCCTGAATGATTCCATTATTTCCTTTTAAGAAAGGACTAGCAGCTCCACCAACAACTTTCTCTTTACATTGTGTGATCATGAGGTTTGAGTCTTTCCAGCTAGGAAACTGGATGTGACGCTCTATTGGACTCTCAGTAGATGCAATACCTTGTTACTAATTTGTATGTAAGCCACCAATTAGAAAACTTTCTTTTGATCAGAAGGATTTTTTTTTTAAGAAAGTCAGAATTTCTAAGACTGAATCTTCTTCAAAATGTGAATTCTACTCTGTAATGCTGGTTATCTGGCATGATCTGCCCAAGTTGGGGATGTCTCTGAATGAGGTTTGTTTTACGTGGTCTTTGACATTTTAAGACTGACTGGCAGGATTGTCATTTCCTATTACACTTGTAAATGCAACCAGAGGACACTGGACAATGGGCCACCCTCAAAATAAATAAAATTTCAAAAGTGCTTGTCTGAGCATCCCAGTAAGATCAAAGAGATCAGTGGTATTTTTACTGGGCTTGTGTTTTATGATAGCAGAGTACTTCTGTCTTATTTATCATTCATCTAGACCTGCCAATCAGCCAGTATGGGTCAGATGTCACCAAAAAACCAAACTAAATCGAAACAAAACAAAACAAAACAAAAAAGCAGTTACTGATTACATGGCTCCAACCAACTGATAAAATCCACTCCATCTGCTCAGATGCCCAGCTGCCATGGCCGTTACAGTTGCGTGTATTAGTTTGCTAATTAGCCCTGTAATTAGTTTTGTCTGCATGTGTAATTATTCTCTCATGTCGATGGTGTTGGAGGCACCTGCTCTTTGACCAATGCTTCTGTTGACAGTAAGATCTGCTCTATACATGTTTCCAGTTTGGAGTCATGCGTGGGTTCTAATTCTGTAACATGGTTTCTTTTCATCATAAACATGTATAAAAGACTTCCTAGCATATTAAAAATGGCTCATTTGAAAATTTCTTTCTAAAAACGTGCATTACAGAGTTCGACGGACTCTGACTCCATTTGAATAACTCACTGCATGGCCTTCATACGCAAGTTCACTGGGGCCCATTGTTTGGGATATTATTGACTTAACATTCATTAAGAGACTCATAAAAACTTACTTCCTGCATGTTCAGGGCATAGTGTTTAAGCTGTAAATATGGCAATATGGATGTAAATATTGGCTTAAAATGCTTCTTTGAGTCATTTATTTCCTTTATCTTATTGTCTCTAAATGGCCATTCTCTTCTGTTTAGCCTGGCCCTCTCCCAGTCTCCCAATGTGCTTTCTGAATTCCCAGTGGCAGTTTTGTTGGGATTCTTCCCGAAAGAGTCAGGGGGCACTGAACGAGGGTAATTTTTGTTCTCACTCTGTTCCAGACACTCCGTAGCGGCTGAACATGAAGACGGCACTCCACTGGGATGACCTCTGATTCTTGGCAGAGGACAGCGACTTCACTCAGGGAATTCACTCCACTTGAGGAGTCTCTAGTGTTTGTTGAGATCTCTGTGGAAACAAACACTCAGAGGGTCTTTGTGGAACAGTCCAGAAATAATTGAGTAAGCAGGGAGACCCCTACCTACCCCCTACCTCCAACAACAACAGCAAAAAATGTCAGGTTACACTTTCTTTTAAGGACTCCCTAATTGATGTCCTTGTGTAAATAACTGCCGTTTCCCGAGCACTTTCTCTTTTCCCTTTGAGAAAAATACAAAAGAAAAGTCAACCGCATCAAGACATAAATTCATTTTTACAGCTGAATAAGCTTTGTCTTTGGTTGTTTTAAAAATGAAATAAATGGGAAAATATTTGTTAGAGAATAATAAACACACCCAGGTATTTGCTGCTCTTCTTGGGCTGGGCTAAGATTGAAGGGGCTCAGTGAGACCACCTGTGTTTCTTGGTGCAAACCCAGCGGAGCTTCAGAATTTGTAGAGTTGGTTTCAATCCAGCGACCTGGCTACATTCTTGGATCTCTTACTCAACATAAGACATCAAGATCACTGGAAACTTTAACAAAAATATCAACAACCAGGAGAGCCAGTTAGCCTATGGTTTGACCCACCCCCCACCCCAAGCCCGCACACCCTTCCATCAGTCTATTTCTTATCTTCTGGGAAATCAGTTCAGCCTTCAAGGCAGGGGAAGGGGCCACCTGAGGGTACAGCTGCTCAGTCTCCTGTAGGAGATGAGGCATCTACAATCACCCCCAAAGCACACATTTGCAAAGATGGTTGCTTTTTATTCTGCTTTTCCACTTGGCCAAATGGATTCCTCCACAGTAACTCTAAAAGCATCAAAGGAAAAAGCAGCACACTCTGCAGCATTCCACGATGGAATTCAATCAAAGAAACGTAACTCAAAATCATTTCAGAAGCAATTAATAAGTGGCTACGCAGAAGCACCTCTTCAAGGAAGCTGGCTCTTGAGCCCAATAATCTAAAACCAGCCCAAGAATGGCAGCAAAGAGGAAGGAAAAAGATAATAAATCTTATTTTCCACTTGTCCTCTCAGTATATGTCAAAATCATTTGGATACTTCTTGAAGTAGCTGTTTGGGATGTTTTTGTTCAAGTTCCCAAAGGTCTACTTAGTTTAACTACCATTATCTAAAATAGATGGTCCAATGGCCGTATCAAATTTAATAGTAGAAAGTGTGGGCTGTAGATAAGAGTTCGGATCACTGCTGAGTCGGCCAGCCTTGTCTCAGGACCAGGTCTCCCAGTCCCCATCTGTGTGACCTTGGACAGGTGAGTTAACCCTTTTCAGCCTCAAAGTTCTCACATCAAAATGAAAAGATAAGATTCTGGCTTCCCACACTGTGTTTCGTGAGTGCACCGGGTTAGTAGGTATTATGTGAAGAAAGATTTCTGCCTTTATTTGTATTTTAGAAATGCAGTATGAAAGTTACATGGTGTTTTATGACAGGATCACTCACTTCTTTTAATATATGAATTACTGTCATAAATTGGGGGTGGGGGGCAGATCATATTTAACAGTATGTAAACATATTTGACTATGGGACTCTTGTTCTTAGACCACTATGGGAATGGTGTCATCTAAGGTTGCTTCCAGCTCTAAAATTCCATTTTTCAATCTGAAGGAGCTAATTGCAAATTGGCGTGTATACAAAGGTCATCATCACAGCAATTATTAATCATCACTGAACGATGCACTTCACAGGTGGATGTGTGGGAACATGGAAAACAGTGGGCATGA
Organism: Camelus ferus; assembly: GCF_009834535.1. NCBI lineage: Eukaryota > Metazoa > Chordata > Mammalia > Artiodactyla > Camelidae > Camelus > Camelus ferus. Next base: position 53,003,518 of record NC_045709.1, read on the forward strand.
ATAACATCCACCTCAGTGGGAGGGTTTTCCTAGTCTCCACCTCATCTCCTTACCATTGAGGGGCTGATCTCTCTTGCACACATGGCCTTGGTCAGGGAAATAAGGCTCCAAACTCATCCTAATGTAAACTGGTATTACTCATGACATCCTATATTTTCCTCACCTCCCTATGGGGCAAGCCATCGACAAGGTCTGTTTCTCTGCTCAGCGTTGTACCCGCTACACATACATCATTTTTTTCCCAGAAAATAAAATAAATCTTCTTTTTAAATATTTTAAACCAGTAGCCTCTGTTACAATCTTAATACTTTAACTAGAATAGTTTCCTGAATCTAATATTCATGTATGACTGACCTATGACCTATATTGAATTGTGTAAGTTTCTTTCTCTCTGTTGTGATTATGACTTAGCATCCCAGGTTAGGAAAGCCAAAATGATGGTAGACGTGAATAACTGAGTTGTCTTTCCAGTGACCATTCTGTTGTGTGTTTTCATAGCTCAGATGTCTTCTTTCCCCAAATTGTGAAAGGTATAAAAGTGATCTGTGATTACTGTTCATACATGATAAAGAACATCGAGTTAATTAAAATTTAAAGTAGATTAGTATTTTAGTTATAAATTTACACTTAAAGTTCTAGATAAAAATAAATGATAAGCATGTTTCCCTGTCAACAATTAATCACCTGCTTCACTTTAGTGATTAAATCCATGTGCGGTGGTGCCAAAACTTATTTAACACCATGGTGGCCATGAAAATGCTCCTCCCAAATCTCCTGTTGCATGGAGTGTAATTGATTGATGGCTTCAGCTGCTACTCTCTGAATACACCACTGAATCTTAGCAAAGTTCACATTTCCCACAGGCATTGCTGAGAAACACAGGACTTCCTTGATAAGCAACGTTGGCTTGTGGACTCTCTATCAACCTTGTCAAAACTGTTCAACTGAACTACTAAGACCGACCCAGACTGCCTTCCTTCCCTTTCTCTTTCACAAGGATGAGACCTGCATTTTGGTCTGATGGCCCTCCCTCTCCATTTTCCCTCACTGGCATTTACGCTAATAAATCTCTTGGGTCACTACTTTTATCTTGGCCTCTGGCTTTTAGAGGCCTTGAGCTAACATGAACCAATTCCCTATTTTGGGACATTCAATTTATTTCAAGTTTTTCACATTTGTCTGTTTGTTTTTAATAAATAACATTGCAATGAAATTTCTTATAAAATCTGATAAGTGGCCATTATTAATTAATTCCTTAGGATATAATCTCAGAGGCGTAATTGTGGGTGGCACAGAAGTATATTTTTTAAGGCTTTTGATACATGTTGAAAAATTGCCTTCTGGAAGTTATTCCAATTTATCTAACCAAAGCAAATTACTCTTTTCTTTTAGAGTGTTTATATTTTTTCTTAGTGACTTGTGAGTTTTGCATATTAAGGACAATAAACTTAGCCAAATAATTTTAAGTGTTAGCAATTATTGACATAAGTAATTGAGTCAAATAACCATATTAATTGAATTCCACCTACTGGAATAAAACTTAAATCTTTCCACATTCATGAGTAGACACACAAACTCGCAATATCTAGAAAATATTGTACATGGTATTATTAAATTGAGCAAAGCAAAATAGAAAAATTTGTCTTCTGGAAGAATTTCTATGAAGCCAGTAATATTAAGGATTGCTGGTAAATCATCTTGGTGAGCAGCTAACAGAATCAGGCCAGAGATAGCAGAGGAATTTTGTGTGGGCATGTGCATTAGTTTACTTTCCAAAATAATCCCATCTGGATGCATGAGAAATGTTCTATCTGTTTCAGCTCATTAGGAGACAAGATTCAAGCAAACATGCTCATTGATTTAACATGCCGGATCCACGAGAAATGAGTCATCCATTGCAATTTGCTCCACCAAGTTTGGGATGGAAGATGGCCCGCATGTGTTTTCCGAGTTGCCCATTAATTTATAGCTCAGAAAACCATACTACATTGGCTGTCTCTAAATCAGGTACCCAAAGCATTTTGAAATTCGCATAGTGGGAGAAAATGAATGGTCCCAAGCTCAACTCTTATTTTAATGGATTCTTTAACCTTTGGGGTCAAAGAGACAACATTACTAATTTTACATAAAACGGCCCTGTATAAAGATATTTCATAGAACCCTTAGTGTACTATACTGAGTCTCGACATAAAAATAGGCTTTGAAAATGTACTTTAAGTACCTAGTTTAGAACTGTTCCATTTTTCCCATGTAAACAATATTTATTTCCTGTTCTTTTCTACAACTACTGACCAACTCTTGGATTCCCAAGTGAATAACAAAAATCTTACTAAACCCATAATGGACTGAACAGGAGCTGTGAGGAGTTACAGAGACGGCATGGCTCCCCACCCTTAGGGTTTCCCTAGCTAGTAAAAAACAGAAATGAAAATGCCTAAAAACCATTTAGGTCCATTTAAAAGCTGCAAAGTATCAACTTACTTTTAAGGGGCAGTAATAGAGAAAGGGAGCTTAACATTTGCATTACTGACTTGAGCAAAACAAAAGAAATGAAACCATGAGCCTATTAGAAGGACCAATGAAAGAAATGGCCCTTCAGAATGTTATATATTCATTTTCCTGGAAAATGCCTGCTATTTTAACTTTCAGCATATCTCTTGACGCAATAATCTATGATGATTAGTGTGTTAATATTTTTACAACACATCTCTTTATTTGATTCTGACATTTAGACCCCTAACAATAGGAAGGTAGATGGTTGTGTGTATGTGGTCATTTTAATTGTGTAGTGTATACTGCAGTTAGAATTCTTTTTAGCACTAGGATAATTACACTAATGACTTTGTTTTAAATCAATTGTATGAAATAAACCTGTAAGCAAAACCACTTGAAATAGCATGAATAATGTAAAAGCTTCTATTTTTATATAACTGACTGAACCACTTATATTGAGATTTTTTTAGGACCAAGTGATTTAAAATAATGTTTTCTTTATTTAAATTATAATGACAGAAATGTATCTCTGTTTATCAAAGCCAAAGAAGCTGACAAACAGGACAAATGCAGAGCCCCAGCTGCCTGTTTGACAATTTTATTGCCCCTGAAGTGTGGATTGGATGAATTCTTGTTCTCTTTCTGTCCTAAACTGTTAAATTGGTATTTTCAGTGCATAAAGTTAAAGATTGTCACATTTATTCCAAAACTGAGCACGTCTCAGGGGAAGGAAGAGTTCCTGCATGTTGTGGCTGAGAACTGGCCTCCCAAAAATGCCTATGTCCTAATCCCCACAACCATGACTGTGCTATATGATATGACAAGAGGGAAGGAAACTTGCATATCGAGTTAAAGTTGCTAATCAGGGGTGACTTTAAAAAAATGAGACCATCCTGGATTGTCTGGGTCTATCCAGTGTAATCACAGGGGTCCTTAAATGTGGAAGATGGAAGGCAAAGAGTCAAATCCAGGGAGAGACCATCATGAGAAAGACTTGATTGGCCATTGCTGGCTTTGAAGATCAAAAGGGACCTTGAGCCAAAGAAAGTGAGTAGCTTCCAGAAGCTGAGAAAGGCAAAAGGCGGATCCTCCCCTAGGACTTTCTGAAAGGAATGCAGCCATACCTTCACCTTGATTTTAGTCCGTTGAGAGCCATATCAAATATTTGACCCCCAGAACTATAAGATAATAAAATTGTATTGTTTAAAGACACTAAATTTGAGATCATTTTTCACAGGAAGATAATATACTATAGGGTCAGTCAGTCATTTGGATTTTTAAAGGTCAGGTGTGTTTATGTCTATGTGTATATTGCATGTGTATGTATAATACATATACACATGCATATGCACTAGATTTTATGTGTTATTAAATGTGAGTTTTTAAGCATGATGATAGGCCAAATTCAGGTAAAGTTCTCATGGATGTTTCTATTTAGGGGAGTATAACTCAGTAGTAATATAAAAGTACTTGGAAAATCCTAAATCTTAAAAAGTAACCCATTTGTATAAACTTTGCAGAGAGCTGTATGACTAGAAACTCATATCTGGGGAAAACAAAGTCTGATTCCTCCAGATTGATTGTTTTAGGCAGGAAGCTACAAGAAGATGTCCTCCATGAAAAGAACAAAGAAGGCCTCATGTCCAGGAAGGAAGGGATCCAACACAAGAGTGACAGAAGGAAATCCTCAGGATTACAGTGAAGAGAAAGCCCAAGATGACAATGCAGCACCAGAAATTTGGGATGCCTGTCCATACTAGAAAGGTCAGTCATATTCTGGGGAGACACCTTTCAAGAGTGAAACCAATAAAATAATCAATGCTCTAAAGGCACAAGTTTGGGCTTGAATTAATGGCAATTATTAATTCTGTAAAAACCAAAAAGTAGTGCAGAAAAGGAATAGCAATTACATTATACTATATAATTTCACTGCCAATGTTTTCACAACCACAATAATACAACCCTGAGAAGTGAATGAACCAATGTTAGGCTATAACCTTATTAGGAGAATGGGGGACAGGAGGTTGCTTCTGTAGTGGATGATGGGGTGTGAAAGAGACTAAGTCCTTATTTTCCAAAGTGAGAAGCTAAAAAATTAAAGTCTAAATACATAGGTCATGTCTATAAGTTCAAAATCAAGAAGTAGTGAAATAAGCAGGTTCTTTAGCCATGTGGAGGTAAATACCAAAATAACCAGTTATGTGAGTTGAAAAGTCTTTTCTACTGAGGAAATGGTCTAGGGTAGAGGGGCACTGAGCTGCCGTGTATCTCAACAAGCCTCATACAGCTACACTGTACTTTAAACTACATGTATGTTTAAATTATGTTCAATAAGTAGCCTAATGAAATTGAAAATTTACATCTAAGATAAACAGTATGTTTTAATAAGTACCTACACCTCCCATCTCTGCTGAGCCCAAAGCCTTGATCTCACCAAGGGTTGATGTTGTTGTTGATACAAATTAGCCCTTGGGTTCTCAAGGTTTCCCAGTGACTTCACCACAGGATAAAGAGGTCTGAAGGTTGACACTTTGTAAAGAGGATCATTAAACACATTAAACACATCTCATCCCCTTATGCCCTGTGAGTCTGATATCCATTGGAATTCAACTATCTTATATGTTAGTTGCAAGCCTGGATTTGGCTTTTTAGTCAAGGGAAGATTTCTTTCAAATTTCCTAGAAATCGAGACTTAGCATTCCTCATGGGGAGAACTGTGAAGCAGCATGTCCAAATTTGCAAGCAGGGTGCGCCCATCAGGCCCCAAAACCCAGGTGGGCTGCCAACCTGCCCTTAGGTCGTGGGCACTGGGCCTTGAGCCATGTGTGAGTTGCACAGGAGTAACAGGAGTAGACAGTATGTGCCTACCTTCCAGAGAGATGAGAAGTTCTTGCCTTAAGAGATGAGAATAAAGGGAACAGGAGAAAAGAGTCTCTCTTATATAGAGAACTTGAGAGGGCCAGTAGCTGCCATCAGTTAGTTAACAGATGTTTATGGACTCAACGCCTGACACCAGGCATTGGATGCCAAACTTAGCATAGTTCTGGGCTTTGCCAACTGACTTCTCAGTAAAACTTATGGACTCATTGATTCTTAGCCTCCTGACAAGTTACATCTTGTTCCATTCTCTCTCTTTCTCTATTCCTCATTTTTGTTCTGGGGATGTTTCTCTCCTTTCTTTCCATTTTCAAGTTTGGGTGCAATATCTATTTGAGAGATTTCTAAAAACAACCCAAAGCTAAAACAACCAAGCCAAGCATTAAAGATATAAACTAGCAACAAGAAAACAAGCAGGTATCTTTTATGTTTTGTTGCAGCTTTATACTATTGAACTGTTTTGCAGCCAGCAACAAAGCAAACAGATGAAAATTCTCTCTGCTGATCCAGAAATACCATTTATGCCTGTTAGCATTTTTACATAAGAAGAAAGATCCTTATGAAATCATTTCTTTCCTGTAAATCAGAAACAAAATTATTTTGTAGAATAAAGTCCCTGCTTCCCTATTATTATGATAGCCTGTAAATCTGGAAGAAAGGACAAGGAAATGTTGTCTACATCAAGGTGAACTCTCTGAGGATGAAGGGATAGCCTTCTATGTAGCCTCATTAGCTGATGCAAGGACATTACATTCTGGAAAATAGGCAGGCGCACTGGGAGGAATTGAGGAGATTGAATCTAGTTAGGCATGAAATGAGATTCCAGAAGTAAAATATATAGAATGCAAGAATAAGCAGCAAAAATGAAAAAGAACTCAAAGACACTTTGTTCTGAATTCTCACCTAGGACACAGTAGTGCAGAACTAAAGTAGCCCAGTGCATTTGCAGCAGAGTAAGGAAAATGGCTCAAATGGCTACCCCTTCTTGAGTGCCCACTGTATGCCAGGTACTGTGAGATGTTGTCTCGAATCCTCGTGAGAACCTTGCTAGGCATATCCATCCCCTTTCACAAATGAAGGCTGAATCAACTTGTCCAAGGTCACCAGGCTGTTACCTACCATGGCCAAGATCCCAACCTAGATCCATCAGATAGACAGACTCCAAAGCCATCCTGTCTCCATCATTCCAAACTGCCTGTCAGTGTGTTAAATAGACATTCCAAAAATGTTTTTCAAACTAATGAATAAATGCAAGAAGTGGGTTCAGGAAAAAAGGACTCTGAAATATGGGATTACAGCTATTAGAAGGAGGGTATAAATATGCATCAGACTTGAGTAAGGACTTTTGTGTGTTTTCTGAAGAATGTGCATCTGGAAGTGAGATTTAGTTGATGGATAGAAAAAGAAAGAGGAGGTCTGTGAGTAAAGAAAAGTTGCTAGAGAAAACAACTTTATTTGAAAGAAAAAATGACCCTAGGGCAATAATAAAAGCCATCATAGGAACACTGAAAGCCAACAAAAAATAATATTAATGGGAAGTTTGAGAAAAAGAACAACAATCCTGGCAGCAAAAACATAGATTAATTGTTATGTCGATTCTACTTCTGATTTCAGTGATGTTATACCAGAAATAAATGTGGCTCCTAATTAACTCAAAGCTATATAAGATTCTCTTATTCATTGAACTTCATAACGCAAGCAATAGAATATGTATTTCAGCATCTTAAGTGAAATTAACAAATGATCATGCTACTTACCCCTGGGGATATTTGGTACTAATAACATTGCTTATTCATGTAAGTGCCAAATGCTTTTTAAGTCTTAAGTTTCACTTAAATTAATACTATTCATAAATTCTATTCTATGATACTAAGTTCTGCAGGTTAATTATATATCTTACATTGCTTCCTTGTTACCAGTTTTACTTGTCTTTAAGTGGATCTTTCTTGTTGTTTGAAAGAGGCCCGATCACTCTTATTAGATTCATTGCCTTGTTTAATTAGGTTAGCTGACTGTTAACTCTATTGCATTATCAATTCCATGATCTCCCCTATATCTCCCCTAATACTGTCTTTGATGCTGCATTCCTTAAGAAGAATGAGTTATTCATCAATAATGTGGTGTAGAAAAAATGTGGATTTCCATTCCCTTTCCAATAAGCTGCCTTTCACACTGAGTATCCTCTTCCTCTTCCATCACCCTGAATACAAAATCCCCACAATCATTATTGCCTCAATCACCGTCACCATCACCATCAAGTCCTCAACAAATATATTTTCTGGCAACACTTTTGTGACTTGTGAAGTTTTAGCATCACTCCACGTATATACTGAGCTTTTAATGGAGCAATCTTCTCAGACATGGTTCCTGTCTTCCAGGAGGAGTTTACCTCCCCTCTAGCCTTATTCCTCACTTCTTTTCTTCAAATTTCTTCCATTCAAAATGGCCTACTCACCATTCCCCTTCTATAACCTCGTCCCATCTCCTTACATTTGTACAGGCTTTTCTATTTAAGAGGCATTCCCTTCCCAAGTCATCAGATTCAGTGCAAACGTCACATCCTCCAAGAAGCCCTCTATGTTCTCCTCTCTGTACTTTCTATCTCTTTAAAATCTTCTCACTGCACATCCTTACAGTTATTCATCAATCTGACTTTTATTCCAATATTTTATGTCTTCCATACAGTAGAATTTAATACATGTTCATTGATGGAATGGACGAATAAGTGAATTTATAGTGTTGGCCTTGGTTTAGCTTGCAAGAGTTAACACGTCTTTATCCTCCACTGGAATGGGATGGAACAGAGGTGTCAGTATGCATGTTTATATCCTCCTGGCAACTTTCAGAGTAAATCCCACAAAGTAGACACTCACTGCATGTCTGCTAATTCAAAATAAAGCTAATATTCTGATGGAGACTAAGTAGATGACTGCTGTGAAAAGATGACGTGTGAGAATATTGTTACAGCAGCAGCAATGCTCAAGAATATGGAAATGTCTTTTTAAACTGAAGTATAGTTGATTTACAATGTTGTGTTAATTTCTGGTGTATGCATAGTGATACATTTATACATATATATATATATATATATATATATATATTCCTTTTCATATTCTTTTCTGTTATAGGCCATTACAAGGTACTGAATATAGTTCCCTGTTCTATACAGTAGGATCTTATTATTTATCTATTTTATATACAGTAGTTAGAATCTACAAATTTCGAACTCCCTATTTGTTCCTCCTCATCCCCTTTCAAATGTCTTTTAAGAGATAACTGACCAATTGTCCTGACCATACCATTAAACTTGGTTTTCAAAACTCAAGTAAGAAAAAATAAAGTGTTCCTACAGATATGGAGGGGAGATTAATGGGCCTTGGTTCTGAGAATAAGAAGAGTCATATCTCTTCACTCCCCATTTCGTGATGTTCTAAACTGGTCAGAGGATGGGGCATAAGAACAGCTGTCTGCATCCTTGTTCTCTCATGTTCTCTGTGCCTTCCCATGATCTACAGGCATGCAAGGGGTAATGGAGTCACAGCTGTCTGCGCTGGTAAGCAGGCACACAGTGGTGAGTCCCTCATGGTCCCAATGCCTTTAAGTGGCCTCCAGGATTACAAAGTGAGAAGAAGGAAGTACATAACGTCATGGGGAGAACTTGAGCTGAAGAATCAGACCCATCTCAGTTTGAATCCTGGATCCAATCCTTCCCCAAAGTCACTCCACTTCTTGGATTATCATCTTCCTCATCTGGAAAAGAAGTGGGATAACATCTTCTGCTCCATAAGATGGATCTGAGGATAAGCAGATAGATGGATGGACAGACAGACATTCTGGAGTACAACTTCTAGCATTCCAGGAGGAAAAGACTTAGTGTTTTCAACTTTGTTGGGACCCGGAATTGGAATGGATCCCATATTTACCGAATTTAGAACCTTAAGTAATTTGAGATCTTAAACAAATACTGAGACTAGTATAGATATATCAAAGGTCTAAGGCTACCTAGACAACGGTGTTAATATTAAGTAAGTCGGAGTTCAGGGTGGTAAATATTTGTAGCAAATACAAGCAACGAAAAGCTCTATTGTGTCTTAGAAGTGAGGAGTGACTCTCGTGTTGCTGCATGTTCCAGCAAAGTGGAGTTGAGGAAGAAGTCGCTTTTTTGTCTAGTTACTCAGCAAGGCTTTGGGAAAGAGGTGAAAATAGGGGAAGAGAGGGGCCTAGTTTAGCTAAGGATACGTGGCGTTTCCAGGAATGAGGATTAAAAGGAATTGATTAACTCATCAAAAAAGACAACTCACGGGGACTATAAAATAGAAAGGAAAATAAGAAACACCTGGGTTTCTCCCCCTGGTGTGCGCGTGCACAATCTCATGCTATCACTTATTTACTCACTCATTCATTCATCTATTCAGTCATTTAACAGGTATTTAGTAGGAACTGTGTACCAGGTGATAAGGGCTGAGAACAAAGCAGAAAGTTCTGTGGGCCCCACGGTGTGGTGGGGTAAACAATCTCTTGAGTGTATAATTATAAAAGGAAAGGTAGATGCTACAAGAAAACCCTCAGTTCTCGCCTCCGTATAATAAGGGATTTGACTAGCTAATTATGTGTCTCTTCCATCTCCAAAACTATGTTTGTGAGTGTTAAAGCCCACTTTGCCAATACGCACTTTGCAATTCAGCTAAGATTGTCCAACAGAACATTGCCTATTTCCAACGTTCAGCACATCTGACATCCCTGAACAGCTGGCTGTTACCTTTGCAGGCACTTGAATGTACACTTGTGCCTACAAGCCTGCAGACCTAATCACACACACACAGGCCTTGGAGTGGCACAAAGCACTCAGGGAAATGTGGACATTAGAAAATTATCTTGGGAAATTATCATGGGATTAAGAACCTGCATTAAGGTCAATAGGCGAATAACTACAAGTATTTGTCCGTTTTTATGAGCTAACAATACTTAAGACATTATCCTTCAGGGACGAAATTTTGTTTCTTAATCTTTGTCTGTCCAATGGTTGATTTTCCTGTAACTCTACGAAATAAAGAAATTTTCCTATGTTTTAAACATAAAAAACACGAGTTCTTACGATTTTTTAAAGAAGTCTCAAGTAATTCAAAGCTGCTTAAGCACTAAACCTACAAGTTATTTCCCCCTTCTTGTTTTTGAATCACTCATCTCCAATGTATTAGTCACATTCCTTGAGGCTGAACTTCATGTTATTAATTTCTGAAAACTTCTCTTTATATAAGGGTATCTGGATTCCTACAAGAGCATTAGAACAAGATCAGTCTGTTCCTGACATGACAAATTATACGGTTTCTATGTGAACATTGCCCTTCTTCATTCAGAGTCAGAGAGACTGAGAGCTGAGATGACTCACGCCTTCCCGACACTGGTGGAACCAGTTTACTTCCACAGACCCTTAAATACCATCAAAGATGAACTCAGATCTGCCCAAGAGCAAGCAACTCTTGGAAGATCGCATTCTAGATAAGTGATATATCATTAATAAGATACAGACTCAGTGTAAGTTTAGCAATAGAATTATATCGATCAAAATCAGAAAAGGGGCTGAGAAAGCCACTTTGTTAAGCCCTGATGTTGGCCCCAGACAAGTCAATATTTAAACTCTCGTACATGGATGTTTATACATCAAAGCAGCTTGGTAATGTTCATTTTGGTGAGGAATATCAACATCTTGATGTTACAAATGAACAAGTAGAGACATATTTCAAATCACAAAGTTACAGATAAAAGCACCAACAGTGTGCCAATGCTCAGACCTCCTGCAATGCTCTGGAAGCCAGGCTGCATTTCTCCACTTGATCGAAGCTTGCCATTGCCCTCAGCACTCTCAAATTCTAAAACTGTCCTATGTATCCTTCTTTTTCAAAAAGGCCCTAGGTGTCAGAACCCTGGTCCAACATATCTTAATATTTGCATATATAAAAGTAGAATGATAGGGAGAAAATGGACTTTATAGCCCCTTAGAATTGCATTAGGACCCTGCTATGTCAATTTCTTAACCTTCCTCCTCCCGAATTTCTTAATCTGCTATAAAAAAAAAAAAAAAGATGGGGCCTATGTCACAGGGATTTATGAAGATTGAACAAGATAATACATTTACTGTTACTCCAAGGATGTTAGTTAGCATCCCCTTCCCTTCTTAAAAACTAACAGAGATTTTCTCCACAAAGAAAGACTGAATAAGAATATACTTAACATTTTCCCCAGAAAAGCAAAAGAAAATTTTGCAAAGAAAATAATCACCAAATTACTAACGAAAACTCTAGATCAAAGACCACCTATTAGTACAGTGGTTATGAAACTAAGTTCATCGAGCTAAGCCTGGAATCACTCCACCAACACTGCCCCTGGTGGAGACCTCCCACGCTCCGTTGCAAGTTCGTACTCCTGGCAGTTGAAGCCAGAGGATGGGTTGTGATGACAGGATAAGCTTTCTCCCACAATCCACCTCTAGTCCCTTCCGTCCCCCTCACCCCAACATCTTGGGTTTAGACAGCATGGAGGCAAAGGCTGGGGCTTAGTAACAGTGACAGTAGTGTCATCTTCCTTGAATCCTTTATGAAAGGAGGGAGTGTATGAATGTAGAAGTAAATTCACAAGTTTCAGAACTAGTGGCAACCACAGAGTGTTAGGAAAAGCGGAAAGAGTGTGGGTTTCAGAGTCCGATAATGCTCTCTGCCACTTCTTAGCTGTGTGCTCTCTAGTGAGATCTGAAGCTTCCAGAGCCTCAGTTTCCTCACTGGCATATGGAGAAATAATATCTGCTAATGACAGTTTTCCTTTAGATGAAAACTATAGTGTCTATAAAATGACTCAGCCAGGTCCAGAACCTGGGCCACCGCATAGTTGTCAGTGTTCTTCCAATGTGCCACACCGACCTCAAAGGAGGATTTGTTGTATTTGAAAAAGTGGAAGGGGAAGGTAGAAATGTAAAGGTTACAAACAGCAAAATAATTGAAGTATGGTAACAGTAATAATAAGTTGAAAGGATGGGCAAGGGGTTAACTCACCAGCCTAATAGTGACTCAGATTTAGAAAGGGCAGAAAATATGATAAAAACAGGAAATGAGACTTAAGGAAAGGCAAAGAACTTCATCCTTTAATAAACTGATTTGGATTTCATAGTGAGTGATCCAAGACAAAGTACAGCTAGACTGGAGGACTCATGCACTCAGTTAGCCCTTTAATACCAGCAGCTACCTGGTTAAATTTTTTTAAATCACATTTATAGTGGGATTTTTCTGATAGTAAGGAGAAAAAAAAACCCTTGTTTTTGAAAATTTAAGTACAGAAGTGTATAAACAAGAAAATGAAAAGCATCAGATTCATCTAGAGATAAATCATTCATTTGTCTTTGTTTATTTATTCAACAAATAAGCCATGCAATGTTCTAAATAATGGAGACCCAATAGTGAGCAAAAACAAAAAGTTGCCATCTCTCAGAGGGCTGTCATTCTATTGGGGAGGGAGACTATGAACAAGGAAAGTATAAATCAAGCATTTGGGGGTAAGTGCTGTTTGAAAAGGTTGTCTAAGGAGGTAGGGAGAGGAAGTATTGGGGTGAGATTGGTGTGTCTTTTAACACAAGTGGTCACGTGGGGAGATGGCACTTAGGCACAGTCCTAACAGAAGTGATATCACCAGCCACACAGAAGATTCCAGGTGGAGGTAAGAGTAGGTGGAAGGGGAGGTTATTTGGTGGATATTAAGAACACAAGGAGCTAGTGTGTCTGAAACCAAAAGTTGGAGAAGAATGGTAGAGAATGAATTCAGAGAGAGAGCAGAAACACCAATCAGGAAGGCCTCTTCACAGGCCAATACATAGATCTGGCTTTTATTTTGGAGGTTTTAGGTGGAGGAGTGACAGGACTGGACATATTCTGAAGGCTCACTCTGGCTGTTGTGTTGAGAAAAGAGCAGAGGGAGGAAGGGCTGGTCAAGGACCCCAGTTAAGAGACCTCAACAGGAACCCTCCTGCACTGCTGGTGGGAGTATAGTTTGGTGCAGCCATTATGGAAAACAGTATGGAGATTGCTCTAAAAAGTAAAAATAGACTTACTCTATGATCTAGCAGTCCTACTCCTGGGCATATATCTGGAAGGAACTCTAATTCAAAAAGATACACACACTCCAACGTTCATAGAAGCACTATTTACAGTAGCCAAGACATGGAAACAACCTAAATGTCCATCAACAGATGACTGGATAAAGAAGTTGTGGTATATTTACACAATGAAATACTACTCAGCCATGAAAAGGAATGAAATAATGCCATTTGCAGCCACATGGATGGACCTGGAGATTGTCATTCTAAATGAAGTAATCCAGAAAGAGAAAAAAAAAATACCATGTATTATCACTTATATGTGGAATCTGAAAAAAAAAAAAGACACTGATTTATTTACAGAACAGAAACAGACATAGAAGACAAACTTAAGTTACTGCTGGAAAAGGGAGTGGGAAGGGATAAATTGGGAGTTCAAGATTTGCAAATACTAACTACTATATATAAAATAGATAAACAACAAGTTTATACTGTATAGCACAGGGAACTATATTCAATATCTTGTAGTAACTTATGGTGAAAAAGAATATGAAAACGAATATATGTATACTCATGTATGACTGAAGCATTGTGCTGTACGCCAGAAATTGACACATTGTAAACTGACTATACTTCAATAAAACTATATTAATAAATAAATAAATATCTCTGAAATAAAAAAAGAGAGAGAGAGAGGAAGACCTCAGCAATGATCCAACAGGGAAGAAGCTGGTGATGGTAGAAAGTGGTCAGGTTCCAGACAGCTTGAAAGGAGAAGTAACTGGATTTACTGTTGGATTGGTTGTGGGTGTGAGAGAAAAAGAAAAAGAAGTTGAGGAAAGATCCCAGATATTTGACCTGAATAACTACAAGGTTGGAATTTCCCTTCTTTAAGATGACAAAGACTAGAGGAGGAACAGATATAGGGATTTGTATCTGAGAGTAAAGATATTTGGATATAGACAAGTCAAGTTTGAGATATCTATTAAAAACCATGTGGAGACATCTAAACGACATCTCTGACACATGTAATAATATATATGTCAATGAGATGAGATCATATAGCTGTTCAGTTTTGTAATATCATGAGGGTACTTTTTCTAACTTTCAGTGTTCTTTGAGAATATTAATTTTAAAATTTTTCTTTAATTGAAGTATAGCCGACTTACAATGTTGTGTTAGTTTCTGGTGTACCAGAATATTATTTTTAAACTTCATTGGTAGAATGGCATATTCATTCATCCATTTTCACACATTATTTTCACATTTATCATTTATTATATGTAAAGCTTTAATAAAAATCTTTGTCAATCTCACTATCTCCAAAAGTGACATGCCCAATGATAAGGTCAAAGAGTGTGAAAACTTTTCAAACCCTTGATACATATTAAGTTACATTCCCAAAAGGTTATGCCAAATTACAGCCTCACTCTTAGGTCTGCAAGAACCTGCCTGTTTGACTGTACTTTTGCCCAAATAGAAGTTTATCATTTTCAAGTCTTTCTGATTCTACAGTCAAAGTTATCTATCAGTGCTTCACTTGCATTTGTCTGATGTTTAGTGAATTTGAACATTTCTTCATTGGCTGATATGCCCTTTGAATTTCTCTTTTGTAAATTATGCACTTATATCCTTTGCATTAACCACGTTTGATGTAGACATTGAACATTGAAATAATGATAACTAATGACAGTAGTCGTTTACATAAATTGTGTGTGCTGGGCAGTGCACTAAACAATTGATGTCTATTCCTTCACAACTGTGTTATTAATACTCAGTTTACAGAAGAGAAAATTTAGAATCTAACTTTAGGATTTAAGCTTTTAAGTTACACAACTAGTTAGTGCTTGAGCTGGGATTTCAACCTTCACCCCCACCGACTCCAGAGCCCACCAGAAGTAATCCAAATTAGTCATTTGAGACGAGGACAAGCTCAGAGCCCATAGAAAAATTTGAAATGTAAGATCTGAATTTACTCAGGTAAGAATTTTCTAGGACAAATAAAGGCAGTGCAGAAATGTTGTTTTAGCAATTCAACTACTCTGCTTAATTGAATATCTGTTAGGGAAAAAGGTTCACAGAAGATGCTGGGAAAATGCAAAGGAGTGCTTGTCAAGCTCATTTCTAGAATGTGAACACTCAGCCTGTCACCCCAAATAGGGCGGACCTATTTTCAGACAAAAAGTTCTCCTGGTTTTGAATTTACCTGAATTATATGTAAACTTTAATTTCTACATTGTAAGAAGAAGTGTTGAAAGGAAAATATCGGGTGCCTGAAAAGATGCTTTTGAAGGAAATTTATTTTCCTTATAGTAGGTGTCCTGAAGAAATAAATAGTACTTAGCACTAGACTTTATTATTTTTTTCCCAAGTGCCATGAAATATTTTTAGAAAGGACAGTGGGGTCCCCTCCCTCCTTTCCCACAACCAGCCTCTGACCTCCTTGGTTGTACTTCCCTAAGCAGATTTTTTTATTTCCCCAGATGTATAGTGAGCCATAATCTTGCCCAAGGCAGCTCCAGCTTCATTAGGATGACGCTTGCATTTCAGGATCAAAGTTTCACGCTAAGTACGTAGGTGGCTGTGCCTGTGGCAGTGAACCAGGGACAGCTCCCCAATAAGAACAGACCGAGGGATTAGGTGAGGATCACTGCAGGCTATACAAGGTCTTTGCCAAAGCCCTGGGAAGACTCCATTCTCTCCAGGCCATGGGCAATGAGAGGGGAGCCAAGAAAAGTAGATCTCAGAGTGAAGATGAGCCAGAAAATGACAACCCTACAAACTTACATTGTTTATGAAATTAACTAATGTATTGTAAATAGATGTCTGTATTGATCATCAGAACCTTTAGGAGGCTTGGGTATAGCCCTTGAAAAGTTGAAAGTGATGAGGACAAGGCAGGTCTGAAGTAAAGCAGGAACTTAGTTACAGCCCCGAAGTCCTGTCAGGGGTGTCATTCGGGGGTCCTGCTCTTTGTTTGGGAAGAAAATGGACACAAAGGATGTCATATGCTTCAAGGCCCATTGGACTCATGCCTCCTCTAGTTTTCAAAAGAATACATATTTTTAAGAGGCTACTGGATATCAGTAAAGCTCTTAAGAAAAAAAAAAAAGCAACTGGGATCTCTTCTAGTCAATCATAAATTTGTGGGAATTCAATAATAATAATTATCATAAAAATAGTTACCATGTGATAAACCTTACTATGTGCCAGGCATCATGTAAATGATTTCACATGGGTCGTCTTCTCTGGTACTCATTCATAATTCTTTGAGGTGAATGCTATTCTTATCTCCATTTCACAGGACAGACATCAAGTAATGTGCGCAAAATGACAGAGCTAGTAAATGGTGGAGCCGAGATGCAAACCCATATCTGTCTTGTAGCAGAAAGCTAGAGCTTAATCATTATGCTGGCTTTCTTCTCTGAGTTCGGCAAAAACACTTTGGTTATCACTGTATTTCATAGTAAACTTTAGTAAGTGCTATAGATTCTTGAATATCTATCTGTGTCTTCACACTTGCCCTGCCTTACTTTCCTAGCCATACTTTCTCCTTGTCTCAGTTGTCCTATTTATTAATTTATGTGCTTCTATTTAGCAGTTCTTTTTGAATCCTAAAGAGAGAGCATAAACAAATAAATGAAATAAACAAGTTATCTTACATATACATACATATATATATATTGCTTTGAAGTTTTAAGATTTAACAAACTCAGAAAAATACTGTTTTGCACAGGGAACTATATTCAATACCTTGTAATAGCCTATAATGAAAAAAGAACATGAAAGGAAATATAAATATATATATGTGTGTGTATATATATGTGTGTGTTTGTGTAACCAAATCACTACACTGTACACCAGAAATTAACACAACATTGTAAACCAACTATACTTCAAGTTAAAAAAAAAAAAACAAGAATAAATACACTCACTGTCAAATGTAAAACTAGCTCAGAAGCAAGATGCCCTGACTACTTAATAACATACTCTACATTTTCAATATTGAGCAAAGATAGGATGTCGGGTA
Source organism: Camelus ferus (assembly GCF_009834535.1). Lineage (NCBI taxonomy): Eukaryota > Metazoa > Chordata > Mammalia > Artiodactyla > Camelidae > Camelus > Camelus ferus. Next base: position 53,020,998 of record NC_045709.1, read on the forward strand.
TATAGCATACCTGAAATTGTGTTAGCAGTAACTTTCATTACCACAATAGAATCAATCACTCCATTTTGAAATTCTGAAGGCACTGAATAGAGTGACCTCTATGAAAGCCTGTCAGTCAGGAAAAGTGATTAAGACCTTTACGTCTTATTCACATGCACCCCTGAGAGCGGAGTGCCCACTCACAATGATTAGTTAGTGGATCAGCCTGAATCATAAAGAAGAATGCACCTGACTGAATCACCAATTTCATTTCCTGTAGCACCTGGTTTTTCTTGGACCACTGCCATTGGCAAACCTCCTCAGCCAAGGCCTGTTTAGCTTATGAAATCTGATAAGGACATGGCTGGAGGTAGAGTGGTAGTGAGGCTCACCAGAGTCCTAGTGCAAGAGTCAGGAAATCCATCACTGTCTGAAACCGACACATGAATGTCTATACAGTTTTATGATGTATGGCAACAGACGTTCCCAGTCATCTAGACAAGGCTGTTCTACTGAATCACTGGAAAGCATGCCGGAAACTGCTAATATATGTCCACGTAACTCCTAGGGCTGTTTTATTTCAAAATGATTGAGGTACAAAGCGTCTGATAAATGTGCCCCCTGAACTCGTGAGTCATAGATCACACCACGGTTCTGGCACAAGAAGGAGCCTACTTGCAAGACAGCCCAAGAGCCTCTCAGAACCCCCTCCCCCAAATCTTGACTCAGTCTCCTCACTTCCACCCTCTAGGACTAGAGAGGGAGCTCTCATCTGTATGAGCTGGAGAAGAATAGTCCTTGGATGAAAATATTTCTTAATCATATTTTTGTCTCAGCTTGAGGAAGGCAAGTAATAAGAGAGAGAGAGAGAAATTGCTGAAACCCCTATGTATTTGCATTTAAGTTAGTGGGTGTACCAGGCTAGGAAACCCATAGATTCAGAGCACTAATATCAGCATGCCAACAGCCCAGCCATCTCTTCTGAGTAGGTTTACCTTAATTCAGTTCACACGGGCTGTTCTAGAAGTCATTTACAATGAAAGATTTAACTGTTGGGAAAATTGGAATGATTGAGTCGGCAGATCAATACACTTTCTCCCATAGTCCCGTGACGTGGGAAGCTGCAGCCTCTGAAGGTTGCTGGTGGGCATGGATCAGAACAAGAGGACTCAGCGAAGCTTCAATGGCAGGAGACCCTCAGCCAAGAGAGGAGAATCTTGCCGAGTCTCCCCTGATAATTTTGGCTTCTGTGACTTGGCCTTTTCTAAACTTCTATAGCTGATGAGTCTTGTTCTCTTCACAGAGACTTTCTCCAAGACGGGATTGGAGGCAAGTTTTTTACGTTTCTGTATTCTGAGTTAGAAAGTTACAATCACAGTCTAGTTCTCCTTCTGATATTCCTCAGTTTCCCTTGATAGAAGAGTCCCAGAATCCCCGTTCCACATATACATAGATGGCTATCATATCCACTGTGTAAGAATTGCCCAATTTTAGCGTTAACAAAAGTTAACTAACAAAATAAAATAAAATAAAATAAAGTAAAATAAAATAAAATAAAATAAAATAAAATAAAATAAAACAAAACAAAACAAAGTAAAATAGAACAAGGGCTACCTTATTTCTAAAATTTTGAGGAAACTCTCACCATCATCCCCAGATACTAACAACAGCTTTTAATTTCAATCTGAGATCTACCATCAGAAAACTGCCCAAAAGAGGCTGACTAAATTGTGTCCATTGCAGACAAATTTATTTAAAATATTGTATTTATTATAACATACATTTTTTACACACATACACGAGTGGAATGTGGTGAATATGCCCTTTGCTATTCGAATTGACTGATCAGTAAGGCTAAAAAATGAGTGCCTGACCAGGACCCTCCGAGGCCATTCGTGAGGTTTTGGCTGTGACATTGTAACCCTGCTCCAAAACGGATTTCCAAAATCTTCGCTCAGGAATAGCAGCTGCATTGCTAAATGCGCCATGCCTGATTGTTTTGTCTGCTTCTCTTCTTGCTTTGCAGATGAATTCTTATTTATGCAATCGTGACATTTAAGTACAAGACAAGACCTAAAGAAATTCCAGGTAAGCCTCTGCTTCAACCCAACACCACATCAGATTACTCAGGGCTTACCTCTTCAATTCTTAAAGATTTTCTGAAGCAAAGGCCCACAATTTCCCTCCCTAGTAAGTTCTAGAGTCTAATCAAGATGTTCTTTCTTGAGTGTAAACATAAGCTTTCTTGTGGCAACTTAAGTCCGTTTCTATTTCTGATCTCTATTGAAAGAGAGAACAAATACTTGGTTCTTTAATAAATAACATTCCATAGATTTGAAAACACTTAAGTTATCCCTAATTGCTTTTGTCCCCTAGATTAAATTCCCTACAATCCTTTAATTTTTCTTCATCTCTTCTATTTCCCAAGATTTTAACTTTATTTGTTTCCCCCTGGGTGCTTGACAAATTTTGTAAATCCTGTATAAAATATAGAGAGATATCAACCATACTTAAAGTGGTGTCATAAATCGCCAATTGTTTTCCCCAAGTAAATATTTTATCCCATCTCACCTATCATTAAATTGTGACCGTATCTTCAAATACGTTGCTTTAGGGAGGAATAGAAACTGTAAGCTACTGGCCTTCCTTTGACTGTGTCTCTTATTCATCTTCAGTTTGGGGTTACTGATACTCAGAATTTTTCTCTAATAGTTCCTTTTACCTTTACCTATTGACCGTTCTCAATTAGAAATCCTCAGTCAACCCAAAGTAACCCAAAGTACAGTATCCTACCCTTCAACTTCAATTCCAAACTCTTCCAGTGAGTCTGAAGTCATTGCTTCAACAGTTGGTGCTAATTCAATTATATAATAAACACCAAATCTCTTTTTTTTTCAAGCTTTTTTTTGGGGGGGTGATTAGGTTTTTATTTATTTATTTAAATGGAGGTACTGGGGATTGAACCCAGGACTTCATGCATGCTAAGCACTCTACCACTGAACTGCACTCTGCCACTGAACTATACTCTCCCCTGCTCCAAATCTCTTCTTTATAATCTCCATGAACATTCTTAGGAGTAGCTTCAACACAGTGAACAGATTATCATTACTGCTGTAGGATTCAGTGATATGAACAGTGATTTCAACAATCGGGTTCAGACAGAACCTTGAAATGAGAAATTTGCAAGCAACAGCAAGGAGATGCGTGGGAATGGCCCTCAAAATGACAAGGAAAAGAAAAAGACAAGCGCTTCATGATCATTGTCCTTTGGGGGAATTATTGCTCTTTTTCATGAAAATTCTTATAGCAAAAACTAGATGAAGCTAAGGAATTGGGGAATGATTAAGAATGGAAAAGACATGATGGAAAAGGCTAAACTCGATTTCATTCAAACAGCAAATCATCATCAGTCAATAAGAACACAAACCCGTCCTTAGCTGTTTAAGGTGTCCCCATCATACAGTCACATATTAAGATGCTGTACAACTTTGTGCTTCAGCGCACGGGTGTCGGGGTTCAGACAGTCTGTGTGCAACTCCTGACTCTGCCTCTGGGAGAGGTCTGCGACAAATGTGTGTAAACTTCTGCCTCCTCATCCATCCTTTTCCTTTTAAAAATCTATCTCGCCAAACATTTTTGTAAGTTCTTTACCAAACCCTGACTTATTTAATCCCCCTAACAACCCACTGAGGTAGAAACTCTTCCAAACTCTGTTTGACAGATGGGGAAGTGGAGACCCAGGGAGACTGAGTATGTTGCCCAAAGCCACACACCTAGAAAATTGCTGGTTCAGGCTCTGAGCCCAGGTGTCCTGGATTCAGGGTCCGTGGTTTACTACTGCTAGGGTCGGCAACAGACTTAATGAAAATGACTCCCAGTTGCCTGGCAAGTAATAAATACTCAATAAACGATAAGGTTTGCGTGTTTGAGTGTGCGCCGTGATGGTAGTGGTGATTAGTATTATGTATTAGCTCCAAGGGTGTGGTGGGAAGTGGCAGCTCAGATCAGTAGGTGGAGCTCTTTCCTCTGATTATATTTCCACCCCCTCCTCAATCCCCTCCCCTCCGTCATGTTGTGAGGTCCTTGGGTGACACCAGATGGATCAAGTACTAAACTGAGACCCATCCATGCTCCATTATAAAAACTTTACAAAACCTGTAATAATAGTAAACATTTCCATATTTTATCAAACTGCATTTGTAAAGAATCTGTACAGAGTCTACTAATGCTCATTTTGGTGCCTCTATTCAGTAGAAAAGTTAACTATATTTCTTATGTGAGGAAGATTTGTTGAGCATAAGACATACTGTGCTGTGTATGTAAGAGCTATCAAAATATTCAGCTGAAAGTCATAGCACTTTATACCTCATTTAATTCACATTGTGTTCATATAAATTTATGATGACTATGAGTAAGGCAGGGCTAGAATAATTATACCCATTTAGCAGATTAGAATAGTGAGTCCAGTGACATTAGATGAAGTTAAATGAGCCTGGAAAATTTATTGTCAGGATATAGGATTTTGGGATCTTTCTCTAGTGCTTTAACCAGGATAATGTGTTGACTGTTACTGATGCTTTGCTGGTAACCCTCGTGTCCTTCTTTCCTTCTTTCCTTCTGTACTATATTGAAATTCTATGTAGCAATACCAAGAGGCAGTATGACTCAGTGATAAAGAACACTAAGTTTGAATCCTATTTCTACTACTTATCAGCTGTGTGAGCTTGGACAAATCACTTACCCTCTCTGTGCTTTGATTTTGTTAAATGGGGATACTGATTGGATCCACCTCATTGAATGGTTGACAGCAGTAAACAACATGATCCAGGTAGAGCATTTAGAGTAGTTGCTTGCCCTTAGAGGGCAGGCCACAAATGTTAAGCATTTGTGTAGGCTGCTTTCCCCCCCTTTCTCCTCTTCATCCCACAAATATTTATGAAGTACCGATATGGAACCGGGCAGCTCCTGGGGAGACACCAGAAATACGAGACCTGAAACTGTAAGTGAGGCTTTCAGTTACCAGCTATGCTACTGGAATGGAGGAGACCCAGCCCAGTCATCAGGAGCTCAGTAAGCAGAGAATCTACTGTCACCAATGTGTTTGTATTTTATATTCCCCAGTGGAAATAATTTCTCATTCATACAACCGATGTTTATTGAGCACATATTCTGTTCAGCGTACAGTGCTAAGTGCTTGAGAAGATTAAAAATAAATGTGGGGGGGTGGAGGGTTAGCTCAGTGGTAGAACATGCGTGTTTAGCATGTGCTTAGGTGTGCTTAACAGGCTTGAGGTCCTGGGTTTAATCCCCAGGGACCTCCATTAAAATTTTTTTTTTCTAATTTAAAAAACAAAATAAAATAAAGTGAATCAGATATGGATTTTTGCCCCCCAAACAATTAAAACTTAATTCAGAAAACAAGAAACGTAACAAATAAATGAGGGAGGCAGAGAATACATGCTACAGTGAAGAGGTAAAATCCTTCATGCAGTTAGTACAACAATCATTCAGTGTTTATTGAACACAAACCACTTGTGTATGTGACGCAATCTTATTTTTAAAACTTTACATGAGCATAAAAGATTATCTAGAAAGAGAAACTGGGTGAGCAGGATGAGGTGTAATTTTTTTCCTTCTTTTTTTTGTCATGGTACTATAATGAAATATCTTAATTAGAGAAAGTTTTACTGAAAAAAAAATCATCAAGTGCCTTTCAACTTTTTGTTAGGAATCTGAAATTGTCCATCAGGAAGGGAAGGTCAGCAGAAAGAAAATGAATGGGGGCAGTCAGGAGACTTTCCTTGACCTAAAACAATTAACTTCTTAACTTCAGTTTGTTGTCTGTAAAGTGGGGATAGTAAAACTGCTTTGCTTCGATCACAAGGATGCTAAAGAGATATACTGAAAATAGTCAGTGGGAAAGTTCTACAGATTCTACTGAAAGTGGGAGTCTGTATAAAACTATTTGATCAGATAATGTAGAAAAATGATGTTGGACTCTGGTTATTGGTAAAACAGAGGTCACGACTCTACGGAAGCACGTATTCCGTTGTTAGCACCTGGTGGTGAACACTACTCAGAGAAAGCCCCTTGGATTCTTATTTCCGGACCCCCTCAGCACCTGGGACCATGCTTTGCATACGAGAAAGATTCAGTTATGGTCATCGAGAGGATGGCACTTAGAGTAATCTTCAGGAGCTTTGGCAAGTAAATTTTTAAATTTCTATCATGTATAGAAGTATATATGCATTTTATTCTGAAATAACTTAGTTACTAGGGATTCATTCCATCCGATAATCTGAGTTTTTTATTGGGCATCACATTGCTCTCTACACTTTTTTTTCCAACTACAGAAAACAATATATTGAAAAGTACATAATTCTAAACAGTCACAATTTTAAAAGCAGAAATCAGTGGCTTGAAAACCAACCTTGATTTACCTCTAATTCTCTTTTCCCAACTACGCTACAATTTCAGCCAGCTTAGTGCATGGAACATAGCTGAGAACTCCTGTTTGTTAAAATGACTGGGATTCAAATTCTTAGGGCAAGAACTTGAAGTTATGCTTTTAGTAACTAGATAGGCTTCCAATGTTTGGGGCTTCAGGTAATACACACTAACATTCCTACTTCTTTCTCTAACAAATGAAGCTAGTAATTCAAGTCATCTATCTAACTTGAAAAGATGTCATGAGGGTTCCATTTCAACAGCTATTAAACGCTTTGGTATTATCAGATGATGGAAGATGTAAGACCATGAAGTGTGATGACCACCAATTAAAACTGTGCCTCTGGGTTTACTTATCAATCAATTCTAGGGAAGAACGAAGAAACATTTTCACTGTCTCGAAGTTTCTGTCTCAATGTTCTCTTCCTAATCGCCATTTACATACACACCTAGAATATTTTTCTGTAGATTCCTTGCCTGTGTTACATTGAAGTTCAGACCCTAGACAAGGAAAGGAAGGTAAGAGCCCGCCAGAGGAAAAATCTATAGAAATAAGTCTTTGTACTTACAAAATACAGGAATAAAATAGAATATTAATGTTTTTCTTTAAGGAGTTTGAAATGCTTTGCTTCTTGTGCTAAATGTCGTTGGTAATGCTACTATGTAATCTGCTTTTGTGTCTACAGATGCAGAACCTGGCGATATGGAGGGTCGACTGGGCCACACCTTTTTATACAAGGAACTTAAGCATCCGCGGATTTTGGTATCCGTAGGGGCTCCTGGAACCAATCTCCTCTGGATACCAAGAAAGGACTGTACTTCAAAAAGAAAGTTAAAGGAAGAGCAGCATGTTAAAATTACAGAATTCTCCTAATAAGACAAAGTATTTAACTAAAGCAGAGGACGCTGGTTTTTCTCAGAAAATCTAGACTGTCTTCAAGTGATCTCTTTAAGTTGTCTTGAGGTATTTAGTGCAGAACTGGGTGTAGAGGTGGGACAGCTAAGCCTGCCCATTTGAGCTGATATTCCTGCTCACACGGCCAGTTTGGGGCTCCAAAGGAAAGAAGAAACTTGTTTCTTCTCCTTATCTTGTTAATATTCAACTCACAGTACAAATTCCACTTACAACCTTTCAAAGACCCTAGTACCACAGAGAGATAAACAGAGTAATGTAGAGCTCTATGGTTAATTTTCTGTACAAATAATAGCAGGGAATCATTTTCACATGATGAGCTTACGTGTGTCAAGGACACTCGATGTAAAAGCAGCAAGTGAATCTAGAGGTGAGTAATCTCAGAATCAGAATCAGGGCCCAAAACCACCTCCCTACGACTGCAATGTCTACCATTAAAACCGAGGACATAGCAGGATCACTTGATTAACGGAAGACTCAAGGAAAGTCTTTAATCACTCCCCTCGTCACCCTGTCCCCACCCCCGCGTCCTCACCTTTTCCGTCTCATTAATGGGAACAGTCTGTTTCATCAGCTCACAGTGATCTCTGAAGAAATGCCCACAATCACTATCAGCTTTAGTTAAAAACACCACACAAATGGAAAAGGTTATAATGCTGCAAGATTTATTTGCTATGACAGCTTTCATTTTAGAATTTTTTTCTTTTTAAAAAAGGTAGACTAGATGATCCAATGTGTATATTTGTGTGCCAACTGCTACAGGAAGGAAGGCTCTGTAAAATATGAGGAAAAAAATACAACTTCAAAACTCTCTCAAGCATTCTTGTTTTATTTGGTAATCCTGTTTAATTAAAAAATTATGGTTGTAGAATGGGATGATACAAACTTAAAACACATAAAAATGCTAGAAACTCTTTTTTTTTTTTAATGCTAGAAACTCTTAACTATAAGTGATGGTTAAGAATCGATGTCTTGTCCATATTACTAAATGAGAGAAGTCAGACTGAAAAGACTACAAACTGTACAATTCCAACCAAATGACATTCTGGAAAAGGCACAGCTACAGAACAATGAAAAGATCATGGTTTCCAGGGTTTTGGGGAGAGAGAGGGAGGGTGGGAGGGATGAATGGATGGAGCACAAGGGATTTTTAGGGCAATGAAATTATTCTGTATGATACTATAGTGGTGGCTACATGTGATTTGTTAAAGCCCACAGAATGTACAACATCAAGAGTGAATTCTAATGAAAACTACGGAATTTGATTGATAATAATGTGTCCATGCTGGTTCATCGATAGTACCAAATATGCCACACTGATGAGGGATGTTGGGGGTAGGGGAGTATATATGTGTGGGTGGGGAGGGCTATGTGGGAACTCTGTATTTTCTCCTCAATTCTGCTGTAAACCTGAAACTGCTCTGAAAAAAAAATTGTCTATTAAAAAAAAAGAATCAATGTCTTGTTTTAGTTAGATGTTCTTGCTCACTGAGGGTTACATACATATACCTGCGGTTGCCAATTTGTATCATAAATAAAAATACACAATGGTGAAACCTTAATGGAGATAGTTCAGTTTCTGAAAATTCAGCACTTCTGAAAACCCAGCAATTTCAGAAAACTCAGCACTCAGTGTCCTTATGAGAAATAATAGTCATAATTATCTGAACTCACACGGCCATTTCCATTTGCTAGATTTGCTATATCATTATGCTCCCTAAATAACTATTTAGAAGATATCAAATGAATGAGCAGAATCTTTTTTTAGGAGAAACATGAGTTGTGTCTGTTAAGTGGGTGGGATCAATTACTACTGACCCAATGACTTGCCCTGGACATTTTTGAATTTTCATTTTAAAATTCTTACTATTAGCTTGTTTATTTTTCATTTGTCTTTAGTAAAAGATGATTTCAGAAAAATCAACACAAAATTACGTTGGTGGTTTTGGATACTGGAATCCAGATTAATAGATTAAAATTCCAGATTCCAAAGCAGTGAAAGGAGAGGTGATGGGGACTCTAGGCCAATGTCTGCCAGTAACTAGTTGTGGGATCTTGAATGGTTCCCTTAAACTTCCTGAAAAATTGGATTCCTTACAAATTAAATCAGGAAGATCAGCAAAAGCAGTCTCCTTAGGACTTTCACAGCCTATGGTTTTATGATAGTTGGGGTGCAGAAAAATACTCGTGGAAGTTTTTTAAAGTGGAATTTAGTGAGGGGATGGATCAATTCAGGTCAGGAGCCTGGATTATGGTTAGTGATGCCACTAACTGGCTGAGCGACTGAACCAAATTAAACCCTTTCTAAAACGGGGAAGTATAAAGAAATTAAAGTAAGGCTTTAAAAGCTGGGTGATTTCATGCAAGCCACTTATTAACCTTTCTGGACCTCCATTTTCCCACCTGAAATATGAATGTGGTTGACAAAATAATCTCTGGAATCTTCTGGCTCTAAATTTCAGTATTTCTGTATCATGTTACAAAAATGGCAATTTCCATTTTCTAGATTTGCTATATCATTATGCTAGTTGACTAGAAAAGATTTCTACACTGATTAATTGATACATTGATTAATTAGCAAGCAGTAGATAATTTCTGATCTATTCATCTGCCACTCACTAAAGTAATTAATATGGTCCAGGTGTTCATTGCCAGGATCACCAGATCATGTTGATGAGCCATTTCATTTGTTTATATTCATTAAGTTTCATTCAATAAATATTAATTGAGTTTCTCTGCCTTTGTAAGTGATGACTAGATCTTTTGACTAAAACATATTCTACTTTAAGAAACAAAAACACTTATCTTCTCTGTGCTTCTTTAACTGTAAAATTGTGGCCATGGATGCTTACCTCCATTATAGAAGGGCTTTGATGACTCATGACATTTGTAAGGTGCATTGAGGTCCTTGATGGAAGGTGCTCCATCGGTTGCAGAGTGTAATTAACATTATGAGTTTACCAAAAGAAACATAAGAGCCATTGTTAAAGAGCGTCATGAGGGCTGTCTGTTCTTTAGTCATAAGACACCTCTGATGTGGAGGAGGGTAATAATTTATAATAGTTACTAAAAGTAACTCAGACATGAAAAGAGTTAGTTGTTTTTAAACTCAGCACAGTCTTTCTATTAATTAGAGGAGCAGCCATGGCAATGGATTCAACAGGTTTTCTTTTTGAACTAAGAAGAGAAACAATTAGGACCATGGTCGAGAGGATTCTATGAAGGCTAAAGAAGGTAATGTTCATATGAATTAGGCAAGCTATTCTTTAGGGAGTCCAGTTGCTACGGAGCTGAGAAATTCCTGCTCGTATGAAGAATGACTGTCAAATAGTTCCTTCTTGCAAGTCAATCCTGACAGCACCGTGCCCATGTAGGTGTTCAATAAAAGCTCTCTATGATGTCTTGCAGATGCTGAAAAGGGTGTTCCTGATGGGGGTAGGTGATTATTTTGGCAACTTGGGGATGAGAGGTAATTTGCACTCCAAAGGAACCACAGTTGTCAAGTTAGCACCACTCACCTTCATTGAAAGGGGGAGGGAAGGAAGGAAGAACATTTCTATTCTTATTCCAGACATTTTCCTTTTTGAGGGGCATTGAGGGATATCCAACACTACAGTCAAAAATAGATGAAAAGAATTAATTGATAAGCCTTCTGAGAAATTCATTAAATTCATACTTCTCAATGTATTGTTCAAAAGCAGAGCTTGGAGTAATACAAAGATGAAAATAATAATCATACTAGCATGAGAACTAAGTTTTGTACATGTCCCTTTCATTTTTGTCATGTTTCTGGCACAATTCTATGTTGCTGCTAGAAGAGTATGATTCTACTTTTCATAAAGTTCAATTACTGAGGGGTTTAAGGGAAGGAATGAGGGGTGAATAGGTAATGCACAAGAGTTTTTAGGGGAGTAAAACTGTTCCCAGTGTTACTGCAATGGTTGGATACTTGGCATTAGCATTTGTCAAAACCCATAGAATAGGATAACACAAAGAGTGAAACCTAATATAAACTATGCGCTTTAGTTAAGAATGATATATCAATATTGGTTCATCAATTGTAAAAATGTACCATGCTAATGCAAAATGTTAACAATAGGGGAAACTGGGGGGGTGAAGAAAGAGGGAGTAATGGAAACTCTCTGTACTTTTTGCTCATTTTTTCTGGAAACTTAAAACTGCTTTTAAAAATAAAGTCTATTCATTAAAAAAATTAAATTATTTTCTATTCCAAAAAAAGAAGGGAACACTTTCATATTGTATGTACACATTCAATTTCAACAAAAGGAGGCCAAGGAGGTTGCATTTTTGAAAATACTAATGGTGTGCTCTTATTACAGAAATAGTACAGCAAAACCAAACTTGATTATAACTGCTCCTTTAGCCTGTGAGTACATGTAACATGTTCAAATGGAGCAATATTAACATGGAGTTCTTAGTTTATTCTGAACCAGAAGAAGAATTGAAGCATCAGTTTTTGAAGTAAAGATCGGTGATGATCACCATGAACTCTGTACCTCTATTCCTCAACCTGGAATCAAAGATAAAATATTTTACATCATATAAGAGTTTGATATTTTTGACAAATGTAGATATAAGGTAAACAGGGAGGGCAGCTAAATTGCCTAAGACAACTGAATTCTCTGTTCTTCTGGATTGTTTTGTGCTTCCTCTTCTGGGAATCTCATAAACCAAGATTTAAATGTCATGGGAAAGTGGAAGTGAATACACTGTTCTTTAAGGTAAGTCATCTGGAATTGAATGGTTATGGTATGGTAATAATATTTCATATTTATGCAATGCCTTTATGCCCTGAGTCACCTCATGAACAAGTAGTTCAATTAAGTCATAAAAGACAATGCCAGTTACAACAAAGCATTGTGTAAAGATTTTGAGGATTACTGAGGCCCAAAACTTACAAACTCCATAATGACTAACTATATTTAAAGAGACACCTTCATGGTCCTCCTGGAGATATCATTGTCTTTTGAGGCTATGGGGTGACATTGCAGTAATCATTCAGAGCATTCTGATGTGGCCAACCCAAGAAAAATTAAGAAATAGGTCAAATTGGACTTTGGAATACTTCCAGAGACAATTGATTTCCTTTATTCTCAGAAACAAGTTCTTGGCACCCTCCCTTACCCAGGGATTTTTCCTTCCTTCCCCTAAAACATTTATTCCTCCTTGCCTCACCTCGAGTTGATTGATTGAAGGACAGAGCCCCACCCATAGTGGCCTAAAGAGGTCTATCCTTCTCATTAATATTTCTGCTGTTCTACCGACACCATGCATTGATTCATTCATTCTTCACTTTTATTTTTCTTACACTCATTTACTTATTCATTCCCTCACTCAATCACTTATACATTCAACAAGCATGAGTTGAATGTCCACTGTAAACTACAAAGTACACATTGTATTTTGCAAACAATAGGAAAGATGTAGTCCCTGTACTCATGGAGTCTATAGTCTATCTCGAAAGACAAACATTAAACACAAAGCACTCAAATAAGTATTTAATTAAAATATTGATACGTGCTGCAAAGGAAAAATGCAGAGTTCTGAGAATGTGTAAAGTAATCTGAAGATGTCTGAGTAAGAGCGGGCCAAGAGAAATTTAAGGCTCTGATGTTTTTTATTTGGTCTAGCCTCTCATCAGCACGCTGAGACCTGCCAGTCTTGCATCTCACCCCTTTAGGACAGAGCTCCCTAGACCTTTTAAAAGGCAATTAGCTAATGTGATTCATCATCGTATAGGTCATAGTATTGATATGTGGTGGGAAAAGCTCCTGGAGATATCTGCAGAAGGACATCTTCTCTGATCAACCACTTACGTTCATACCAAAGAAGATATCAAGCCCCTCAGGTGTCCATAGATCAGTATCTCTAACTGGGAGAATGTGAGGTCAATTATGGTGGGAGAGCTGATGGATGAGCTAATTTGGACAAAGTGGCTCATGCTGCTTCCATTATCTTTCCCTGGGGTTGGACCTGACAGTGAGCTCACTGGTAGATAGACATCCCTGAGGCTTCCCAGGTCTCACAACCTGCCCATATCAGAAGAGAGTTCCTGAGAAAAATCGCAGTGCTCAGACCCTGTAGGCCACCTTCTGTAGATCTTCACAGAAGGCACTCACCATTATCTCTTGGCTTTGGGCTACCTAATGAGATAGTCTTCACTGGAGTCATAAAAGCCTAGAGGAATCCAGAATGATACTCAGCAGGCAGCAAGCAGGACCCATTCGGGCACAACTGTGAGGCAGTTTAACTCCAATGTCCCCCTACAATGTTCTATGTCTCTTCATTCTAAACACCCAATGTCACAGGCAATGCCCACTTGGTGTCACCTGTTTGACACTCAAAAGCCTACCTTGTTAGGTCCCACTAGTCAAAACATTATCCACACCTCCTAATCAAAATTTATCTATCCTCTGCCCATTCTCTCAAAAACCTACTGTCTGCAACATACAGTTAATTGTTAGATCCCTTAAGAAGTCAGCCAGTGTAAATAAATTAAACAGTTGGCTCTGTTGTACCCCAATATCCTTCAATGAAATGCCTTCTCTTTTCTTTACACGTTAACTTTTCTGGGCCTCATTGTTCTGTGACTGAAATGAAGGATGTGACCCAGATGGTCTTTGGGTTCCTTTTCTGCTCCTGTAATCTATTTATATAAGCAAGGTTGAAAAGGTTTAATCAAATAGCAGTATTCTCACTGATGTGCTTCTCCTTCCAGGAGCGATAATGCTCCTAGGGCCATGACTCTACCCAACTTGAGGCCAGCTAGCAAAGCATCTCATAATCTGCCTTTCACTAGAATCTGTCCCCATCACTAGAACCCTTCCCTTCTTTTATAAGTTCCTCAAACGCATCCTGTTTTTCCAGGCCTCAAAAATGTGCATAATCTGTCCCTGCTGTTTGAAAGAAGGTTCTAACATACCTTGTCACTTTTTTTTCTTTAATTGGGAAATCATTCAAATCTACACAAACCTACACAAACCTACAAAAACAGTGCAGAGAACAGTATAACAGACATCCATTTACCCACAACTCAGAATCAACACACCTATATTTTCCACATATCTCTTTGAAAGAAGAAAAAAGTCGCAGACCCAGTTGAAAACCCTACTTTTATTCTGTTTTCTTCCCTAGAATTGTGTCTGCATTGTGTCTTTCACTTTTACCTTATATGTATGTGCTTGTAAATATTATTTAGAATTGTTCTGTGGGATTATCACAGTTACATATATGGAGTACTGTGTGCATTGATTTGTTATTTGCTTTTTTTTTTGGTCAACATATTTTCTGACATCAGCTATGTTGCTAACATGCAAAATCAGTTCACTTAAGCTTCTATTTCCATTATGTGAATATATCCTAATTTAATGATTCATTCTCTTTTTCTTCTCAACGTATATTTATTTTCAATTTTGTGCCTTTCCAAACAACACCACAGGAAGAGAATCCTTTTGAATGTTTTCTTGGCCATGTGTGAGAGTTTCTTTCAAGGATATATGCCTAAGTATAGGATTACTGGGTCAAAGATATGTATTTTCAATTTTACTGGATATTTGCAAATCATATAAATGACTAAAAATTCGTATGAAGACTATAAAAAGAATCCCTAAAAATGTGTAAGAAAAAAAGATCCAATAAAAAATGAAGAAAGATATAAATAAGTAACTGAATAAAAAGAAAGCCCACTTGGTCAATAAATATTAGAAATATGTTTAACTCAGTAGCAGGCAGGGACATGCACATTTAAACAAACCAACAAACAAGCCAAAAAATTGGCTACTATTTCATACATATCAAAGTAGCAAAAATTACAAAGCCTGAGAAAAGAGGATGCTGGGGTGGGAGTTACAAGAGTCATCCTACAAGATAATGAAGTAAGTTACTTTCTCTGGGTCTTTGTTATTCCATCTATAAAAGAAGATGATCTTTAAGAATCCTGCAAGCCCTAACATTTCCTTACCCTCCTCCCTCTGTTCAATTAAATACGATCCTACCTGTCCCGAATTCAGTAATGAAGGAGACATATTATTTGTCTCACCCAGGAGGACAGGCTCTGCTAGAATGGTGGACCCTGTTTTGCTGTATTCATTTGTTCTTTTTTTTTCCTAAAATATTTATTAGCTGCCTACTACATATTGGACATTTGACAAGTCACTGCCCTTCCAGTGGAGGAAGAGTGAAAAATAGAAACTCCTAATGAGACAATCCTACATGAACACAGGGACTGTTATGATGTGTGATGGGCAGGAGTGTACAGAGGCAGCAGGAGAGGCTAAAGCCAGAGCTGAAACATTAGAGAAGGATTTCTAAACAGCCACGTCTAGACAAGACTTGAAGGCTGAGTAGCATTATCCACATACAAGGAGGAGCAGACACAACCGGCAAAAAGCAACAAACAGCACGAAGGAGTATCAAGAAGTAAAAGAGAGTATCTGAAGGGTGCCATTCAAGAGGTAAAGGGTAAAAAGATAAGGCCATAGGGTGTACAGATCCCAAGAAGGAACAGACCTTGGAAACTATGTTAAAAGGCTTAGTTTTTATCCTAAGAGCAAGGGAGAGCCATTGATGCATTTAAGGCAGCAGAATGGCAGGTCTGAGTTATAGATTAGAAAGGTCAGTCTCCAAGGTTGAGGGCAAGGAGTCCAGCTAATAATCCAGGCAGCAGACGATGCAGAGCACGTGTTACAAGTGCCTGAAAAGATGGAGCGAGATCAGTAGATCTGAGAGATTTGGGAGAGGTAGAATCAAAGAGACCTGGTTTGATTCTGTTTGATTCAGTGGGAAGTCAGCAAAGGGGAAGAATCAGAAGACTCTCAGGTTTATGGCTTAAACAAATGTGGTAAAGATGATGCTATTTACTGAGATGCAGATCACAAGTCACAGGGCGAAAGGGGCTGTGTACCTGATGACAGTCTGGGACAGGCTGAGGTTGAGGTATATGGGGGACATCCCAAAGCAGCTGTCTAGTAATTAGTTGGATACATGACTCTGAAGCCCTGATGAGTAGTTTTGCCTCGAGATTTTGATTTGGGACTCCTCCCTCTATAGTAGGCAATTGAAACTCCACTGGTAGATAACATTATCTCGCTGAAATATCTAGAATGAGAATAAAAGCAAAGGAGACTGAGAACAAGTTGTCAGAGGGGTAGGGAAAAAATAGGAAAATACAGTTTTATACACACACACACATACACACATAAGAGTAACAAATGTCAACAGCTACTGAGATCCACTAGAATTTTCTATCTCTAAATATAGGTATCTATTTTTTCTTAAAGGTTTGTCTTAGCAAGACTGACTTTTCAGGGAAGTCCCATGATGGTTTGTGGACTCACCCTGCACCAGAGCTGGCTTGAAGAAATCAGTCTATGGCTATAATGGGGCATTGAGACTAACTGTGGAGAATTTGCCTCCCAATTTCTGCCACCCCCTAGGAGTGCCTGCCCTGGTAGAAAGTGTCATTTCTGGCTTCACCATACTTGTCACTCACACCTACCTGGTCCCAGTGGGAGAGGCAGCCCTCAACCAACTTGCTCTGCTGTGCCAAATAAGAGCGAACAGGGAGCTCACAGGTGATGCTGTAGAGAGAGGTAAGGAAAGCATCCTGAGACACAGAATGTGATGGCACATTTAGGAATTTAGCCAAAATGATAAGGACAGCTCTCTAATTTTAGAAGGAAAAATAAAAAGTCAACTGAGAATTGCTCTGGGACTGAATTCAGGAAGTACCAAGAACTGTTGCCTCTAAAAGGGCACTTTCTCTGCAGACGGTGCCAGCCTTGCTAGTTCTGAATTCCTCCAAAGAAAAGTGGGGCCCAGCAGAGTGTTCCTCTGCTTCTTTAACCCCTTCCAAGCCACCATATGGTCTCAAACGTGTACCATTTCCACCTTGCTAGTCCAGTCAGCCACTCACCAACCAAGCATCCAGGTCACTGTTCACATCAAGACCTTGACATCACTGCTTCAACTACGAAAACACAAAGGATCAAACTGAAAAAAAGAAAAACACTTTGCTTTGTGTTTGTTGCCTCTCTACTACGAACTGCACACATTTCAAAGGCAGACACGGACGGCAACTTCAAGCAATTCTGCTGAAGTGAAGTCATCAGGATGGTGGCCTCGACCAAGCAAGAAGTGGATGACGGGCTGATGACGATCCCGAGGTTCTAGAAAATAGAAAGTAGAGACCTTGATCTTCGCAAGATATTTCCACAGTCATAAAACAGCAGGAGGGAACACACACAATGACAATGTTTGTCAAAACACTGTCACTCGCGAAGTGTGTGTTTTAAGAGGTTAAGAGGAAGAAAGGGGTGGGCACGGTGCATAGAAAGTTTCAGTCGTGTTTTCAAATCACTCACGGGGTGGAGGTGCTGAAAGGCCTGCTGGCCGGGGATTTATGCATAATCGGATCATTCAAAACACAAATGGCTGCCAGAGCAAAGTACAATGTTCACTGTTGAAATCACAAAAAAAGCTTTGTTTTAAGTAGGCTGACTCGACTGAAGTCGAGTTTCAGCGCAGCGTGTTTTTGCTTTGGGTGTCATTATTTAGTTTGGCATCCATGCCAAGGAAACCTTTCTCTTACTTCGACGGTTGTTTTTCCTTCTGCTGCTACAACTGTGAATGTCGAGGCAAGATCTTGCTGCTACATATTTAAATGAGGACTGGTTGGTTCCCTGTTTACCTTTGATTCCGATGAAGGGAGTCGGGGAGCATGGGGTCTTGATTGCTTGCCAGGACTTGTAAAGCTGAGAGATGTGTGCCTTGTCTCTTGAATCATCTGGAAAATCAAGTTTAGCTGGTTTGATCAAAGGGTTTGCAAGTCAGTTGAGAACACTTGCATGCAATAACTATAGATAATGCATACATCGACCAGCCAAAGGCCAAAAAGCTAATAGCTTTGCCAGCGATAAAGGATTATGTATGTTATGCTTGTGAATACCAAAGAGAGGAATTCTCCGCTTTAATATGGACGGCTAAGGTTTGCACTGGTTAGACATTCAGACCAACAAAATACTCTAAATCTTGGGGACTTAAGTCAGGACGAGAAACTTTTAAAATCCGGCTGCTATCTGCCCATTTAAATCCGGTGTGGAGTGAGGGAATAAACGACACACTTCCTACTGACAGTTCATCAGGAGAGAGAGGAGTAGTTTTACATAGTTGTGAGTTGAGGTCACCTCATTTTGGGGGGAGTCCTTTTTCATTCCATGTTTCTGGCTACAGCACCTGCAGAGACAAGATGGCTTTGATGGAGATTGATGTAGAAAGGGCCTGGCACGCATTCTTTTTTGGACATCCTCCTTTGGGGCAAGTTGGTCACGTGGGAAAAACTTGATTTCTCAGCCAAGAAATGACTCCCTGGATTAGAAACCTGTCTCTCATGATGGGAGAAATTAGAAAAAAAACCCGAAAACCAAAAAAGATCCTTCAAATCATCTGCTTTTGGTCTTTTCTGTGAATTCCGCATCATGTGATTGGGTCTCCTGTGTTTATTTCAAGTCCAATGTTTTTATTTTGATTTAACTCACTTAAAAGACAGCACACCTCTTGGCAAAGTGATACACAACGAATTAACTACACCTTCAGTCAGTATTTCTTATTTTTTAAAGATAATATTAAATAATTCCCCCCAAAGTTAGCCACTCAGTGCCTGGGTGTGAGTGAAGAGCATTGTGGCTGCCTGACTGTCACTGCATTTCCTAATGTAAACACTGCTTAGTTACTATTGTGAAGCCTCGTGAAACAACTGTTGGGGAAAGCTTTAAAAACACAGACACACACATGCACTTGGCGCACTGACCTGGCATTAAACTAAATTACAGGTACGGCGGTGACATATGTAAACGAATCTGCCGGTACAAGTTACCAAATGTTATGTACCGCGTTCCATCATAGGCAATGCATTATTCAAGTTTTGTACTAATTAAAGAACTACTTTGTTGCTAAGAATCAGTGTATTAAAAAACATAAGTTCTTATTAACTGCTTTCCCAAGAGTTAGAAAGATGAGAGGTGGCTCTCAGGTTTCAGGGACCTATTATTAGGTTCTCAAAGTATTTTCTTAATCGCGTGCATTTTTTAAGAGAAAGCTCTGAGTCCGTATCACATAAACAAGGTCTGATTGTGGGGTTTTAAATGGCTATCTTGGGGTTTTCTGCTTTCCACGTTGTTTTTCCTTCTCACGCCACCAAATTTCACTTCTCGGAATCGGGACCTGAACCAAAGTTAAACATCATAAAGAAATTTGCTCAGTAAAACAGGGCTTTTATTGACTGAAAAGCATTTTTACAGTGTAATCTGTGTTTTTTGTAAGTCCTGGTGGAAAATCCCCTTTGAGTGAGTGGTACTTAAAGATTTAAAAACACACGTTTGCCCAGGAAGATTTCATAAACTGAAGGAAGGGGACAGAAGGGAAAAGAGCTGAGGTATCTGGCCCCCTAGTCTGTTATCACCAGAAGAACAAGAAGGCTGCCTTATAAAGGGCTGCCGTGCAGCTTGGCCTCATCACTCAGCCTGAACCCAGATCTGCAGGCAACGCTTGCTCTCTGCCCAACAGTGAAGTCTGCTAAGACCAGGACGGCAGTCCCACCTCTGCTCTAAGGACCCTGGCCCAGATTCTCTGTCCGCTCACATTAACATTCGTATTTTCTCCTTCCTCTCAGTCCTCCTCACTTTTTACCCATCACCCAAAGTTTTTCCCTTTAACACTTGTGTTGTTTTGTTTACTTCTCAAGACTCATTTAATCTAACAACTTGGCTGGGAGGGTATAGCTCCGTGGTAGAGCACATGCTTATCATGAATGAGGTGCTGGGTTCAATCCCTAGTATCTCCAATAAAAAATAAATATTCAAACAATTTCTTTATCCGGGGTTTTCAGGATCCCAAGGTCCACAGGGCACCCCCTTTCTCTTAACCTGAAATGGTTGTGACACAAAAGCCCCTCTGTCCATTTCCCTGATAACCCTCAGCCCATGGCTCAGGACCTGCCCGTTCTCTTGTTTTCTGGCTCACACTTGAGAGTCATTTGTAGAAATGAGAGGAGATTCAATGTCACTCTTTCTCACTTGCACCTTGATGGACTTTCTTGAGTGGGTGGGAGTTAGGTGAAATTACAGTTAATTTGTCAGAAGCTGTGTACTCCCTTGAGAGCGTGGAACACATGAATATTCTCAATCATGTGTGCACAGTGCAAAATTTTGAGAGTCAGTGCTGAGGCATGTTCCGCTGCCTTATTTTTACTAAATTTGCTCTTTATTTTAAATTCTGTGCTCTTATTTGAAGCACCCTTTCTGGTCTTCTGTTTTAAGGCTCCTTCTGTTTCCTCTGAGGTTGCTTGATGGTCTTCAGTCAAACGGAGTCTCTGATCTCCAAACATACCCACCAGTCAACCCCATCTCTCTGTTTCAGATTAATTCCTTTCTTCTCTTGATCCAATTCCTTCTCTTCCTTTAAGCCTCTCCAATCTTCTTCCTGGTCTATCTTTTATTTTTTAACCTATTATGTCTTTTTTATTAATTTTTTATTGAAGTGTAGTTGATATACAATGTTAGTTTCAGGTCTACAGCAAAGTGATTCAGTTATACATATGCATACATATATATTTTTTCTTTTCAGATTCTTTTCCATTATATGTTATGACAAGAACTTGAATATTGAGCTATCATTTTTAAAACTATATAGAGCTCTCTAACAGTCCCATAAATCAAATTCTGCTTATCTCTGTGCTTTTAATTTGTTGTGGGTTTTTTTTTTTTTCCATCTTCATCATCGTCCCAGAAGATTAATGCATGCCACAAACATGGATTGGCACTAAATAATGTCTGCCTTCCATGTTGTTGCCTGCTTTCTCCCTAGCACCAGCTTGTGGTCACTTTTCTTTCCTAAATAACCTTCTGCCTCTGTGCTCATCCGTTTACAACCTCTCTTCCTGCGTGCCCCTCGCTCCCTCCGTTCCTGGTGCTATTCCCACCTTCTTGAACTTTGTCAAGAGTTTTTTATTCTCAAATTGCTTTCTTTATTCTCTCTCATCCTCCTTTCAGCTTTCAGAGGATTTGCTTTGTGTATCCCTTTACCTCCAAAACTTTCCTCCTCTCTCCTCTGATGTAGATTCCAACCTGGGAAAAAGACATCCTAATTCCAAACCTATCAACACTTGGAATAGCAAATGACAAAGCAAAGACATAACTTCTTTTTTCCTTCAGAAAAAGTCTTTCTGTACAGTTTCCCCAATATTGTTGGCAGCAAAATAAATACGATATTTTTCCTTGAAATTGTAACTTTAAGTAAGTTCTGAAGCTTCACATTTTTTCCCATAAACTCATCAATTATGTCTTCCAGAGCATCATTTTACAGATTTTCCCTTTTGCTGAGCTGATTTAGTGATTTGGCATTGGGTGGAGGAACAATGACTACTTTCAATACACACATGAGTTTATCCTTAAAACAGGATTTATTCAGTCATGGATTGACTTATGTTTGAAAGCTAATTGTTGATTTTCACATAAGCAGAATTCTTCTGCTAATAAATTGTAACCTACAGCTCAGTAAGCAGTGTGTGCCCTGATTAGGCATTCAATTATCTTATTAAAATATTGACACCTAGAATTATTTAGAAAATGTTTATTTTATATTAATAATACTTTCTACTATCAGATTTAAAAGTTCCCCAATGAAAACTTTGAACCTATAACTAAATGTCATACTTTATTTTTGATCGTACATGTCTAGATTGTAAGTTCAGAAAAGACGTAAGTCTATAACTAGTACAGAATTTAAAAAATAAACTATGAACATATTATAGACTTCTGAAACTCAACATGTACCAAACTGAGTCATAATTTTTTCCTTAAATTTTATCTAATTCTATGGCTATTTCTATGCAAATTCTTCCCAGATCTTTACCTTAAACCCTATGTTCTTCCTAAGCTACAGATGGGGATTCCAGCTGCCTATTGCCCACCTTCACCTAAAACTACCCTTGCAAACAGTGGATCACAAATGAAGTCCTCCTCCCAACCTGCTGCTCATATGGACGCAGCCTGTAAGAACTCCAAGCTCGGTTTGATCCAAATGCTACAGAGGCACCAAAGAGGGAGGACCATATGCATCAGAGATGTGGAGGAAGAATTCACCTGAACGTGTTTATTGGCACTGATTTTTGAAGGATGAGCTGGAAGTCCCAGGACAAAATTTACACACACACACACACACACACACACAGACACACACACACACACACACAAGAAAGCGTGATCAAAGCAGATTCATAAGACCCATTATCAATGCTCTTGTTCCAATACCATCAAGGCTTCTCTGGATTTCAGACTAGCCTCAGCTTCAGGAGCTATAGAATCCAACCCATCACCACATGGATTTATCTCTAACCATTTTCTATCAAGACTCTAGATACATGTGCCCCAATGTTCACAGCAGCAATATATACAATAGCCAAAACAAGGAAGCAACTTAAATATCCATTCACAGATGATTGGATAAAGAAGTTGTGGTATATATACACAATGGAATACTACTCAGCCATAAAAAAGAGAATTAATGCCATTTGCAGTAACATGGATGGACCTAGAGATTATCATACTAAATGAAATAAGTCAGACAAAGAAAGACAAATATTATATGATATCATGTATATGTGGAATCTAGAAAAATGACACAGACAGATGTATTTACAGAAAAGAAACAGACTCACAGACATAGAAAACAAACATGGTTACCAAAGGAAAAGGGATGGGAGATAAATTAGGAGTTTAGGATTAGTAGATACTAACTACTGTATACAAAATAGATAAACAACAGGGACCTACTGTATAACACAGGGAACTACATTCAATGACTTATAGCAGCCTATGGTGAAAAAGAACATGAAAAAGAATATAATAGAATCACTTTGCTGCTGTACACCAGGAACTAATGCAATATTGTAAATCAACTATACTTCAATAAAAAAATGTTTTAAAGGACTCAATCTGCCAGCCAAATCTAAATCCTCTCCTTCATGTTACTCCTTTACTCAGAAAGCCCTTTATCTCCTCTCTGCTTTGAGACAATCTATTCACTATTCACCTCTGTGAAGCCTTTCTTCAGCCTCCTAGCAAAATAAATAGCACTTTCTTTAAACTCATTTCATATAGCACCTGTCACAGCCAGATCTACACTAGACTGAGGTGTGTACTAATCCATCTCTCCCACCAGACTATAAACTCTTTGAGAACAGGGACCACATGTTACATATCTGCACCTCTCTGGTGGTGCCTAACACAGTGCTCTGTACGTGGCAGATTATCTGTTACTATCTGCTGAATTGAATAAATGGTTACTGAATGAAAAAGATACACATAATTTTATCTACATAATCATAGCTAAGCTGATACAGGTGGGTACTATGCAATTCTTTTGGCTTCCAAGCCCCAACTTGCTGTTGAATCATGTGTAGACTTCCTGACAGATAATTTTTTATATTGCTAGGATTTAGTGGTATAAAAATATGACCTAACAATTCGACTTCCAGTAAAAGTAGTTCCTTAGTTTTACAATCTCTGTAGATTAAGGGTTATAACTGCCCATGATTCTTCCCTCTTAGCAAGGAAAGCAATTTCAGTTTTAGGGTGAGTTTTTGCCTTTTGCCTTTTGATGACAGGCCTTTAAACTCAAAAGGAAAGATTTTATTCTGACAGAAGTTGATACAAATTACACTGCCGGTGAATCTTGTGTTGCACGCAGTTTATTGCCCATACTGAAGTACGTTTTCAATAGTCTCTGAGTAGAAATTGAATGATTTGGTATAGATGGTCATATCTTACACTAAATCTTCAACTTAAACTTTTCTGCAGTGAATAAAATCATCATAATAATACTGTTTTTTGGGGGGCTGCAGCTGATTGGAAAGAAATAAAAGATTTGGGACGTTTCATTTATTTTGGCCCATTTCTATGGTGGAGATGGTAGCGACCTAAACTTCTCAGCTCTCCTATTTGGGAGCATCTTAATGGGTTGGGGCCCCTTGAGCCAATGGGACGTTTTCAGCCTTCCAGGTCAATCCTATATTGTTCTTGAGCCACATAGATTGTAATTCCACGAATATCAGCCCTATGCCAAGTGAAGACCTCAAGCTGGTATTTAGCATTACATTTTATTTTGTAGTAAATGCTTTTCATATTCCAAAACAAATCATAAACAGATGATTTGAAACAGAAATCTAAAAAATGAACTATATGTTGATTGAAATATTGTCTTTAATTTGGAAGTCCTTTCTCTATTCCAAAGAAGGTTATTTTGCTCATTGAATTATGCCCTAAACTAATGATCAAATGTCTGGCAAATTAACCTGAAAATGTAATAGATTCAAGTGAAGAACTATATTAGAGGTTTTAAAAATAAAATTTATATGTTTCAATCACAAGTCTTACTGATTTTAATCAAATGTATCAGTCTCCAGTAACCTAGCCCTACATATCTGACATAATTCTCAATCCATTCTGCTTGAAACATTGACCTTTTTCACTTACCGATAACAGTTTGCCGTTAAAAATAAGATCTCTTCAATTATTAGAAGGCAAGTCTCTGGTTTCTCAAACAATTAATATATCAAATTTGAAAAGCTTAGGGGGAGGGTGTAGCTCAGTGGTAGAGCATGTGCTTAGCATGCACGAGGTCCTGGGTTCAATCCCTAGTACCTCTGTTTTTAAAAAAATAAATAAATAAATAAACCTAATTACCCCCCCCCCAATTTGAAAAGCTTATCTTTTGGGTAAATATAAGCATTCCCAGGGTCTTATAGAGCATTGCTTCTGACACTGGAATACAATGTCTTCCAGTGATTCCAACCTACTTTCACCAGAAATTCTGAAATATTGTCCACTGTCATTATTTCACTGACCCTTGTCAGGGTACATCAGGGAGAAACTCTACAGCTCCAAATGAAAACAACTTTTGACTTTTGAAACACATTGCTTCATTTATCCAAGGAGTATGTTATTCCCTGTTCTGTGCATAGTAAGATTAATCCAAAGTATAAGACAAGGCCCTTGGCTTCAAACAAGTTATTATAATCACATCACGTGAAGGGCAACAGACACCACATAGAAGAGTTCTCATGGGAAGTAATGGAGAAGCTGAGCAGGAGGTGGGTCATTTGACTTGATGTTGAGGAGGTACAGCATGAGAAATGCTTGGGTCCAACCCTGATGTGTTCAAGAATCAGAGAGTCTGTTGGGGGTGGCAATAGTGATAGGGACAGATTCAAGTCTGAGGAGCATGGACAAGGGGTGAGAAGGGCAGGCTGTGGAGTGGTGGGAAAAAAATCACTGGCTTTGCAAATGGTAGGACTGGGTTTGAATCCTTAGTCTGCACTGAACTGGGTGCCTTAAGATCTTAAGCAAAGGATTTGAACTCTGTGAGCCCCTATGGATGCAATTTGACATTTAAAAACCATAAAGAGTGATTTAAGAATGCAAGATGATAAAGTTGATATTAATATGTTATTGATGATTATATGAAAACATTCTCCAGATGAAAATTCTCCAGGGACTTCCCTTTGGCACTTGCCATAAAATCTAAATTTGTCATGGTCTACAGACAAGGACAGGGTCAGGTCCTACCTACTCTTCAGTTTTCCTTTATCTCTGATGTCACTTTTCTTCAGACACACTGGCCTCCTTTCTTACACCCCCCAATGGTCCAAGCTGAACTGAGTCTTCTGAACTCCCTATTTCCTCTGCTAATCTCTCCCTCCGCCCCACGCTCCACTGAGAAAAATCCATATCTCAACTTGAACATCTCAGAAAGGCCTTCTTTAGCCACTATAAAGGAAGATCCCAATGTTTCTCTGGATCCCACATCCTGTGTGGTTTCTTCATGGCATTTACTGTCCTCTGAAATCACATTGCTTTGAGGTTTCCTGCATCTTCAGTTTTTTCTGCTCTTCTGCATCATTTTCATCCCCACTGAGCAACAAAACAAAAACTTCTTGACTCTATCTCTCTTCAGTTGTTGCTTTCTTTTACTGCCTGCAAAACTCATTGAAAGGATTTCTGGATTTCCTAGCTCTATTTTCTGCTCTACCATCAATCTTGAACTTACTCTAGTCAGGCCTTCATCCCCACTGCTACCGAAGGCAAGTTCCCGTGCCTGACGCACCCTGAGGTCAAAAAAACGGAAACGTCAGAGTTTGGAGCAGAGAAAGATTCATTGCAGGGCCGAGCAAGGAGGACAGGGTGGTCCATGCCCAAGAAAACCCTGAAATCCCTGAGGGGTTTCAGCAAAGCATATTTAAAGGCCAGGTGGGAGAGAGGAGTCGCGGGGTACATGATTATCTGTGCACAATTCTCTAATTGATCGGGAGTCGATCACAGAATTCATTGAGAATTGGCTGATGTTGAGGCAACAGGGTGGTCAACATTGTCAATCCCTAGGCACCAGAAGGTCTGGGGGCCACGTGCTCTCCATCATCAAGTAGTTATTTTCTTCCCTTTGGTGGTGATGTTTAATATCTGAAAAACTCAGGAAATATACATGAGATATTATTATCTGGGTGCTTCAGAGAGGAGCTACAGCAGAGGATACGGGGCAGGGGTCTGCCCCCGGGAAGGCCTCACAGGGCCCTGCTCGGTTACACCTCCACTCTGTGAAGCTGCTCTTAGCAACATCACTAATGACACACTGTCAAATCCAATGGTCAGGTCTCAGCCCCCATATTCCTTTGATTAACAGTATTCGACAACATTGATCACTGCCTCCTCGGGAACACGTCTTCTTTCCTTGGCCTCCCAGAATCCACTTTCTCTTGGTTCTCCTGCAACCTCACAGGCTGCTGTCAGGCTCCTTTGTTAGGTGCTCACCATCTTGGAGGTCAAGAAGTCAGAGTTAATCCTCAGGCTTCCCCACCATCTACCCTCCCCTCCCTAACTCACCTTATTCAGTCCTATGGCTTTAATATCATCTGTGTGCTTTGGTGTTAAAGCATCTCCCCAAAAGAAGTCTTTACTTTGTGGAAGGACTCTGTCCCCCACCACACAGTTGTTGTTTCTGTACCTAATGTCATTGGACAAAGACAACCTGATTATTAGGCAGTCAATAGTCAGTCGGCTCCAATCATAGAAACATACTTTTTTTCTTGTTCATTGCTTCATTAGGTATGAAAAATAACCCTAATCACTGAGTCTCAGTCACTTAGCACAAAAGCCTACATCTCATTCATTTCACAGTCCAACATGCGCCAAGGATTTAAGGACTAAGTCTCCATCTGTGGTTGTATCTTCCTCTGGGTCCCTGAAGGACTTCCAATTTTTCTGTCTTGTTGTGGTTCCTTCTTTATGTCTTTAGTTCTAAAAGATCTTTTCTAGTAGGTTTCAGTCTTTTTCATAGATGGTGGTTCTGCAGATATTTGTAATTTTGTTGAGCTTGTGAGAAATGGTGAGCTCAGGGTCTTTCTACTCCGCCATCCTCCTGCTCACATCAATAAAACATGGATTTTTAAAGGCATATTAAAGACCTTAGTGAGCACTTAGCTTCTCTTTGTCATTTTACATAAGGAACTTGATAACAGAGAAGTCAAGTGACTTGTTATAAGTCACACAGAGCTGAGTCTAGAATCCAAGGTTTCTGATTTTTCCAGTTACTAAGGCAAGGTTCTTTCTGAGAGCCAACATTGTGTGATTTCTTGCATGAAACTATGTGCCTGAACATCAAATGTCATAGAATTTCAAAACTAGCAGTGGTTTTCATCATCGTCATCTCAGCTCTTTCCCTTAGAAATGGGAAAACTGCTGCATAGGGAGCCACGGCCTTTGAAGGCAGAGGAAATATATCCTACAACCAGTTACAGATTTGGACCTTCAGGCACAAAGACTGATTAGATGACAGGTTTCCGGAAATGCAGTCCACACTCTTAAACTTGATTGATCTAGATTCTGCTTCTCTTTTATTTGTCTTTCTTCATCCCAGGGTATTTCTCTCCTCTCATTCATTATTAGTAAGGGTTATTGCGTCTGCTCTTCTTTTGAAGCCTCATCATATTGAAATGTCACATGTGATTGCATTTATTTTGGCTTAAGAGCAGTTTCCCCTTCATGATGGCCTGGCCCATTCTGTAACATTTTGTTCAGCTGGTTGGGTTGTCAATGTAGGATGTTTGGTGATACAATGCTGACATATTACCTGTTTATATGCTGTCATGTCAGTTTCTAATTGGGTGGCTTGAAAATAAAAGTTTATTTTTCTCTGGATCCCTTCCACTGTTTGTTTCAATATTCCTTCTGGGCAATCCCACTGGTTGTTGACTGACGTGAAAACATCCTAAGCTGTTGTAGCCAACTGTGTTTCGTTTCTTCTTAGTTTCTTATAGTTCCAGTTGCACAAGCAATGCCAGTTTTCCTGCCTTCTCAGTGTAGCACAGCCATAGCTGAAAACAACCTTGTTTCCTAGTACCACTTGACCTTGAATTTGCCATTCCCTTGTTAGTATATTTAGAAAAAAAATTTAAGGGAGTTACTGGGGATTGAACCCAGGACTTCACACATTCTAAGCATGTACTCTACCACTGAGCTATTACCCCTCCCCTGTCCTGACTTAGAAATTTTATGATGAGGTCTCTATGAATTACGACATATTAGTCGTTAGTTGTCCAAACTTTGCTCAGCCAATGATATTGGTCATGACATTTACTATTCTGTTACTACTCTAAAGATGGCTGAATTACCATGATTTTTTTCTTGGAAGATTTTCCCTCATTTTCATTTTATTGGTTCCTGTTTTCTCAGTTCCCAATTTAGAGACAGTTTCAAATTTCATTTTCAAATTTCATTTTTCCAAGGCCAATGTAAGTCCCAGTTCAAAACACCTGTTTTTATATCTATCACTTCCCCCTCCCTTCTTATCTAAGAAGTAGAGATATCCCAGCTCCTTGCCTTCTTGCCATTTTATGATCTTCCTGCCCTAGGAACTTTTTTTTCTTTTAATCCCTGACTCTGCAGCATGGCTAGGTATCCCCACTGAATTGTTCTGTCTTCTCTGCCTTACAAAAGGCATCTTGAAAACTGCCCGCCTGCTGCTACAATTCGTTTCTTTTGATTGTCAAACTTCTTACCTGTTGTCTTCAACCCCTCCTGCTGCCGTCTTGCCTCACCGTGGTCTCTCTCCAACCCACCACACTTCTGACACAGTCTGTTCCAAGGTTAACAATGGCCTCCTTATTGATAAATTCAGTGGGCTTGGCACATTCCTTAGGTGACTTTGTAGTGTCTTTCTACAGATTAGACCCAGCACCCCAGACTGCAAGTGCCCCTCTCTGTAGTCTATTTTTACTCCACCTTTTGGTTTCTCCTTCTCCCCCTGCTAGCTCTTTACTTGCCTTTTTTGCAGCCTCCTCTTTTTTGTTTTTTTATTTTTTTTTTTTACTACTTCTCTAAGTATGAGGCTCTCCCAGGCATAACCTCTGACCACTGAGCTTCTTTAACTGTACCTCAGCAATTTCATTTCACATCCTAATGGCAAAACAATACATCTAAAACAAAAGCTCACCTTACCCCTCTGAAATCTGGCTGGCCCCTCACACTTCTCTCTTAATAGGATCACCATTACCTAAATCAGAGGATCACAAAAATTCAGAATTACCTGTGTAGATTTCCTCTTGCCTTTACTCCCTTACCCATATTCAATCAGTCACAAAGTCTTATTTTTCTTCTGCCCAAAATCTCTTCAATCTAAACCCCCCCCCACTGTTACTGTTTTTATCCCTATTACCACCAGTATAATTTGGGCCTTTAATTACTCATGCTAGATTTAATGCGATAGCTTCCTAAGCACTGTCCTTGCCTATAATGTCATACCCCTCCCCAGTCCATTTTTCACATTATTATCCTAACATACTTTGTTATGGCAGTTTTTCATTGTGAATTTTCCCCTTCAAAAACCATACCTGGTTACCTAGGGACACATATAGTTCACATTCCTTAATTTGCCACTTGCTGAATAGCATTGTACTAAGCATTTTATCTATACATTATGTCAGTTAATACACACACACGGACACGCACATGCACACACACGTACCTGTAAGGAATAATTATCATTAGCCATATTTTATAGATGAAGAAATGGAGGATTAGAAAGATGCTTTCATGGGGGAGGGTATAGCTCAAGTGGTAAAGTGCATGCTTAGTATACATCCTGGGTTCAATCTCCAGTACCCTCCTCTAAAAATAAATAAATAAATAAATTTTTAAAAAGATGTTTTCCTGTTCCCCCAAAGATAGTGAGTAGGTAACTTCTAGGATTCAAACCCAAGACTCAAAAGTGTCCCTTAATACCTAGGATACATTTAAGCTTGGACACGAACCTACTTCCCAGACTGCAGTTTTCCATCTTTCTCTTTCTACAAAAACATAACTGGCATGTCCCTATCTCTGTATTCTCTTCTTCCTTCTCCTTCTCCTTCTCCTTCTCGTTCTCCTTCTCATTCTTATTCTTATTCTTATTCTTATTCTTATTCTTATTCTTATTCTTATTCTTCTTTTCCATCTACCCAAACTCTAATGGGACCCACTCTAGACCACTGAGCCCACATAACTTTCTTTTCCTGTCACCATCATTCACTTGGTTCTCAGTTATATATTGCCTGTTGGTGTGTCTTATAATATTGTATTGTAATGCTATTAACTCTAGTCAATCAAATAATGTACATTGATACATGTTGTCTCATCAACTACAATGTAAGGAAGGCAAATTTCTTATATGTTTTTGGACCCACCTCTCAACCTCAACAGCCCCAACTCAATAATTTGCTTATAGCGCATGCTTATTGCATAGGTGATGATATTTTATTTAATGCCTACTGTATGTATAGCAATATATGTTCTTTTTTTCCCCTTTAAAATATATTGCTATTTTTGTGGTTTATTCACAGGAATTTCTGCATCACAATAGGCATTTATTTTAAGTAGTCTAGCCTTTGATAATGTTTGTACTTTTTAATTTTTTCTAGCTTTATTGAGGTATATTAGATAAGTAAAAATTGTATATATTTAAGGTGTACAACGTGATGCTTTGATATATGTAAATTGTGAAGTGATTACCACAATCAAGCTAATTAACATATCCATCACCTCACATGGTTGCTTCTTCTGTGTGTCTGCTGAGACCACTTATGATCAACTCTCTTGGGAAATTTTGAGTCCATGTTATGGTATTATTAACTATAGCTGCCATGCTGCACATTAGCTCTCCAGAATTTACTCATCCCAAACAACTGAAACTTTGTACCCTTTGACCAACATTTTCCCATTTCTTCCAACAACCTATATTTTTCATAGATCATGTCTCCTGCATTTGTGATCCAATGGCTCAAGAAGATGTCAATTAGGACAGTAAGAATTTCCTAAAGAGGACGCAAGTTTGAGAACATCCCACTAATAAGTCATTCCACACCAAGCATACCAGATCTGCTTTAATATCCTATACATTTTATAATTTTTAAAATGTGCTACACTGTTATTATATCTTTCAATTTAAATCTCCTTTGTTTCCCAGTGTGAAAGTAACCAATGAGATGAACTCTGTCACAAGCATAAAAAATTTACTGAGGCTAAAAGAAATCATCATAGATAGTCATAGAATCAAAGACCAGAAGTAAAATAAATATACAATATGTTATCTCTCTTCATTTTCCTTTGGTTGGTTTTAATAAAATTTGGTATTTCAGTAGAAACATTTCCTAAAAAGCAGTTCTGAACAATGATAAAGCAGTGTTTTGAAGGTGAGTGGAAAGCTTCTCTGTCTAGGACTGTCTCCACAACCAAATTGAACATCCCTGATAAACATTACATGAAAATGTTTTGTTCCTTTCCAGCTACATTGGTATTTATTGTATTTAAAGTATACAACATGGTGACAAATATAATTGTATTTATTTGAAGTATAAAAACAGCATGGTGATCTGATATACATATACATGAGAAATGATTATCTTATTCAAGTTAATTAACACATCCATCACCTCACAGAGGTACCTTTATTTGAGTGGTAAGAATGCTAAAGATCTACTTTCTTAGCAAATTTCAAATATACAATACAATATTATTAACTATAGTCACCATGCTGTAATTAGATCTTCAGGAGTTAACTGAAAAACTGTACCAACATCTTTCCATTGCCCCCACCCCTCAGCCATTGTAATCACTCTTCTAATTTCTGTTACTATGTCTTCAACTTATTTTTCTCCTTAGATTCCACCTATAAGTGATACCATGTAGTATTTGTCTTTCTATGTCTGGCTTATTTCATTTAGCATAATGTCTTCCAGGTTCATCCACGGTGTCAGGAATTCCCAAATTGCAGGACTTCCTTCTTTTCTATGGCTGAGAAGTATTCCATAGTATACAACATTTTCTTTATCCATTCATCCATCAGTGAACACATAGTTTGTTTCCATGTCTTGGCTACAGTAATTAATGCTGCACTGAACATGGAGGTACAGATATCTCTTCAAGATAGTGATTTCATTTCTTCCGTGTATATACCCATATGCTAGTTCATATCATAGTTCTATTTTTCATTTGTTAAGGAAACTTTGCACTGTTTTCCATAGTAGCTGCAATTTACATTTCAACCAACAGTGCACAAGGGTTCCTTTTTCTGCTTATCTTCACCAACATATCTCTCCTGTATTTTTTATAATAGCCATTCTAATGGGTGTTTGGTGACATTGTGGTTTTGATTTGCATTTACAAGATGATTACTGATGTTGAATATATTTTCATGTACCTGTTGGCCATTCTGTATGTCTTTTTTGGAAAAGTGTCTGTTTAGGTCCTCTATGAATTTTTAAATCCAATTATTTGGTTTTTCACTATTGCACTATATGAGTTCCTCACATATTTTAGGTATTAACCCTTTACCTGATGTATGGTTTGCAAATATTTTCTCCCATTCTGTATGTTGGCTTTTCACTTTGTTTACTTTGTTCTTTGTTGTGCAGATGTGTTTCAGTTTAATGTAATCCCACTAGTTTATTCTTACTTTTGTTGCCTGTTTTTGGTGTCATAAAGAAAAAGTCAGCAAGACCAATATCATGGAGCTCTTTTCTGTTTTCTTCCAGGAGGTTCACTTTTCATGCCTTACATATAAGTCTTTAATCAATTTCCAGTTAATTTCTGTGAGTGATGTGAGGTAAGGTTGAGTTTCATTTTTTGCATGTAGATATCCAGTTTTCCCAGTTCAGTTTATTAAAGACTGTCTTTTCCCCATTGACTATTCTTGGCTCCCTAGTCAAATGTTAGTTGACCATATACACATGGGCTTATTTCTGGGCTCTCTATTCTATTCCATTGGTTTTAGTGTCTGTTTTTTATGCCAAGGCCATATTGTTTTGATTACTATAGCTTTGTAGCATAGTTTGAAAACAGGAAGTGTGATATTTCCAGCTTTGTTCTTTCTCAGAATTGCTTTGACTATTAAAGTCTTCTTGTCTTTTAGTGTCTTTTGTGTCTCCAGATGAATTTTAAGATTGTTTTCTATTTCTGTGAAATATGCTATTGGAATTTTGATAAGATTACATTGAAACTAGATGACATTGAATAGTATGGACATTTTAATACTATTAATACTTCTTATCCACAAACAAGGGATACTTTTCCATTTATTTGAGTCTTCTTCAATTTCTTTTATCAAACCTTATAGTTCTCAGTGTACAGATATTTCACTTCTTTGGTTAAATTTATTCCTGAGTACTTTACTGGGATTTTTCCCTTTTTTGGAGTTAATAATTGAAATACACTACTGTAGAAGTTTAAGGTGTACAGTATAATGACTTGCTTTATTCATATTGTGAGATGATTACCAAAATAAGTTTGCTTAACATCCATCATCATGTAGATACTACCAAAAAAAAAAAAAGAGAGAGAGAAAAGAAAAGAAAAAAGGAGAAGAAAAAAATGTTCTTTTTATTCTTGTGATGAGACTCTTAGATTTACTCTCTTAGCTTTTAAATATACCATACAGCAGTATTAACTTTGGTCATCATGTTGTACATTACATCCCCAGCACTTATTTATCTTATAACTGAAAGTTTATACCCTTTTACTACTACCTTCATTTAATTCCTTCACCCCTCACCCCTCGCCTCTGGTAACTACAAATCTGATCTCTTTTTCTATGAATATGTTCCATTTTGTTTATTTTTCAGATTCTACATGTAAGTGAGATCATATAGTACTTGCCTTTCTCTGTCTCATGTATTCATTTAAGCTAATGCCTTCAAGATCTAAACCTGTCAAGATAAATGACAGGATTTCCTTCTTTTTTAGGACAATAATATTCATCTATATCTATATCTAATCATCTATATCTATGTCTATCTATCTAGCAAGTGTGAGGTGATAATCCTGTTGAAGTTTTGAGT
This sequence comes from Camelus ferus, assembly GCF_009834535.1. Classification (NCBI taxonomy): domain Eukaryota; kingdom Metazoa; phylum Chordata; class Mammalia; order Artiodactyla; family Camelidae; genus Camelus; species Camelus ferus. Next base: position 53,055,773 of record NC_045709.1, read on the forward strand.
TTGCAATTCCCTGATGATTAGTGATGTTGAGCACCTCTTCATGTACCTGTTGGCCACTCATATATTCTCTGTGGAAAAATGTCTGTTCAGGTCCTTGGCTCATTTAGTAATTGGGTTATTTGTTCTACCCATTTTTTTTTAAAGCAGATTGTTTGTTTTCTTGATATTGAATTGCACACGTGTTCATGTTTTGGATATTAACCCTTTATTGCATATGATTTGCAAATATTTTCTCACATTTCATAGATTGCTTTTTCTTTTTTTTTTTTTTTTGATGGTTTGCTTTTCTGTGCAGGATCTGTTTAGTTTGATGTAGTCTCCTTGTGTAACTTTTGCTTTTTTGCCTTTGCTTTTGGTGTCAAATATCTGTTCTTTTGTAGCTTGTTGACCTTCCTTCAAACAATTATTTTGAATTTTGTCCAGCAATTTGTAGATTCTACTTCTTTGAAGTCAGTTACTGAAGAGTCACTGTGTTACTTTGATAATGTCTCGTTTCATTGTTTTTTCATGTTTCTTGTAGCCTTGTGTTGATGTCTGCACATTTGTTGGAGCAGTTACCTCTTTCCAACTTTATGGGTTGACTTTGGTGGTAAAGACTTTCACCTGTAGGCTGGGTGGGTTGTGGCAGCTTCTGATCTGGGGAAGGCTCAGTGGTGTAGTCTCTGTGCAGATCCATCAGCTGATGCTAGTGTTGTCGGCAATTGCAGGGTCCTCAACAACCAGGACTGTGGGTACCTGCAGCAGTGGTGAGGGCTGTTGGGGTCTTTGATCATGAAGGTTGCTGGAGATCATCTGATTTATTTCTCTCTTCTTTTCTCTCCTCTGTCATAGCTAAGAGGATCTTTCTTGGTGTTGGGTTCAGCTCACCACAGTGGTGGTGGTACTGGTGTGGAATGCGTGGGTACCCAGGAAGCAACCATAGGGCTGTAGTTTGGAGCACAAGCACTCGTGGAAAGAGTCTAGGGTGCTGGCTAACTGGAGCAGCAGGCATGGACCAATGCAGAGCAGCCTTGGAGCCATGGTCTGGAGTGCCTGCTCACAAAGACCAACCAAAGAGCCAGACTCTGAGACAAAGGGCGTGAGTTTTGAAAAGCAGCCCTGGTCCCAGGATGGCAAGACAGCAGCTCCTTCTGAAGGACCCCTAACAATATCTCTCTCTCTCTGGGGAAACTGCAAGGGAGATGGTTGTTGGTTACTTCAATGGCAAAAGCTACTGGTGTGCTTTGAGGAGCAGCTCACTGAGGTCCCTGCCAACAAACAATATTGAGTTCTCCTCTGGGAAAGCAGTGGAAAGTCTGGTTGTTGTGGGGGTTGCTGAGGTCCTCAGTGGCAAAGGCTGCCAGGATGCTCTGCAGAGCAGGCCACTGGGTCCAAGATGGTGCCTGCTGTGTGACGGATACTGATTACCCCTCCATTGTTTTCCACCATCTCCAGATAGCTCAGCTAAGCTCCCCCAGTGATCACTTCTGTGCAGTCATTCTCTGTTTTTCACACCACTGTGTTGCTGGTAAGTTCTTAGTTTGACCCTCTAGGACCCTCCCAGGGCTATTTTCATTTCTGGATAGCTGCCTCATTGTTGGATTTTTGTGGTAGGATGAAATCTAGTGTCTCCTACTCCACCATCTTTCTAACACCAGCTCTCAAAATGTTGCTTTCAACACAGTTGAATCTATTGCTTGGTTAAAAAAATTATCTAACTGAAAGAGTGAATTACCTCAAAAGAGTGAGTAATCATATATTCCAGTTGCCATTATTTCATTACTATTGTTGCCTCATTCATTCATTCACCCAAAACTGTCCCATTTTCTCTATCCCCACCATCATGGCCTTACTTCAAGACTTCCTCTTTCTTCACTTGAATTTCTCCACAACTATCCACCTGTTCTCCCTGGCTCCAGGTTTCACCCTTCAAATCAAACCACCACAGGACCCCAAGAGAGATCTTTCTAAAATATATAACTGGGGAGGGGGGAGGGTAGAGCTGAGTGGTCAGAGTACATGCTTAGCATGCATGAGGTCCTGGGTTCAATCCTCAGTGCCTCCATTAAATAAATAAATGAATTACTGCCCCCCCACAAAAAAAAAAAAAACCAGAAAACATATATATATCTGGAAATCTCAGTTCCTGACTTACAAGTCTCCCATGGTTTCCCCTTATCTTCTCAAAGTTTCCTAAGAATAAAGTGTAAACCCTTGAGGTTGGCAAACAAAGCACTTTGCTGTCTGCCTCTTGTTTTTTCTCTCTAGTCTCACCTGTCCCCACTTAAATTCCTCCTCTTCATGCTTTGGCTTTTAATGTTCAGGTCTTTTTATGCCATTGCCCTGTATAACACCACAGCTGGACCAGAAATGCCATAGTAGATACAAACTGTAAAGCTCAATCAAACATTAGAGTGTGTAGGTGGGGGAGGATATAGCTCAGTGGTAGAGTGTGTCCTTAGCATGCATGAGGTTCTGGGTTCACTCTCCAGTGCCTCCATCAACAAAAAAGAAAGAGAAAAAGAAAGAGCTTAAAGCATGTAAGGGTTTTCACGTGTAGGTGGATGAAATTCCAAAACGTGGTGCTGCTTGCTGAAGCTGCAGTTATCTGAGTCTGAGATTTCCCATGAATCTTATTCCCCTCTATAAATCTTCTTTTTAGCAAAGAAGGGCGCCTGGCTCCCAGCAAAGTGGTTAGCATGAAATCAAAAAGCTCTTTAGGGATTTGCCCATCTCTACAGGACAGAGAACAAATTCCTACTGTTTGTCAGGTTTCTGTGAATTTATAAAAACAAGTTTCCCAGACATTAAGGTACAAAACTCAGATCCAGTGGTAGAAAAACATCACAGCACAAAAAGGCATTCAATTCTCTTGGAAACACTGTGCTTATTAAAGGCATAAACACTAGGTACAGAAAGTTCAGTAATCCTTTTCCTAAGGGCAATAATAGTTTTTACATTACAAAATCAAATGGTTGCTTCTTTATTTGAGGGCTGGAAATAAAGTGCCAGTTTGGAGAGGAAATAAAGTATAACCAAGTCAAACACTTGCATCTGAATGGAGGGTCAGTCCTTTTCCATCCTCAGTAGCTTTTATCCAAATGTATTTATAACATAACCAGCTTTTACTTTTACTTCTCCCGGGTTGTATATCCTTACCACTGGCTGAGATTCTGGCATAATCACAGAAAGCCCTCAGCTCACTTAATTCTTGGCTCCTTCAACTATCCCTGCATGTCCTACAGGGAAACCAGGACTCTGGCATGAAATTTACCACCATGGGGAGCCTTTACTGCTCCCTCTGTGTTCCTGCAATATTGCAACATTTTGCAATATTGATCAGCAATAAAATTATACATGACAATGACTTCCTTAGGAAAGAAAAGGGGAAAGAAGTAAAGAGGACCATACCTTGAGTTACTTTGGAGAAGTGATCTCCCAGATAAAGAAGACTTGAAAGTAGTTATTTTTTTTTTAAAGCAGTGGATTACTGCCGCCACATCGCAGCTCAGCACGCCAAGCCCAGAAGTGAAGCGTTTTGCCCCAGCTCTTGCAGTCAGTGAGTGACAGAACCAGGATATAAACTAATATTCGAAGGACACGTTCTTTCCCCTCCAGGCCAGCTGCTTCCCAGAAAAGAAGCATAGACTTATTGTGAAGCAGTTACTTTCTAGCAAACCAGAAATCGAAATCTGGAAACTGATCCTCAGCAATTCCCATGGCCTCCTGGTATCTTGAATGATGAGAGGGATCGTGTAGGAAACAGATTCCACACCTCATGGTTTCCATTTCTGTTCTGTTGTAATGAACATTCTTATAATGATACTCTACATTCTAAGTTTTGATTTTTTTTTTAAAGGTGTTTATAACGCAACAGATATTGCCAGGACAAGTAGAGGCAATGGTCGGAAGATATCAAGGTACAGATAAAAGTTTACCTTAAAATTAATACCACTCCTGATTCCCCAATGTGCAGTATCTTTAATCTCAGAGGAATCCTCTCTCTGAGTGTTGCATTGTGACGCACAGTGAAATACAAAGAAATTCCCCTTGTACGAGCGCTACTGATATTACAAGTTTGCACTACAATCCACAGTAGCATCCTTCATGAACTCAGCAACTGCCAGTAAATTCAAAGGTCAGTATTTCATGGCACCAGCAGTCAATGTATCATTGGCCTTTTGTTGTCGCTTAGATATCTTCCCCAAATAGCTCTCTCCAAACGGTCATTCCTTCTGCAAATTGTCTGTTGTATACACCGCATGCTGGGAAAAGGTTAAACACACACACAATGGGCTATACCTCCAAAACCAGCCGCTTCCTACATCTCCACGACTTTCACCATACTAGAAATAAACATCGTCTCCCACCTAGAACACGGCAGCAGACTTGACTGGTCTCTGAAGTCTTTTGAAAATAGAAATGTACCTACAGCACACCTCTATTAAGACCTTCCAATGACGGCTTATTGCAATTACAACAAAAATCAAGGGCTTTACCGAGCCCTACGGAACCTGCATGGTGTGACCCCGGCTATGTTCCAGCCACGCTGGAATTGTATGCTACATGCTTCCTTTGCCTGGAGGGCGTTTGCCTCAAATCTTCACATGTCTGGGATTCTCCCCATCATTCAGGTTCACCTGAAACGTTACCTTCTCAGAGAGACCCCTGCTGAAGACTCCACCTTAAAGAAAACTAAGCTCCCTACAGTATTTTCCTCTTTAAATATTCTTCTGAGCATTTATTACTATGCAAAATAATTTTTAAACTAGTTAGTATTTATTTTTATCACTAATGTCAATCCCTTGGGACAGGAAACTTAACGATTTTATTTACTGCTGATCCCTAAGCAGAATCTGGCTCACAAAGGAGCTCAAGAAATTCACATATTTAAAATATACAGTTCATCAATTTTGTGTGTATTCAGTCACAGAGCCATCACCCTAATCAATTTTAGAACATTTTTATCTTTACACGAAGAAATCCCAGACTCATTGACAGTCACTCCCCATTCTTCCTCCAACCCCAACCACAAATTTTAAAAACATAAACAATGGTATATAGAAACTAAGAAACGTATAGTTGGGGGATTAAAACATAGAAACCAAAGGAAGAAACAGCAACTGCCAGGAGGTGTAGGAAAGTAGAAAACAAAGCCATATGTGGATGGAGATAAATCCATGATCAGGCTGTTCACTCCAAATCCAGATTTCAGCAAGCTTCCTAGTGATGCTAGCACCAAAATGGGCTCCCTTCCCTAACCTATAGTCCTACCCTCTTAAGAAGGGAAACAGAGGCAGTAGTAGTTAATTATCATGACCTGTTTAAACATCACTTGCCAGAATATAATAAAAATGAAATGAAAGTACCAGACTGTTGACTACATTTCTGTTAAAATCAAAGCCACAGAATATTTCATAACTTAAGAAGCTACTGACATGGACCAAATTTACAAGGTGATCATTTTTTTTCTGCGACCCCAAAGGAGTCTCCGTTCCTGACTTTCCACAATATCAGAATGAATTATATGACATTTTCCATCACGTTGGCAGGAATAATGTCTTGCACGATTCAAACATCTGAGAGGACTTCTTATTTTCACACCGTCTTCTCCCACATCTGATTCAATAATTTGAGAAAAGGTCGTTCTTGGACAAAGGGTCACAGGTTACTGTTCCAGCATCTTGGCCTTCCACCCTCACATGTTCTGGGAACACGCTGAAGTTACCGTTAGCCCGCCCAAGTTGAAGCGGTGACTCAAATTTTGCCAGCTGCAATCAAACTCTTCTTCGTCTAAACTTTTGCACCTCTCAAGACCACAGAAATCTAACTCCCTGGTGATAAGACAAGGGAAAAAACACCTAGAAGTAAATTTTCCAGGAGCCTGACTTCCTTAAGTTTTGAGGTAATTGCCACCAGTTCAAAAGGAAACGTTCATGGGTAGCTGGAAAAATCTACACAATACTGTAGAAATGCGTGTAGGACACCCATTGTTAAGGAGGGCTCCCTTAACGACTGGGTTGCTAGGTGGCTGATAAATAAAAACAAACAAGGTTAACTGCAGAGGTGCTGAGTCTGAACACGACTTCTTGGATAGGGAAATCAATACAATGCCAGCGAGTGAGGTAAGAAGAATGAGATTAAACAAGCAAAGTTTACTTGCATTTTTTTAAAGAAGTAATTACTCAAAGACAGGTGCAGTGAGAAGTCACCAGTGTGGAAAATGGGCCACGAGGAAGATGAGAGGAAGTTTGTTTTCAAGGTGGGGTTAAAAGGAAAGGGTTGAGCCAGTGACGCAACCACTCATGTCTTTCTTCTTCTGCAGTTTGTCCTGTGGAATGGCCTTCAGCCCTCGGTACACACACTAGCTATTTGTCGAAAAACTGTACTTGGAAGACCGAACCAGATTTCTCACAGCTTCCTACAAGGTATCAGGACAACAGATCTGTGAATAAACAAAAGTGGCTTGGGTTACTACGTGCGAACACCAGTGTGCCAAGGGGTTGCCTTAGACAGCTCCCCACTGGCTGCAGGGAAGAAATGAATTCCCAAGGCCATCTGGCATTCACAGCTTTTCCCAATCACACCCCAAGGACTTTTCCAAAGGTAGCTGCTGCTACCCCCTGACACCAGCAAATGGCTTCCCCTGCCCAACTAGTGGGTTCCCCATCAGCTCCCCCAGTCTCAAGACACGCACTGTGCTTGCCCATCGGAACACATTCCTTACACCTCTCCAACTTTCCAAATCTGATCTCTCCTCGAGAAATTTCTCAAGTCTCACCTCCTTCATGAGACTTTCTAGCTCACTACAGCCTGGAGGAATTTCTCTTTCCTCCCACAACCTCTAGGGTGTATTTTCTGTGGTCCATGCGATCACATACCTGGACAGGCAATTTTGTTACCATCTGTCCAATCTGATGATAAATTTAAAGACAAAGAATAAGAATCATTCATTCTTGTTTTAAGTCCCTTACAGAGTGTTCAGATGTTTGTTGATAGCTTTACATAGATGGAAAGTAAAAACCCTGTATTATGGAACTGATTGCTACTACAAGAAATGCAACTCTGTGGCTAAAAGTGTCCAGTCTTAGCTGGAGGCTTGCCTTCATGTGGGCTTCCCTGAACCAGGCTGATGCAATGCTTCATCTTCAACAAATGGCTTCCATCATCAGTTGAATGGTTTCCATCCCCCCCAGTAGGAAGAGAGGGCAAATTGGAGATTAAGTGGCAGAATTCTCCCCAGGAAATAAGTGAGAAGTTGCACACATCAATTTGCAGTGCATTTCTTTGCCTAAAACCTGGCTGCAGAGAGTTGAGCACCACAGTGCTGAGCCAGGCAGACGCATCCCAGCTGCAACACTGCCATCAGGAAAGAAGCAGAGAAGAGGTCTCCATGGACAAGGTGCGTTCTCAGCACAGACACTCTGGGCACCTTTCACGTCTGCAGGGCTGAGGAAATTTTTTATCTGATGACAGAGTGTCCTTCCTGATGCTGGATCAGGCTTTCTATGGAATGTCAACCTCTTGTAATCCAGGGATGAATTTCATCTCTTCCTGTACGGATCTCACCACCAAGTCACCAGGAGCCACATTTTGGGACAGTGCACCAAGCTGAAGTGGCTCTCCCTCTCCCCACCCTTTTAGTAGATGAGGAAACCCGGTCCCCTAAACTCTCCATCGTGAGCCCAAGTGAAAGTTGACTCTTGTCCACCAGCTTACCTCCCATCTGCTGTCCCAAAAGCGGGCTGGGACCAGTGAGGACTCCTCGTGTTGCTGACAAAGAGATTGGAGTGTCCTGTGCCTTTCACTTAACTGTACTCTCACATCACCAGAGCCACACTTACCTACTAAGTTCTGTAATAAATATGCCCAGGTCAGCGGCTCCAGCCCACTTACAGATATTTCAAGGCCAGCCAGGCAATACCTAATTTTAATTCAATTCTAAAACATTTAGTGATCATACAGTATGAGCAAAGCACTACGTAGATACAGAGATTTTTTAAATTCCTGCCCTAAAGTTGTTTACAATCCCCTGCAGAAGACAGATATAAGCAACTGATGTAATTACAAAACAGAATTGGGCAAGTCTAACTAGAGATACAAGCAAAGTGCTATGAGACTGTGGCCAAAAGAGCAATCAATTCTAACTAGATGACCAGGGAAGGCTTCAAAACATATTTAGATAGAAAAGTTCCCTGGGGGAGGTGGAACCTGAACAGGGCCTTGAGGGATTAGTAGGAGTTTAACAAGTGACCAAGAAAGAAAGTGACCTTCCAGGTGGGGCAAGAGCAAAGGCACAGAGGTGGGGAGTGGTCTAGGCGGCACCAGTGCCCATGGGGCTGGGAAGGAAGGGGGCAGAGAAGGAGCCTTGGATGTGAAGTAGGGATGGCGGGGATGGCTTTGAGTGCAGGCGAACTTGAATCATTGGGACCAGCAATGACCTGGGATTCCTGAGGAAGGCAGGACCTTGATTGGTTCCAGGGAGGAGGAAGACAACTTTGCTGATTGTAGAAAGGTGAGGTAGAGAGGCAGGAAAATCAGAGGACACTCACTGAGCACAAACTAGCTAAGAAGCACATCAAGTAACGCTAGTTGCATGTGCCTATTTAAGAGAAAAACCTCATTATTACTCCCATAGTACAGCTGGGTAATGACAGAAATCATCTACCGAATGGATGTGCCAGAGAGGAATCAAAAGAAAATTCAGGATGGTGCCTTGGAGGAGGATGAGCCTGGAAAGGGGGAAGGATAGACCCACAGAGTTTTGGGGGCTAGAAAGAAAAAACACGGGGACCACAAACCATCCCTGAGAGCTGGGGTTTGGGGATTAAGGGGAAACATGCATCGAGCAGCAAGTTATGGCACTCACATTTGTTGATACTGTGCTCAGGAAAATCCAGCAGCATGTGAACAAACAAGGCAAAGAGCAAGTGGCTGCCTGGGTGAGCGCTAATGAACTGATTTGAGAGAAAAATTCAACTTGATTGACTGATCTGCATTAGACTGATAGCAGTAAATCCCTTTGGCCAAACAGACCTTTGTTCAACTTTAAAGGTATGTTATGTATTATCGCTTTGCATACCAAAATATGCATCTATCTCAGCAAAGTCTGAAAAATTAGTTTTTTTCCCCTTTCAAAGAGTGGAATGTAAAATACCCACCAAATCCTCCTGAATGGCGCCTGGGTGAATGTATTCCTTGTTATTTCATTTAAGCTGTTAAATATCTATTAGAGTAAAATTATGGGCTCTTTGCATGTGGAGTTTCCACTTGTAGCTTCCTGAGCATCGAAGTAATAAATGCAGAGCCCTTCATTTTGTAAGGCGGATCTGCTACATGCCAGGGATTGCCTTGCAAGCAGGCAGTGGTTCCTGCGAGAAACTGTTTCGTCTGTAATCTAAACTGGAGAGATTTGTAGACTCAGAAAGGTAGCCCAGCATGGAGGATATAGCTCAGTGGTAGAACGTGTGCTTAGCACGCACGAGGTCTTGGGTTCAATCCTTGGTATCTCCACTGAAAAATCAATCAATCAATCAACCTAATTACCCCTGCACCCCTCCTCAAAAAAAAATAAAGGCAGCCCAGATCCTGGATGGACATAATGACTATCTGAAGCCATCTGCTGATGTTAGACTTTTGGAGGAAAACCGTAAGACACTGGCAAATAAAATGATCAAAGCATGTCACTCGGTGACCTTCACTCTGACGAAGGGACTGCTCTTTCTAGAAGCGACCAACCCACTTTGCAAAGTCAGGATGACTCCTTTCTCTGTAAGCTCTTTCCGCTGAAACTCCAGTGTGTATTTCACGTTTTTCAGGTGAGCCACCTGTGTGTCCTTTGCTAAGCAGTGAACGGACGTGGAAGGTGGGAGTATAACTCAACTGCTTAAAAAAAACAGACACAACCTTTCCCTTTATTCAGCTGCACTAACTTTCTCACTGCATATAATGAACAAATACGAGGAAGACGTTAAGATCAGCAGCTTTATCAAAGCCCAGAGCTGTCAGGTTCTGGGGGAGGCTCTTTGCCAAATCAGAACACATAAACGTTGAGTAGAGAAACTAGAATATGAATTAAGCTCATATCACTCAAAAAGAGCTGAATGCATCTGAAACCAAAGTACACTGTCAGCCACCTCCACTTGCTCCGGGCGCTGATGCCTCGATTAGCTATGCAAGAAGCTACCTGCTATTTTAGAATTATATGAAGTCACCTCAGGGTATCTACAAGCTTCTCACGCACAAGATACTGACTTTTTTTCCCTCCTTCTTCTTGGCTTAGAGAACAGTTGTTGCTCCATCCAGGTAAGTACTATATCATGGACTGTTATTGCATAAGGTGTCATTAAGGCAGCTTCCTTACTCACAGAAGAATCAGTCTGCAAACAATAATGGTTTGTTGCTAACCCCCCTAAGAGTAAAAGACACCCAGCGCTTTTTTTTTCAAGTGGTACACACAATCCCGTTAAAAGATTAGAGAGCTGAAAGCTTAATTTCTAAAGAGGATTTTTTTTTTTATTTTAATAATAGAGAATGTTCCCTCCACCCCATTAAAAAAAATAAATTACTTTCTCTCCAGAAATAGTAAGTAAATTTATAGGAACAAAAGAAGAGCTCACATGATAGTAACTAAGCCACGAAGCTGCCAGTGTACAGAGTTTTACAGGTAACCGTGCAGTTCGACGTGTTTCTACCTGAGGGACAGAGATGCTGTTTTGATACTGGACTGCTGGAAAACATTTTTAGATGAAAAGGTGATCATGAAAGTGAGGGACTGACAACTCAGTCTTCAAAAGCCAAGGTTAATAAGGGTTTTTGTACACTTTCCCAAATAAATACATTAACACAGTTGACCTTTGACCTACAGTGTCCTTAATCTTGCAGCCCCAAGCTTCTCTCCTGAGAAGGGTGTAACAACTCTGCCAAGCCGAGCTTTGCCAAAAAGGATGCCCAGGGCGCTGAGCATTCACCATGGTTTAGACCGAAACCACCTCAATCACTCATCTTTCATCTGGCCAGTTTCCTAGATAGAACTATCCCAACCGTGCTTCAATTTCTCAGGCTTAATCTGCCCCACAAAACTTGAGTGTTTTATATAAAAAATAAAAGCACTAGATTTCTGCTTCTGCTCATTTAGCTCTGACTCCTGGTACCAAGCTAAAAAGGATTGCTCTGAATCTGAGTACCCACCTTCTCCAAACTCAGATAGTAATTCCTTTCAACTAGTCCCCCCGTGCTTGCTTCTCTGTTGTGCGAGCATGTGTGATGGCCTGTAAGTCCACTCTTCCCCAGGGCCTTAATAGAACTTCCTTCACCACACATGCAGTTACTAAGCATGCAATTTATATTTCCAGATGCAAAAATTTCACATGCAAATCTCTTTGACCTGAAGTAACCAAATGCACCTTCAAAACAGGAGTCTGCTGATTGATTACTGAATAGATCCACAGCAAATGCCATCAACTACATCTCATTCTCCCCAGCTCCAGATTGACAGGGCTTAGTTAGACGTATCTGAAACCAAGGTTGGCTTCTCAAAACCCCTCATGGATGAACTGAGCCACAGCTGTGCAATGGGATTAGCTCTTGTCTTTGTGGTTTGTACAAGTAAAGCGGGTGACTAAACTCCAGGAGTTCTACTCTTGGGCTGTGAAGATTATCTGGTTGCTACATGTTTCTGATCTAGGCTGTTTTGACCACATAAACTGTATTTAAAAAAAAAAGATATGAAATAGTTATGGCTATAAACATCTCAAAACTAAGGCAAATGTTCCACAACATCACTCTGAAATCAAACTTCCAGGTGATCAGTTGCAATTTAGAGGGAGAGAGACTTCCACTGGGAAGCCATTGGGTAAGTAATCTCTGGACATGGCCCATGGCGCCTGGATCGGCACACGAGTTGAGTGTTCCAGAAAGATAACATGAAGTACAACCCTTGACCTTTTATGCCCAACTAGACAAGGATTAGTTCTCCACAGCACACAGGAAGACGTGAGGGCACTCTTCCAGGGCTAGAATCCACCTGTGGAAGGTCTGTAAGTTCTTTCTTCTATTAATATCACCTCAACTCCAAGGAACAGTAAGCTAATGCACTTGAGAAGCTCCCCTTGTCCCTGAAATCAAGGAGAATACTTTGCCATTGGCTAATTACTTATTTATTCATACACAGTACACTAAGTCATTGAACCCGTGCGTCATTACACTGGAAACAGTAGGCAAACCCAGCTAAATAAATGCTAGTTTCCTTCTTTCTTCTATCTGAGTAAATTTATTCTAATCAAATACAATAAACTGACAAGCAGTCCTTTAAAGAAAGCCTTTAACTAAATTCAAGGTATTACAGGATAGGTTATAGGAGACTCCAAAGTGCTAATTCCTTTTTCAAATTACCTCATTTCCAAGCAGACACTGCTAATCAGAAATAAGTTAAGGCAGCCTTCCACATGTGAGAAGTAAAGTTCGTTGTACTATCTGAAATTTCCTTACTGTATTTCTTGACAGAGAGTATCATTAGATTTAAAAACAAATTAGAACAGATATTTTTCTCTGTGGTCTTCAGGTGTAATTTGGTGCATGTAAACTGTTTTTCTTCCTCATGTAAAGGGTGACATGATAGATTTGATCAGTAGCATTTTATTACAAAATCAACAGGCAATAATTATCTAGGTGACTCATGATGAGGCGTAGCACTGTTCTTAGCCTATCTAAAAAGGAAGAAAAGTTCACTAAAGTTCAAGGTACAGAACACACACTTGAAAGCCTAGGTTTTTAAAAGTTACCCAATTTCATGAAGCCTGTGCTCCCTTAAAATCTGATTCTTACCCAGACTTTGTGAATACGCAACTTAAATTAGTCATGTGAAGGGGAGCAGGTGAGTTACAAGATGGGAATCGTGCCATCCTCCTCTTTTTACCAACAGGGGTTGAGTTACAAGGGCTGATTATTTCTGAAGCTATCACATGAACACGGATGTGAAATTCTCAAAGTGGACATGGCCTAGGTATGAGCACTTGGAAGAATTATGGATGGATGGCCAGCCTTACGTCAGTCTCCATGGAGTTTCCTCTTTCCCCAAAGCAGCCTCCCAAGTCCTATGTCACTTGTAGCTCACATGAAGGGAGTATCTAAAGGCCAATAGGAGAAGAAAGGGTCGTTTGGTAAGCATAGGCAAGCAGAAGTCCTTTCTGAAATGTATCGAGTATCTTTAATCCTGCATTCTGGCCTCCGGATGATTTATGGCTCTTATTTTCTTTTCTCTCTTTCCTTGTGAGGCTTGCCAAAGTAGACTTTAACTCTGCCTTGAAGCATGCAAACACAGAGTTCTATCTTCCTTGATGAATCGGATTCTTGCCAAGTGAAAGCTTTAATGACAAAATTACGCTCCAAAGAAAGGACAAGGTGATAGCCTGAAAGGCATGAGAGAAACACCACAGAGTGTTCCTTTGGCTGTGAGAGTTTAGAAAATTAAGAGCTAGGCTGTGATCCTCCCTCCACACCCCTTTTCTGTCCCCTGACCCTGCCCCAACTCCAGCCTGGTTACAATAGAAAAATTGCATCTATGGGAAGACCAATTTGATTCATTTGGGGAAGGGCATGAGGGGCTCTTCCCCATCACCCTTTTGTTCTGCTTGACTTTATTTTATTATTTTTTAACATTTTTTTCATTGAGTAATAGTCATTTTACATTGTTGTGTCAAATTCCAGTGTAGAGCACAATTTTTCAGTTACACTTGAACATACATATATTCATTGTCACATTTTTTTTCGCTGTGAGCTACCACAAGATCTTGTATATATTTCCCTATGCTATACAGTATAATCTTGTTTATCTATTCTACACATGCCTGTCAGTATCTACAAATTTTGAAATCCCACCCCCTCAACCCCCTTAGCAACCACAAGTTTGTATTCTATGTCTATGAGTCTGTTTCTGTTTTATATTTATGTTCAGTTTTTTTCGATTCTGCATATGAGTGATCTCATATGGTATTTTTCTTTCTCTTTCTGGCTTACTTCACTTACAATGACATTCTCCAGGGACGTCCATGTTGCTGCAAATGGTGTTATATTGTCATTTTTATGGCTGAATAGTATTCCATTGTATAAATATACCACATCTTCTTTATCCAGTCATCTGTCGATGGACATTGAGGTTGTTTCCATGTCTTGGCTATTGTAAATAGTGCTGCTATGAACATTGGGGTACAGCTATGTTTTTGAAGTAAGGTTCCTTCTGGATATGTGCCCAGGAGCGGGATTCCTGGGTCCTATGGTAAGTCTATTCCTAGTCTTTTGAGGAATCTCCATACTGTTTTCCACAGTGGCTGCATGAAACTGCATTCCCACCAGCAGTGTGGGAGGGTTCCATTTCTCCACAGCTTCTCCAGCATTTGCCATTTGTAGACTTTTGAATGATGGCCATTCTGACTGGTGTGAGGTGCTACCTCATTGTAGTTTTGATTTGCATTTCTCTGATAATTAGTGATATTGAGCATTTTTTCATGTGCCTATTGATCAGGTTCTGCTTGAGTTTAAATGACAAGGAGCTGCTGTCTGCATTCCCCAGTCTTTCCCCTTACTCAACCATAAATGGTTCAGCCTTACGTCAAATTGTGAAGTAGGTAAAATATGTCACATCTGGGCACTCGGTCACATTTGTGAGCAACTCCATCCCCTCCTGCCCCCAGCCTTTTGGAGTTCCATGCCACACAGGCTTCTCCCAGTGAGGATGTGGACATAACAAATGTACTCTAAACAGCAGGAGACTTGCCTGTTCTCGTTCTTCTCATGCCTACAGTTACAAGAGAAGGTTTCCAAATTTCTCTCTCCCCAGATCTTTACCCTGAGTCACAGAGCTAGTCATTAAACAGTTTGTGGGACATTTTCACAGGAATAGTCAACAGATTTCTTATAAATTTGTCTTTCTGCATTGTCTAGTGGAGCAGTCTTCCTTCCCAAAATGCAAATCAATACACAGGGAGTTGCCCTACACCCAGCTCTTTCCTTTACCACCAAAGTCATTTTCCATTCCTCTCTATTCCACCTTTTAGACTATTGATCAACAGGTATGTATGGCCCGCCTATTCTGTGCCAGGAATTTTTCTAGGCTCTTAGGATATATCAGCCAGCATAATAGGAAAAGATCCCTTCCTTGCTAGAGTTTATATTCACGTTTTGGGAGCCTGGACCATTAATAGCAATGGTGATGATGATGATGACGATGATGAAAATAAATAAACAGTCTCTTAGATAATGAGAAGGGCAATGGAAAAACATTTTTAAGTAGAATAGAATGAAGAGGATTGGGAGTGAGAGTGCAGATGAGCAGTGGGAAGTTGGGAGGGGAGTGAAATTTTTAACAGACAGGGCAGGTAAACTCACTGAGACATGACATACAAGCATGGGGGCCTTAACATAATGGCATCTGGAGGAAGAGTGTTCCTCGGGAAGGAAACAGCCAGTGCCAGGTTCTCCAATGAGAATTCCTAGGGATCAGCTATGAGGTCAGTGTGGCTGGAGCAGGCAAAAGGGGGGGAGGGTGGTGCAAGAGGAGACCAGAGGGGAAACTGAGTGCCAGATGGTAGGAGGTCCTGTCCACCAATATCAGAACTTTGGCTTTTACCAAAGTCCAATAGGGAAAAATCATAGCTTGTTTTTTTTTTTTTTAATTTTTAAGAGAATTTTTCTGGCCTACAGCATTGGAAACTGACTTTGAGGAAGCAAGTGTAGAAGCAAAAAGACCAGTTAAGAGGTTATTACAATAATCCAAGTGAGAGATAATAATATTGGGAATGAGAGTGGTTTGTTGGGTTTTTTTAGTTTTTATTTTAATTTTGATTTTAATTTTCTTTGGTGGGGAGATAATTAGCTTTACTTACTTATTTTTAGAGGAGGTACTGTGTGATTGAACCCAGGACTTTGCGTATGCTAAGCATGCACTCTACCACTTGAGCTACACCCACCCCTCTATCAAAGTGGATTCAACAGCCATGCTAAGTGACCAGATTGTAGATAAATTCTGAAGGAAGGTCCAAAAAGATTTCTTTTTCCTTTTATTATCTTTTTTTTATTTGTTTGTTTTGAAATAATTTTTAGACTTACAGAAATGTTACAAAAAAAAAAAAAAAGACTCCCCAGATAACCATCACTCAGGTTTCCCTAATGTTTACAACTTATTTAACTGCTGTGTAATGTTTAAAACCGGGAAATTAACCATGATACAATACCATTAACTAAATTATAAAGTTTAATCAACTTTCTCCAGTTTTCTTCCAATGTCCTTCTTCTGTGCCAGAGTCCCATGCTGCATTTAGTAGTTGTGTCTCTTTAGTGTCCTCCAATCTGTGACACACAGTTCTTCAGTATTTCCTTGTGTTTCATGACCTTGACATTTTTGATGAATAACAATCAGTTATTTTGTAGAAAGTCCCACAGCATAGGTTTGTCAGATATTTTCCAGTGAATTGGATTGCATTTTTGGCAAAAATATCATAGACAGGATGTGTTTCTTTCTCTATGTATCATATCAGAATCTACGTGATGTCAACGTGTCTTATTAACTGGTGATGTTAATCTTCAGTGACATTTCTTGACAGATTGAAATGTAGGGAATAAAAGAATGAGAGGAGTCAAGAATGACTCCAAGATTTTTTTTTTCTGAACAACCAGAAGGATAGAGTTATCAACCAGGGTAGATGGAGCAGGTTTAGGGGAAGACAAGCTCAGCTGTGGACATGTTAAGTTTGAGGTGTCTACCAGGTACACAGGTGGAGGATTCATGTCGGCAGTTGGGGATATAAGTTTGGAGTATGAGAAAGAGGTTGGGCTAGAGAAATTAATTTTGGAATTGTCAGCATATGGGTGGTTTTTATAACCATAGCATTAAATTAGTTCACTAAGAGAGAACGTAAGGCTAGACAAATGAAGAATAAGGACTGAGCCCTGGGACGTTCCAACACTAGACAGTTGGTGAGAAAAGGAGAAACTTGCAAATGATATTAAATAGCAACCAGTAAGGGATCAGGAAGCCATCTTGATCGATTCTTTATCCTTTTCTCCCTATCTTAATTCTATGGCCTTCATCTAGGCCAGTTTCCTTAAAATATTGTCTACCCTTTAGGATTCAGTTTGTATATGGAAAATGGGATTTTAAATAGCTTTTAGTTTTTAGGTCTGATACGAGACAATGCCTGTAAATTTTTTGCAGTGTCTGGCACATGGAAAATATTAGCTATTATTGTCATTATTTTTCTCTGTCTCCTTCACTAAACTATGAACATCTTAATAGTTGACACAGTTTTATTTGCTTTTGTTCCCGTCCCTTGCACTGCATTAGTACATCACTAATGCTCAATTGTGATTCTTGAATGAAGAGAAAAAAGAAGAAAAAAGTTAAAGGTGCTGCTTAACCCAAAAGATTGAGTTCTTATGAGATTCCAAACAGTGGCTCTTAGGATAAAAGCTACATTTTGCCAGTCCGGTCCAACATGACTCCCTGGGGGATCATCTTGGTGTCGATAATCCTGTCTTGAGTGGAGAAGGGCTGCCAGAGCTCAGACTGGCCCTTGTCTGAAATCTCTTCTCACTGCTTTTATGTCCTCAGGATTTATGAGCCAAATCAACCTCTCCCAATGACAACCCTCTCAAAAATGGCACTTATGTATTGACATCTAGAATGGAAGCTGTGATTGACCTTGGACAAGTTAATTCTTTTTTACATCTTAGTTGTATTTGTAAATCTAGAGATGACGCCTCTTCTGGCAGAATGCAGTGGTTGAGCAAGACCCTCTCTTGAGGTCCTTATTCTTAATAGGCAATAAAGTGGTGAGAAGTAAAAACCAGTTTTATATTTCTGGTTCTACATTAGATGGTTAAGTGGCCAGGTGGAGGGGCCACATGCCTACTGAGTGCTCCATATATGAGACACTATCCAGTGTTATGATATAAAATCTCAGGGTGATTTTATGGATTAAATATTAATATTAACATATATTTAAGAATTTATAGAAAGAGACAGGGACTCAAGTCCTTCTGATCCAAATGAGTGCACAATGCTGAAAACTGAGATAGAGGCTCTGCCATGAGTAGAAGAAAAGTGCTCAGGTGAACTTTGGGTGGAAAAAAACACGAAGCTCTGGGCATCTGCCCCCCCTCCCCTGGAGGGACTCCTAGACTGTTCTAGTACACTGTTTTAAGTTTCCATTTCTGCACTCTAACTTAAAGGAGAATTTTATTTGCACCATTAAAACCAGGTATTTATGCTGTAGATACCTGTGATTTTTTTTTCACCCTTAGGTCAATGTTACAAACTTGCTTGATTTTACTATTTCTCCTTTAACCACCATTGCACTTTTAACTCTCTCCTGTGAAGGAGTAAGAAGAAAGACAGAAGAAATCAGTGACACCAATGTTCAGAGTTCCCCCAGTAATATCAGAAACAAACTACTAAGAACATTTCAGTAACTAGTTTTGTTTTAGCTTAGTTCTTGTGTCTCATTTTATAGAAAAAACAAAGAGATCACTATAAAACAAGTACATAGCAGAGATTTAACTTCTGCATCAAAAAGGCAATTTCTAGAGTAAATCCCAGGCTATATGCATTCCAGGTTCAATTAGCTATACCTTCTATATCTACATTTACTTGGCTGCACAATGAGAACTCTTTTATCTTTAATCATGACCTGGGGGCACTGTAAGACAATCATTAAATATGTTCACTAAACTGTACTTACTAGGGCAGAAAATTGGAGTAACACACATCAGAAAGATTTTTTAAACAAAGACTGAAATTCAAAACTCGTATTCTAGTTAATTTTTAGTTAATTTAAAAAATTTTACTCAATCACACCACTGCAGTTTCTGGTGGAAGATAACATAAAGTGAAAACCACTTGTCTCCATAGAATTCATTTTAGCAAACATTCATCCAGTGCCGGGTATTTTGTTCATGAAAAGAAATGCAAAATATCCTTACTATTTAGAATAGGGTTAGCACACTAAGGCCCATGGACCAAGCTTACTTCTGCATAGTCCATGAACTGGGGATAGTTTTTACATTTTTTTATGGTTGGGGAAAAAAATTAGAAAAAAAATATTTTGTGATATGTGAAAATTATATGAAATTCAAATTTCTACTCATAAATAAAGTTTTATAGAAACACAACTACACTCATGTTTTTATATTTTTACCTATGAATGCTTTCACACTAAGATGACTGAATTGAATAGTTGACACTGATACCATTTGGCTTGCAAAGCCCTCTACGGAAAGTTTGTCAACTTCTCCTTGAGAAGCTCACAATCTATGGTGGAAAGGAGGTAAACCTATGCATTTAGTTTTTATAGCGTGATTAGTGCCATAATAGAGGTATAGTAACAGTGGGGAAAGTTATTTCTTCTATACGTAGAAGTTGGAATTTTATGAGCATGTTTAATGAAAATGAAGGAAATGAAAGAGATTCTAAGCAAGGACATGGAGAATTGGAGCTTAACATAGGGACCGAGAAAAACAAGCCCATATTGTATCTGAGAGAAGCTGTGTAAGGAGTGTAGAAACAAGTGGGAGACGAGACTAAGAAAGTACGTGTGATCTGTGGGAATGTAAATTGGTGCAGCCACTATGGAAAACAGTATGGAGGTTCCTCAAAAAATTAAAAGTAGAACTACGAAATGATCCAGCAATCCCACTCCTGGGTATATGGCCAAAGGAAATGAAAACATTCATTTGAAGAGATATGTGCACCCCTATGTTCGTTGCAGCATTGCTTACAATAGCCAAGACATGGAAGCAGCTGAACTGTTCATCAGTAGCTGGATAAATAAAGAAGATGTGGTGCACATGTACAATGAAACATAACTCAGCCATAAAAAGAATGAAATCTTGCCACTTGCGACAGCATGGATAGACCTAGAGGATAGTATGCTAAGTAAAATAAGTCAGACAGAGAAAGACAAACACTGTGTAATTTCACTTATATGTGGAATCTAAAAACAAAACAAACGTAAGTAAAGAGAAACAGAATCATAGATTCCGAGAACAAACAGGTGGTTACCAGAGGGGAGGCGGGTAGTGGAAGGAGAGAAATAAGTGAGGGAGATGAAGATGTACAAACTTTCAGTTACAAAATAAACATCACAGGTATGGAATGTATAGTGTGGGGAATATAGTCAATGATTATGTAATTCTTTCCATGGTGACAAAGGGTAACTAGACTTTTTTTGACATTTTTTATTGATTTATAATCATTTTACAATGTTGTGTCAAATTCCAGTGTAGAGCACAATTTTTCATTTATACATGAACATATATATATTCATTGCCACATTTTTTCTCTGTGAGCTAAAGGGGAACTAGACTTATTATCTTGAAATATATAGAAATATTGAATCACTTTGCTGTGTACCAGGAACTAACATAGTGTTGTAGGTCAATTACACTTTGGAAACAAACAAACAAACTAATAGAAAAAGAGATCAGATTTATGGTTACTAGAGATAGAGGTTTGAGAGGAAGGGAGAATAGGATGAAGGTAGCCAAAAGGTACAAACTTCCAATTATAAGATAAACAAGTACTAGTGATGTCATGTACAACATGATTAATATAATTAACATTGCTTTACACTATACATGAAGATTGTTAAGAAAGTAAATCCTAAAAAAATTAAATTCTAAGAGTTCTCATCACAAGGAAAAAATATCTTTTTTCTGTTTCTTTAATTCTGTAGATACATGAGATATATAAATGATGGCTGTTCACTAATCTTATTGTGGTAACTATTTCATGATATGTGTAAGGCAAATCATTACACCTTAAACTTAAACAGGGCTGTGTGTCAATTATATCTCAATAAAAAAATGAGAGAGAAGATTGGAAAGTATGTGAAATCAGATTAGGATTTCTAATCTATTCAAAGATTAGGTGTCTCCTGTAGCAGATCATTAAAGATTTTAAAGAAGTGCTTGATTAGATCTGTGTTTGGGAAAGATAACTCTAGCAGAAAGGTGGAGGCAGGAGAAAGGAGAAAATAAAGGCAGAGGAACCAGCACTGCAACAGCTCAGGTTAAAGATAATGATCTGACTCAAGACAACCTGTCTATAGTTGGTGGAGTGGAATCCAGAGGCACAAAGGAATTTCAGACTAGCTGAATTGCTGACCAACTGAATCTGAAACAAGAGTGAAATCGAATATATGTATGTACATGTATGACCGGGACATTGTGCCGTACACCAGAAATTGACACATTGTAACTGACAGTATTTCAATACAAATAAAATAAAATAAAATAAAATAAAACAAAATAAGAGTGGAAAGTGTCAAGGTGGCATGATATTTGACTGACTTTCTGATCTGAGAAAAATATTATCCAAAGATGAGTTCTTTGGAGAAATGTCCTGGTTTGTCTCTTTCATTGTTCTGCTCCAGGGTGTAAAGCAATGACTGACTCTTCACACACAGTTAATCTTTGCTGAAGGAACAAATCAATGAATGGCATGAAACAACATAGGAACTCAAGGGGAAAAGTAGCTTTAATACAAATTGTTGTAGTTTACCCATATCTCCTTTCAGTGAAAATAAGATAAGTCCTATTTTGGATAAATCAGGCTTGAGGTGCCTATGGACATCTATATAGAGTAGCCCAGTAAGGAATTTTGGAATATAGGCCCAATGTTTAGCTGAGAAAACCTGATGACCTTGCAGGTGAGCAGCATAAAGGTACTAGATGGACCCATGGAGTGGATAAGAGTATTCATTCCAGTTTATTTTATTTTAAAATATCATATCTGGATGCCCTTTCCCTTGTTAAATTATAAAATGATTCTGTCTGATTGCATAGGCACTGCAAATCTCCATAGCCTGGCTTCACTGTCCCATTGGAAAGACTTAACAACCACTCTGCTGCCATAGCCTTTTCAAAGCCATAGATACATTAGGTAAAAAGGAAAGAAAAAAAGATATTAACTACATTCAAAAACATATTTAAATGATTTCCTGTATTCCTCTGTGATACTATAGTGAAGCAAAATCGTAGTTATCTTTGTATTCAAACAATAGCACCAACATCAAATTTTAAACCAAGTTTAGAAAATAGGGTGTCTATGTAGGTTAAGGCACCTAGAATTTGTTCTAAATACAATGTTAAGCACTCAGCAAACAAAAACAAACAAAAAAACTTAATTGTATTGCAACTCTAGGCATAAAGACTTGTTGCATCTGACTATTATTGGGAAGTGAACTCCAGTTTCTAGGGCAAAGTTGGTTGGATGTGGACCATCCACAAAGTGAAATCACAAGACAGAAGACTGGTAGGATCTGGTTTCTTTTTCCTATTGTGTGACAATTGAGGGGCGGTGTACGGGAAACACAGCATTATGAAAAGCGAAACATATGTTGGTACTGCTGAACTTCCTGGTCCTTAAGCCAATAGTGTGTCTTGTGCATTTTCAAGACAGGGGTACTACTGGGTGCATTTTCTAGACTTATTTGACCACAGAGTCATTTTATTCAAAGTATCTAACAGAACTAGTCTACCATGGCACTCACTTTAGGAAACAATATACTAATTATCTTCAAGAACTACATCTTTGTAAGCAGTTTTACCCACTGCTATCTTTCAATAACCACTTATTTGCTGACAATGAGCAAATGTATATCTCCAGTCAAAAACACATGTCTCTCATGAGCTCCAGACATGTGCCTTGTGGACATCATCATTTGAATGTCCGCTAGTACCAAAAAAAATCTGTATGTCAAAAATTGTCAATGTTTCCATCTCTGCTTCTCTCCAAAACACACACACACACACAAACACATCCCTATTCACCCTATTCACATTCAGCCTTCTGAGTACTTACAATCTCAAGAAATAGTACTACCATGGGGCCAGTTGTTTCAATAAGAAATCTTGGAGATACCTTTGAGTTATTTCTCTTCCTCACCACTGATACCCATTTACCAAAACCTGATGCAGTTACCTCTGAAATATCCTTAATTCAGATCCCTTTTCATAAGCCCTACCATCCTGTTTAAGCAAAGGCCTTTAATATGTCTCTCGTCTTGCTTGGTTCCAGTCCATTGTCTGTGACATAGACAAAGGTTCCGTGGGTTTACACAATTGTCAGAACTCACTGGAACACCCAAGATGTGTGCATTCTCTTTTATGGGAATTATATTTTAATAAATATAAATGTTACAGTGGTTTGATATCAAGTAATTCAGATATCTTTAAATAAGATAAGTGAGTTACTGATTCTCTAATGTAATTATTGCTGAAATAATCATTTTGATTAATGAATTAAATGAATCATCAAAAATTCTGCTGTCATGAATCAGTGATCTTCTCATGGTTATAAATGCCAATAAAACTTGAACAAGTCAGATCAGTACATGCCTAATAAAAAGTAAACACACATGTAAACCTCAACACTGTTGGGTAAGATTACTCAGGACTAATATTTCAACTCCCAGGCAGAGCCAGAGTTGGCTCAAGGACCATAACATGGGGCCCCTATAGCTACCTTTTCAGCAGTTTAACAAACAAAGATCTAGAAATTACAGACAGAATTTTGCCCCTACAACACATTCTGTTTTATATTTGGTAAAATAGCCCCTTATAGACTGTCTCAAAGGCCATAAAGACCTTTTTCACAGGCCTTTTCCCCCACAAATCTCTTTTTTTATCCACATCCTCAGCCCTCATACTGTCACAGATACAAAAAAAAAAACAAAAAAAAAACCACATTTCCAAAAGAATTTAATATCTTTTCTTCACTCTGAATTCCTTCAAATAAAGCCCTTATATTTAAGAACCAAAAAAGCACAATATAATTGTGATATTAGCTTAAAGGCTGTAACAAAAACCAAAATAGGAATGGCTTAAACAAGCTGCCGGTTTCGTTTCCTCACATAAGAGTCTTCATGGAAGCCCCCGGGGCTGTCCTGGCTGCTCCTGAGTACTGAGAACCCAGTACTTTTCATCTTTGAGCTCTGCCAGCTTCAGCTGGCAGCTTCCGTCTCTCGGTCTAACCGTGACGTTAGCTTTTACCATCTGTGATGGTTCATTTTTTTTAAAACTGAAGAATAGTTGATTTATAATGTTGCATTATTTTCTGGTGTGCAGCATAGTGATTCATTTACATGTGTATATATATATGTGTGTGTGTGTGTATATATATTCTTTTTCATTATAGGTTATTCCAGGCTATTGAATATAGTTCCCTGCGCTATACAGTAGGACCTTGTTGTTTATCTGTTTTGTATATAGTCATTTATGTCTGCTAATTCCAAACTTTTCAGTGTCAACCTGACTGGGCCACAGGTTGCCAGATATTTGATCAAATGTTCTTCTAGGTGTGTCTCTGAGGGTGTTTTTGGATGAGATGAACATTTGAATCAGGAGACTGAGTAAAATAGATTGCCTTCCCTAATGTGGGTGGCCCTCACTCTATTGGTTGAAGGTCTGAATAGAACAAAAATATTATCTCACAAATACGAAAGAATCTCTCTCTACCTGACAGTTTTCAAACTGTCTTCTCCTGTCTCTGGACTGAAACTCAGACTGGAACTTACATCTTTGGCTGTCCTGGTCAGACCCTCAGATTCAGACCAGAACTCTACCGTTGGCTCTCCTGGGTCTCCAGCTTGCCAGCTGCAGATCTTGAGGCATCTCAACCTCTGTAATTGCTTGATTCCATAACTTATAATCTCTCTCTACACACACACAACCACACATACACACATGGTTTTGGAAAAACCCAGACTAGGACAGATTTTGGTACCAAGAGCAGTCCTAGAAGAACAGAAAGATGAATTCTCTGAATTGTTTCTAGAGTTTCTGGAATTGACTCTCTAATCTGATTAGAATTAAAGATGAAAATTACTTCTAGTGGTAAAGGGAGAACCGATAGTCCAGGGAGACTGATCTGGCAATACAGGCAAAGTATCTCCACTGAATACTCTTCATCAATCACTTATAAGAAGCAAGGAGCTGGGTGAATGTATTTGATACTTTCAAATATTTTGGGAAAACTAAATGAGATTGCCTGGTTGCTCCTACTGTCACTGGACAAAGTGGGGACAGAAAAGGATGAGCTTTGGGATTTGAATTCCCAGCTCAAGGACTGCGTAAAGGACTTCAAAGTGTCCTCTAGTGCCCTACAGAGAGCTTTATCTCCTGTAGCCACAGGGTGAAGGTTGCTGACATATCACACACAGAATCTTATCCTGTGACTGGCTGAATCACAAGTTGCACTCCCATCCTTACAAGGTATCTACTGCTAAAGTAAGGGTATTGACTGGGAAAGAATGGGATCTTGAGAGTTGGAATGGAAATGTGTGGTTAGACTCTGATGAAACTGGAGCCATTGAACCCCTCAACTCTGATGAGTCTTCTCTGCCAGTGGAAGCAGCCTCCCCACCCCCAGTTGGTGTTACTATTTTCTATCCTCAATGGTAGCAGCCTTTTCACCTAAGGGATGGAGTCTGAGGGAGTTAACCTTGCATTGCCTGAGGAAACTAATCAACTCCCCTGAGGCAGTTGCTATTTAGGAATTTAGGATTAGCAGATACACACTACTGAATATAAAATAGATAAACAACAAGGACCTGTGTATAGCACAGGGAACTATATTTGATTTCTGTAATAACATATAATGGAAAAGAATCTGAAAAAAAATGTATGTATGTATATGCATAACTGAATCACTTTGCTGTACAGCTGAAACTAACATTGTAAACCAACTGCACTTCAATAAATAATAAAGTTATTAAAAAAAAAGACAATTCTGATTCGCCTCAGAACCCCCCTCAACACTCCTCTTTGCTTCTAGACCTATATCTGGATTCAAGACACAGTGGATTCCTAAAGGTGAGGTGTGCCATGCTCCAAAAGAACTAATTGAGTTTTCTAATTTATATAGACAGAAATCTGAGGACCATGTTATGGAATGGATACTGAGGGTGTGGGACAATGGTGGGAGGAACACACAGTTGGATAGGGCCAAAATATATTGCTATGGACCCATAAGTTTAGATTCTACATTCAATGGTTCAGCCCAGGGGGTCAGGAAGGGTTCTAACACTTTGGTTTGTTGGCCAAAACATAGACCAAAAAGGGGCCCACAGTGAGCAATTTAGAAACACCACATCTGCCTTGGTTTAATGTAGAAGAAGAGGTTCAGAGGTTTGGGGAGGTTGGAATGTTAGAGTGGATGTGTTATTAATAAAGCCTACTCTCACATAATGGGAGAGTCTAGAAAATGTACTTTTCATCACAACTGTGAGAAATAAATTTCTGAGGGGAGCCCCAGCATCCTTGAAGAGCTCCAAGATCACTCTTATCTGTAGGCCAGGCCTTAGGAGACAGCAGTAACTGAATTGGAAAACCTAAGCACAGTGGGAATATTTGGATCCCCATGAGGCAGGGGCCAAGTGGCAGCTTGCAACCTCCAGAGGCAAGATAGGCACATTGCCATAATGGATGGTAGCGTTAAAGCAGCAATCAAGATGGTCTAAATTGTACATGTCCAGGTCAGATGAATTTCCAGGTCTAATCTGAATCATAAAAATAAAGTGATGGTTTCTCAAATATTTCCCAGACTTAAGAGGCCAGTTTACAGACCCAGACCTAGAACTCCTTGAAGTAGGACCTTGCTACATTACCAAAAATTTACACTGTTAATTTTTCTCCTAGCCCACCCCAAAGGGACCAGGGTAAGATTAGAATAATGGTCATTATTCCACTATAGTCATACAGATGGAAATGGAGCCCGAGATATAGAGATAATGAGTGAGATTTATTTTCATTCTTTCAGTTAATTTTTCTGTTTTTTGTTTGTTTTTTTCTGGGTTGACAGCTACACTTTTCAGCTAAAATGAATTATAATTAATATGATTCTATTCTAATGGAAATAGTTAAAATTAGAGCTCAGTTTACATCTATTCTTTGCTGGAAAAAATAGGTTACTGTTTAAATTGTATTTGTCCTATGAAAGTATTGTAAATTTGCTCGGCTAACTTTTTATTAGATTAAAAATACATTATTCATTTAGAAAAATACATGATTAAGTCTTTTATCAAAACTCTAATAAACTTTAAATATTGAAAATTGAAGGAAAAAGACAATGGGTTTACACAGAGATTTTCACTGAATGAACGTATTTTATAAATTTGAATACACTGATCTTGGCAAACATTTAACATTCATAAAAAATTAATAAGCAGAAACCTCAATTTGTATGGAGTCAGGTGACCAGAAAGGGGACTATCTATTCAAGCAGTAAGATATTTTTTCTCTAAAGACTTTTTATTATAATGAGGTAAAATTCTTAGTATAACCAAGTTTGGAGGATGATCATTTGAGGGGGAGGCTGTTATTTGACACTTGCTCTTCCCAATTCAGCATCCTTCAGCTGAAGCTGCCTCCTGGGCCAGGGTCACTGAGATAGTCACATGGATACAAGAATATGAGACATAAAATGCATTTCATCTAAAAACCTTGATAGATATAGTACAGAATTGCAAAGAATTCCAAAATAAATTTCAACAAGAGCAAAATGTATATGATGAAGTGGAGATAATAAATCTAACAAGCTGTAGAGGCAACAGTAATTCAAGAATTCCTTCTTTCCTACACTAGAGATAAAATCTTAGTGCTGGAACATCTTTTTCCCCACCTTTATCACCACTACACACACCTCTCCATAAGGACCAGCCCCAAGACTTTGTGTGGGAGGTGGTGGAGGGTGGGGTCGTGCTGTGGTGGGGAATTCCTCCTAAAGACCAAACTGTCTCCAGCCCAGTCTGGACCCTGCAGGAAGTAAGAAATCAAAAGAAGGGAGTGAAGAGTGATTATAAATATAAACATACATATAAATATATAAAATATATACACATAGAGGAAGAAAACTCAAAATGCCTGGAGGTTTTCAGAGATTCTCAAGAATCAGATCTTCTATCTATCAATAGATCCTATTACCAGAGTAAATCCCTAAATGGCAATTTGAAAAATACACCTTCTCACCCACGGCTCCCTAAATTTCCACTTGGCCATCTTCCATCACTTTCAAGATGTGCTTTATAAAAATATTTTACACCAACCAAAGGAAATCAGTAAGCACATTGGGTTCAGGGTCTGTGCTGAAATGCCTATGGCCAGGCACAATCTTTGATATCTCAGGTGCAGAATGGCTGGTCTATTCTAAGATGGATTTTAGCATATCTACCCAAAATTAACCACTTTAGCCACTGAGCAGTGGTGGTTGAGAAGCCGTGTCATGGGTGTTCTGGAAGAGAGACATCACTACTCCAAGTCATTATCTTTGCCCTCCCAGGATTCTCCTCTGCAGGACAATAGGCTGAGTACCGTGATGGACTAGGGAAGAGGACAGTATGACAGAGGAGCCACGCAGAGGAGCCTATGCATCAGACTGGAGGATTTCTGGGTAGGGGAGATGGGTCAGAAAAAAACAGATGTGGGAAAAGTCTTGCTGAAGCTGTCAACTCCGATCCTGACCGCACAAGTAGCTCCTATTACTGCCTCTCCCCAGCTTCTACCCAGGCTCTGAAGAATCACTCCCCAATCCCAGAAGTTTCCCAGGTATTGCCCTATACTTTCATTACAGCCTGAAAAATACTGGTTTTCCTCCCTAAATTTCTAGGCCTAAATTAAGAAGTTTCTCACTCCCACATATACTATTACCATATACCAGACCCTGGGTTAGCTGTGATTATGATAAAATCCTACTAGACTTACTTGATATGCATATACAATGCCTAGATAACTTGATATTTAAATTCCAATTATTGGAGAAAGCAAATAATATATATCTTACAACTTAAAGTTCTGTTTCTATTGTAGATTTCTTGCTAAGGTGGAGAAAAGAGTATTTCAGAAATTTCAAAACCTCTATGAGTCATAAATAGATTATAAATTCTCTAATACAAACAACCTTGGCCCAACACCTGTTAACATGTGACCATCCACTTAAGAACTCAAGCCAACTCCAAGTCTTAGCTTCTAATATCTTCTTGCAGGTAAGTCAAACAAGAATGTATTTTCACTCCAACTTTTTGATGCTTTTAAGAAATGTTTTTCAGTGCAAGTTAGATGAGTAAAAGGCCAGAAACATTTTTCGCTAAAAATTCTATTTTCTCAAAATATGTATATATATAGTACAATGGAAACAACGTAGTTAGGCCCCAGAACATTTTTCTTAGCATAATTTCCTAAAATCTAGATGTAATGAGAAAGAAATCATTATTGGGTTTGGTTTTGGGGGGCCATTTTTCGAAAAGACTTGTTTTCTTTTTCTTATTTACAAATTTCATGGGAGGAAGGTCTGGGAGAGGGGGAGGCAGAATAGCACTTCCTCCAGTGTTTATCTGATTTCATGCCTGCCCCCAGGTGAAGCTGGATGGCATTCTTTGCATTATGTTTTTACATACCTATAAAGGCTGTTGCTAACTGTTTTCAGAATCTTCTATATCTGGTTTGTATTTTTTTTTTCAATTTTTTTGTTTGCTGTGTTTTTTGCAGGGAGGAGGTAATTAGGTTTATTTGTTTGTTTGTTTATTGGAGGTACTGGGGATTGAACCCAGGACCTCGTGCATTCTAAGCATGCGTTCTACTGCTCCTCCTTCCCTTCTGGTTTGTATTTTAAGCAGAAGAATGGGAAGATTTGATTCATCTGAAAAAGTTAACAATTTGTATATCTTTGATTCACCCCAGAATTTTACACTGCAAAAATATACTGCTATTTTTGTTTCCCAGAATGTGTTCAAACGGTGTGCAGAGTTTATGCCTAATACCCAAACAAAGATGAAATTGTCATAAACTATGTAAATTAATTTCAGGGGCCTCAGGGTTGTATTTGAGTAAGAGTCATATTAGACAGGCTTGACACACCAAAACATGTACTTCTCCCCACTCAGAAAATTCTCCTGACAACAAGCCCTTAGTACTATATTCAGAAACAAAAGATGCAAATTAAAAGATTGCATTATTTTTAAAAATTGGTCTAAAAATATATGGGTACACTTTGATTATAATCCATGGAAAATGTTATATTAAAAACTTAAAAAGACACTCATTAGAATGGCTACTATTTAAAAAAAAAAAAAAGCACAGAAAATAATAAGTGCTAGCAAGGATGCAGAGAAACTAGAAACTTTGTCCACTGCTGGTGGAAATATAAATGGTGCCCCAGGTGTAGGAACATTTTGGTGATTCCTCAAAAAGTTAAAGATAGAATGATCCAGCAATCCCACTTCTGGGTATATACCCAAAAGAAATGAAAGCAGGGACTCAAATAGGTACTTGTACAACCAATATTCATAACAGCATTGTTATGAAAGCCAAAAAGTGCAAATAGCCCAAATATCCATCAGTAGATGAATGAATGAACAAAATATGGTATCTATATGTAATGATATTTTATTCTGCTTTAAAAAGTAATGGAATTCTGATACATGCCACAACATGGATGAATCTTAAAAACATATGCTAAGTAAAACAAGCCAGACACAAAGGACAGATGTTGTATGATTGCACTTATCTGAGGTAACTAGAATTGTCAAATTCACAAAGCTAGAAAAATAGAAGAGAGGTGACCAGATATTGCAGGGAGGAGAGAATGAGGAGTTATTGCTGACTGGGTATGGAGTTTCTGTTCTAGATGATGAAAAAGTTCTGGAACTGGATGGTGGTGAGGGGTTCCCTGCACTGTGAATGTACTTGATGCCACTGGGTTGCACACTTAAAAATGGTTAAAATGGTAAATTTTATTTTAGGTCTATTTTACCACAATAAAAGAAATAAAATGGCTTTTAAAAATTTAAAGAAATGCAGGGGTTCGGGTATAGCTCTGTGGTAGAGCATGTGCTTAGCATGCATGAGGTCTTGGGTTCAATCCTCCATACGTCCTCTAGGAAAAAAAAAAATTTATCTAAAATTAAGTAAGATGCCACATACAGAGCTAATCTCTTCATTTGTTGTGTGGAGAAAGGATGCGGGCAGGAAGCCAGTGAAGTTCAATGCTGGAGACCAGGCTGAAACATCCTCCCAGAAGATCAGTCAAAGCTACAACAATGATGCATAGAAAAAAACAATTTTTTTTATTAATTAACTATTCCAGTTTCAGGCAAGTGTTACAGTGTCTTGAGTATACGCCTAAGAGTTAAGAAATGTATGCTCTTACTCTAAGACAACAAATGATTTCACCTAGAGTTTTCCCTCACAGTGATTCAGTTAAAGAACACTATAATTCATTTATTAAACTATTTTATTTCGTCACATAAATGTACAAATACAGCCACCTGAATTAATAAGCAAACATATTTTGTAGAAAATGATCAGAGCATAGAACCATACTTACTAGCTATGTAATCCTTGGATAAATCCATATCCCCAGAGCCTTGGTTTCCTAATCTATAAAATGGGAATAATACACAGTCACCACAGAATTGAACTAAGAATGAAATGAGATGATGTGAAACCACCACCTCAGGCAGATTTGGAGGATCCACATATTTTTTGATTACATGAATGAGTGAATATAAATGAAGCAACTGGAGGGAAATAATAAACAGGAATGTTAGAACTTTCTTTAAGCAACCATATGCTTGCAAGTCATCAACACGTGATTTCTTCTGATCTGTGGAAGCTTTTATGCAAAATGGGTGTGGACATTTACAAGATCGGGCCTGAAATTAACTGATGCACTCAGACATACTATATGTTGTACTAATTCTAAAATAATCAAAGCAAAAATAAACAAAATGACACCCATAAAATACACAGACAAGATGATACAGGAGAAACCGCATATAATTGGATAATAACCACCACCACTGTGAATAGCATGCAATTGTGAATCACAAAACATTTTGTTTGCTATGGTTTCTTTCTTTTTTTTTTTTTCCCCTGACCCTTTTGTGAAAAAAAAAAAGAAAAAAGGTTTGTTTTTCTACAAAATAAAAACACTGGTTTTGTGGGTTTGGATTGATTGTTTTTTTTACTCTTTGTATAAAAAGGTCAGCGTAACTATCAACCTAAGTATGAAAGGGTAATAGTTTCCGGCTTTGGAAATTTGCTTGTTGAACAAAAGACAAAAAAGAGACCACCTTGTATTACTAAAGACAAAATAAAGAAAACATTACATGTTTCCAACCTGTATGACATGAAGAATTTTGATCACCTTGGCATCAGTGTTGGAGAAAATGTTATGTTACTGTTTGTTTTCCTGAAACTTTAAACGTTCTTTCTTATATCCAAATAAGAAAGGAACGTATCTCCCCTGACAAGAAGTTTTAATACAAAGGCAAACAATCTGTTGGGTTGTTTTATAGTAACTTGACCAAACTCCGATGGTTTCATAATTTAAACTGTATGGAAATTAACATTGCATAATAGTAATGACAACACGAGCTGTGCCAAAGAAACAATATTTTGCTCGGATCCATGGCAATGTCACAGTCGTCGCATGTATGGAGCAAACCTCCAGAACACTGGGTCATATTTACCTCATCAGGTGAAAGTCAGAAAGGATAACTACAGATCATGATAGTATAGGAGTTGATGAATTTATTTTTAACTCACTTCTCACTCCTCTGAATTATTAATTTAGTCCTGACCACTAAATTACATTTTCTTCGTAATCTGTGTGGAGGGTTTTTTAAAAAAATATATTTGCAGTGATACATCATGTCAGTTCATTCTGAAGTGATGAAATAGCTTCATTTTCTTTGTGTAAATGTCATCTACCTTAGATTAGACTCTGTGGAGGAAATAAATATTTCTTACCTGATGTCTACAAGATTTTTCACAAAACCAATTCACCCATAGCTATTCAAGAGAAATATTAAAAGATAATATCTACCTAGATCAAAAAGTACACATATCATTGGGTTCAACAATATTTAGATGGCTAAAATTATAATCCTGTTTACCTACCTAAAAATAAATGCAGAATTTTATTTTTAGATGTCAGCTTTTAAGAGAAAATCCTTAAAGAAGTTAGTTTCTCTTTTAAGCCACTGTTTTGTTTTAAAAGATGGAAGAAATATTCAGGATTTCATATATATGTGTGTGTATATATATATATGACTTTGCCATTAAATAAATAAAGATAAGATGTGAAAGAAAAATACTTCTGATTATATTGTTAAGGCAAAACTCAAAGAGAAATAGAAGCAGCTAATTGAAGAGTTTGAAAAGGGAAGCAGAGCCACATTGTCAGAGTGGTGCTCTGATTGGAATTCTTCTACAAATCTTTCTCGTTCACTAAATTTCTTAATGGAGCTAGTACTGCACACTGACCTCAAGCTAAGTCAGAGGAGAAAGTAATAATGAAACCAGTAACAGTGATAGTATCTTGCATTTACACAACTGCTACTTTTTCTATGGTAGAAAATCAAAATTATTACACTTTTTGGGGCTGGAAGTGATGGTAGCACTTAATAATTAAGGAAGGGATGACTTCTTAACAAGTGCAAGGTTTTTGAAGATATTTTTAGTCAAGAGGTAGGGATCAGTACTATTCTGCCTCCTAAAAACTGAAATTAGAGGGGTGAACTAGTAACACAGCAGCAGGGATTCTCTTCTTTGGAAGGAAGAAAAAAAAAAAAAAAGAATGCTGTAGTGGAAAGCTTCCTAATGAAAAAGAACCTGACATCACGGAGTAGGTATGGACTCCTCTCCCCTCCAGCCAAGAAGAAAGACTCTGTTGGTTGTAATACTGGTTCTCAACCAGGACGTCCGGAGCATCTGGAGGCCTTTTTGGCTGTCATCACTGTGGGAGGTGGGGAGAGATCTCTTGGCATCTAGCAGGTAGAAGAGGACAGGGATGCTACTAAACATCCCACAATGCAAAAGATGATAGACCCGCACAAGACAAGAAAGAGTTTCCAGCCCCAAATGTCAGTAGCACTGAGGCTGAGAAATGTTTAATTAGAATGAAACAGAACAGGTGTAGGTAAACTTTTTTGTAAAGGGCTAGATGATAAACATTTTAGGCATTGCCACTTTTACAGTCTCTGTTGCAGCTTTTCAGGGGCTCTGCTCTTAGAGAGCAAAAGCAGCCATAGGCAATAACAAATTTTACTTATAAAAACAGGTGGCAGGAATGCTTTGGCCCTTCAGCCTTACTTTGCTGACTCCTGATATAGATCATTTCTCCCCTTAAAGATTGCTCTAATTCTTATTTTTGTAGATGACTCTTTGATAGTAGGAGGCTAATTTTAAGAATCACATCCAATATGAGCTTTAAAAAATCTCTAATTCTAGTATGAAAATTAAATCAGTGCAATGACAGTCACAAAATTTTTAAAACTTACTCTCTAGTTTGAAATGAAATCTTTTTTTCACTAAGATTTCATAAACCATATTTAAAAATTAGACCACTTGGCACCCCTCTCTGCCCCCCAAAAAACTGGTAAATGAACAAACGAGTAGGTACACACGAACAAACGAGTAGATACACACACTGATTCTCTAAACAAGAGATTTTTATTCTAAAGGTCATGGTGCCATAGAAACTCAGCAAATAGATTCAGAGGTTCATAAACTTGCTGAAATTATATGTAAAATATTGTGGGTATTTATGTATGTGCATTGTCATAATGTCCTGGACCTTCTGAAAATTTAAGATCCACTGCTAAACCAAACAAGGTGATTCAGAGATTATGTGTTCAAGAATGGACTAATTCTCCGAGGCTGCCAGTATAATTGAAAAGCCCTGCCCAAGAGCAGATTTGATTCTGTGTCTTTGACAGACTGAACTGGTTGTTACAGACTACCACGTAGTTTCTAATCAATTACATGAAACCTGGCCTCCAATTTGTGCTATACTCAATTTGATGAGACAGCCAAGGCACATTTCTGAATCTAAAGTCTTGGTACCTCCTCTTATGTGTGCTGCCTTCTTCCAAAAACTACCTAAGCAGGTTTTCAAAAATAAGTATATATAGTGACATAATGTACATTTTTAATAAAAGATGAGAAAGAGGTGAAGAGAAAACATGCAGGGACAAAAATGGAGCCAATAATAGAAATGTTTCTACTACAAACTCCTACACATATTATATCAAACATGTCATTTGATTTCTTGCTGCTTCTATTTCCTAATCTTTAGAACTGAAATAGATGATTTCCACATGACATTTTCCTTATACTCAGGATTTATCAGTGGTATGGTAATCAGTCAACAAACATTTACTAAATCTCCATTGTGATACAGCACTTTATTAAGTGGTATGTGAGTCAGAAGTAAGTTTCGCCTACTGAATCATTAACCTCACTTCCTGTATTAAGTGTGCTCTTTTGAGAGGTTCTTCTGTCATCTAGTCCCACAGTAATCGGCTTATGAAATCAGACTCAAATTATACCCTGACTAAAGAAAGTTCGTATGCGTCTCCTCAGAATGAGAAAGCAAACAATGGGGGAAAGAATGATAAATTGGAGAAAGAACGGGAGAAAACAGTGGATACTTGGAAGAAAAAGGAACAATGACTTGTAAGCACTGCTCCTTTTAGATATTACAGACCATTAGATTTGGAAAATAATGTGAGAAATAAATCTAAAATGGGAATGAAATTCTGCAAATCTTCAATTCAGGTTATTGGAGTCATCAACATGAGGGGAAATAAACAATATCCTTTTCCAGGGGAAAGAGTATAAGGGAGAGCAGGCAAGAGGAAAGAATGGAGAATTTCTCTTTTAAGACTTAAACTGTCAAGATGAAACAGAACTGACGGGGCCAAACCACGTTCTTCCAGTATTATATAGTTCTTTATTAAGATGATCGATTGAGTTTAAAGTATCAGTTTCCTTGGTTGGAGAGCCCATCCATCCACACCATACCAAGTCAGAATCTGAATATTCTGCATTTCTTCTTTTTGCTTTTAGGGCATAACGTTAAATTGCTGAATCATCGAGATGCTCATGCCAGACGCGTTCTTTAAAGTATGGAACATAGCTGCGTCTTACTGCTATACAACAGGAAAGTAGAAATGCTCCAAGCAATGAACACTTCGTCTCTACTTAGTCTCTATTTTTATGGTTGTTACCATGTAGTCACAAACAAAAATTGATGATGAAAGAATTGAGTTAATCTATCTCATGCTATATCATTAGTCACTTCCTAGATTCTGGAGCTCCCTAAAGCAAGGAGAGAATAAGATTTCAAAATATTACATTGCTAGTCAGTTCTATAGATATCAAGTTTGTACAGGCACATAAATCAAAATCTATTCAAAGGAAAGAACAGATGTTTGAATTATTTCAACAAAGTAAAATCAGCTTCTCTCTTACATGCTACACATCCATAGCCTTTTCAGGAGTATGAAAGCCATAAAAGGGATTGGGAGTCATCATTTAGGTGCTTTGTATTCCCTTTGAATTTTTTGCACCAAAGTAGTGGGACCTGAGGACATCTTGTTATTTCCATAACCATGGCCATTTGTGGCAAGCAGAT
Source organism: Camelus ferus (assembly GCF_009834535.1). NCBI lineage: Eukaryota > Metazoa > Chordata > Mammalia > Artiodactyla > Camelidae > Camelus > Camelus ferus. The sequence goes on from NC_045709.1 coordinate 53,092,221, forward strand.
CCACTATATACCGAGACAGAGATAAGCAGAAACCAACCCCGCTGAATTTTCAAAATAATAATCATCTTTCTTGTTGGCATTTTATCCTAAGTTATCTTTCCAACCAATATTAAGAACACAGTGTAGAGAAAAGTAATAATAATGTGAAAGAATTCAAGGAAGCCACAGAAGAGAACTTTATTTAGATTATTTTTCAGCAAACTGGATATATATAACATATATCTTAGTTTTACACTCTGCCTTCTTACAAAAGTTGGCTTATAGACTCTCACATAGTTCAGGCACATTAAGACAAATGATCATAAGATTAGACTGAGCCTGCCTGAAAGATATAAAGTCTCAGACTTGTTTCCCAATTCTTCTTACAGCAGAAATGTTTGTCTATTTTACATGCATCCTATAATGAGAAATCAGAGAGCAGAGCTTGTGTTTGCTGTTTTTCCATGGACCACAACTCCCAACACACTTTGTGTACAGCAGAGCTTTAGCAATTAATAATAATGAACCTGGACTTCCTTACCATGCAGTCTGCAGGTATACGTCACAGGAGCAGCTCATCCATTAAGAATCTCTGATTTTTGAGTTACTTTCGTACTTTGGGAAATTATCATCCTTGTATGGAATTCGAGGTAAATCCTTACACTGAGTCACTATGGAAAAAAATCTTGTTAAAAAATTTCCAACATCAAAAAAATAGCAATAACATAAACTGTCTTAACTTCTGTGTTTTGATAAATGTTAGAATTATATCCCAATTGAATCTCAAATGTACGTTAATATATAGTCATGTTGAATTAAAAATTTAACAAGGACATTTTGGAAACTAACTCACATAATTATTTTAGGATACTATCAAAATAATAAATCCATAAACTAAATAAATAGATAAATAATAAAATTTGAGCAGTAGAACAGATTTTCTATTTCTTTAAATTATCATCTTAGTAAAACTGTTAAAATTATGAAGGGCGAAAAATCACATTATTGTATGTATAACACTAAGAAAAAATATGACTCTGAAAATACTGTTTAGAAATATAAGGAAATTACAAAGTGTCCAAGTACTTACCAACTGGAATAGCTTCATAGATAAACATTCTCTCTCCCACTGGCTGTGTGCATTACGGAAGTTGGAATTATCGTCTTAAATCTTCGTATGCCTGGTGCCACCTCAATACTAGCTCTTCAGAAATTACTTAATGAACAAAGTAACAAATGAATGAGTGATATGTGGTAAACACACATAATGTCCTTGCCTTATGAAAACACTGCAGCAGCAATGGAATATACACTTTGATGTCCTCTTTCCGCCTCTGGTACAATAGCTGATTTAGTCAGTTCCAGCTGTATTCTGTCAAGGTTGTGCTTGTCAAATTAGGGTGCAATTTATCACCAAGGCTAATAAGACCAGTGTCCTACAAACTTTGTCTTCCCTGGAGCTTTGGGGGTTGGCTTTGTGAGAGCAGGTCCAGTGTTGGTCTTACTCTAGGTGTGTCTTTTCTGTGTTCCAAGAACTGTGATCTCTCCCCTCTGGCAGGGCTGAGACCTCTCCAGACCCTCTTCCCTCAGCGTGCTTAACCCTAGTCCATGTCGCTCTCAGCACTACAGCAACCGTTCTCTAGTAATTTTCAGGTGGTCTTATCCTGCACGTGATGAATAGCCCAGACTTCAGCCATAGACTCCTGGGTGAGCCCAGCAGGGACTCCTGGGGCCCCCTCACTCCCTCATTTCTGTTGTCCTGACTCCGAGGTTCCAGCCATTGCTGCTCTTCCACACTCTGATCGCTGTCTCCTCAGCTCAATGGAATCACCAGGCGCGGCTCAGACTCCAGCTCTCAGTAACACACCTGGGCAATCAGCCCCAAGCAGAATGGGCCATTGTGAGGTACATCTCAAAAGTTTTCTTCCCTAAGAGTTGACTGCCTGAAAACAGTTGTCTCCTACATTATACCCAATTTTACAGTTTTTCACAATGTGAAGGCTAGTTCAGTAACAGGTATTCATCGTGCCTAGAATTAGCACTGAATGGAACAGAATGGATTGAAATGAGAGAAGAGAAGAGGAGAGGAGAGGAGAAGAACAGAATAGATGGCAGCATGTCTCTAATAAAGATAAATACTGTTCTGTGAAACTTTGATTTCAGTTAAATATATCTATGTGTGTACTAGATCTCAAAGTAAAAAATATTGCTTACTGTGGTTCATAGCCAAAAGAAATTGGGTGGGGGTGGGGGGTCACTGAGTTAGATCAAAACCCATGACCCTGATTTTTTAGTATCAATCCAGAAAATGTTTTTTAAGATTCATATTTTACAATTCAAGTAATAACCCATCCTCTCCACAAAAATATTACAAAGTACTTAGATAATCTGACTTACTCTAAGTGTAAAAGAAAGGGGTTTTACGGAGGAGAATAAACCCTTCACTCTCTTCTTTCAGTAACTTTCGATGATTTTTTAGTATCTACACTTGTACCTTTTACATTTTAACATCTGTATGAGTCACCTGGGGAGCTTATTAAAATGCAGATTCAGATCTGGGAAGTTTAGGGTAGAGCTTGAGGTGCTACATTTCTAACAAGCTTCTGGGTGATGCCAATGCAGGGCCTGGAACCTAGAACTGAGGCCAGCACACTTTTTTTGTAAAGAGCCAAAGAGGGAATATTTGAGGCTTCTAAGCCACATGCAGTTTTTGTCTCTCCTTCCCTCCTCCTCCTTCTTCTTCCAAAGCAATTTTTTCGAAACGTAAAAACCTTTCTTAGCTCACTGACCTCACAAAATTGGGGTGCTGGCCTAGAGGTGAGAGTTTGCTGACACTGATTTGGGGCAGCCCTGGCCAATAGAGATAGAATGCAAGCCACGCATGTAATTTTAAAGTTTCAAGTAGCCCTGTTCTTTTTAAAAGTAAAAAAGGAGCAAGGGAAATTAATTTTAAATATATGTTGTATAGAATTTAAGGTATCCAAAATACTGTTTTTCAGGATATAATAGTATAATAAAAATAACAACATATCATGATATAAAAATTGTGAATTTGAGATTTTACTTTTTTTTTTTTAGACTCTTGACAATTCACTTGGATTTTATACTTACAGCATTTGAAGTTGGCCTAACCATATTTCCAGTGCTCAACAGCCGCACGTGGCTACTGGCTACTGTATTGGGCAGTACAGATATAGAAGGAAAAGTTCCACATTCTTTCTCTGGCATACGATGATCCTTTTGAACTTCCCCTCTTACCTCTCTAGCTTCATGATCCATCTACACTTGACCTTCCAGTCACACTCTCCTATTTCCACTGCTTGAGTTTATTGTTCCCTCTCTGGAATGCCTTCCTCTCACCTGTCTCCTACCTGAAAACTTTACTAACCCTTGCCCTAAACTGATGCAATTACAATAAGATTAAATGCATTAAGGAGACACTAGAAACTTATGAAAGACAATTGTATAATACTACATAAATGAATGCTGATGTTAATTACTGCAGAGTCCTAATTTTTAAATAAAGTATTGAAAAATTGTTTGGCCAATTATTACTTATTTTAAAATTATTATTAAGGTATTACTTTAATATTAATATTGGTGTTCTACATGGAGGGAAAGACATATGTTTTCCTCCTTTTGCAAAACAATCTTTTTTCTAAAAGCGGGTAAAATATATTTATTTATCACCAGGGCATCTCTAAATATAAATATGACATCACTGCTTCTATTTAACAATCATGGAAGCTAAGATTTTCTGGAGGTTAAATGACCTTTCAATGGGCTCAATAAATATATTGAAGATTTCTTTTTTTTTTTTTTCAGAAAGTCTGTGGAAATAGATAATTCTCAACTCTCTGAGACAGTAAAACTGTAGTTAATTAGCAGATGAAGACCAGCCAAGATAACTTCTAAGGTAAGAAAAGTGGTATACTCCAGAGAAATTGGTATACTCCAAAGACTCTGATATCCTGAGTTTAATTCTAATTATTTCTTTTTGTCTCTGAGAGTACAAGAAATTTTCAAACAACACACATCCCAGTTTCCTCATCCTTAAGGAGGATCCTAACACTAATCATGACTTCTCAGGATCACAGTAATAACCAAATAATGTGTTACATTCTGCAAAGGTTCCCTCTAAGATTTTGTTTCTGTGACCTAAGTACAATTTTAACAAAGTCAGATCTCCCCGCAATAATTTCACCTCGGACGTTCAGGCTTGAACAGAGAATTGTTCCCAGAATACATCAACGGAGGTACGTTGTAAGTGCTCATTTGGGAATCATTTCAATCCTGTGAAACTTGGCTAATATCAGCGATGCTGACCCCTGGCTGAACATTCGCATGTCCAGGGCACTTATAAAGGTATCAATGCCCAGTCAATGACATCGGAATCTCCGGCCGTGCAGACTAGGCATAGGTAATTTTTCAAAGATTACTCCACCTCCTCCAGCCCCAAGTGATTCTCAAGTGCAGTTAGGTTGAGAATTACTGGGTCTATCAGCCTTGGGTTCTTAATTTGCAAAATAGAACTAATTCCTTGCCCAAAAGTGTAAGGATTAAAGGAGGCAATGTCTGTAAACCATCGGGCACATTTTAGAAATTTGATAAAAATTCTCTCCTATCCTCAGGTTTCTTCAATTAATTCCCTTACTTTCTACTAACTGCTTGGCTGCTAGAACTGTTTTCTTCTCAAGTAGTATCTTCTCAGTAGATCTTTTATTTATTTGTTGCTTTTAGTTGAAATGCACCAGTAGCTTTTGGCAGAGATTCATCCTCAACCCACGTGAGGAATACTTTACATTTCCCCACTGGCAACATCAGTACCAGAGCTTCCCTAAGCAGAAACAGGCTATTAAAGACACTCCTCTATCCCCACTAGCTGCCTAACCCCTGATAATTCCCAGGACAATTTCATCTCTCCCTTGAGAATACCATAACTTTGAGTGATTCCTGCACCAGTATCTCCTGGAATGTCTTTAAAAGAGCAAATTCCTGGGTCCTGTCCTCAACCCACTGAACCAGCCTCTGGAGTTACAACTGCCTTTTTAACAGCCTCTCAGGTGATTCCTCTGTGTGCTAATGTTTGGGAAACGTTGGCAAGGAGAAAAGCGACAACTGTAGATACAGCCATCAAATAACTCAGGTTAATCTCCAACCGACCACAGTTTACTCAGAGACTAGGAAGGAAGGTAACACCACTGAAGCTACCATTGATCTCTGTTTTTTTTTTTAAAAGACGTTCTTGACCTTGAAAATGTTTTTGCTCTCACAATGTCTCTTACATATCATCTAATTCAGTCCCTTGTTTTATAAGAAAGGCTGTGACTTTCCCAAAGTTACCAAAACTGGTGGCACCATACACCTTGAAGTAAATAGTGGCCAACTCTTTTGTTAAAAGGTAAAAATATTTATGTTGGACTCCATGAAGATACAGCTCTTCACTGGTCAGAATTTGTACAAACACAGCTCTGTCACCCCTCTCCCCTGCCCCAGCCCCTTATACAAGCAATTTCTTCTCCTCTTCTCTAAAGTTTGGAAACATACCCAACTCTACGTATTAAGGGAATGCTCAGTAGTCAAGGGCAGCTTCACAGGGACAGCAGATAGATTTTAAATACATAACTGAGCAAAAAAGAGATTTTTTTTTGTAACAGATTTGGAAATGATTTACTTTGCGAGACCTGAGTCTGCTAGGGCAAAAGCTCCTTTCATAGAGGTAAATGATTGTCAGAGCCATGGAGATGGCTAAATCACAGTCCTACAATGTGGCACATCGTCCCAGTCAACTGACTCCCAAATGGGTGAGGAAAGTCAGCACAGAGACTTACTTGTTCACAAATTCAGAAGAACCAATTCAAAGAGCAGTGGAAACCAAGAACACTGGTATCATTAGAATAATCCCTTTCACAGTCATAGCTTTGGAATTTGTAAATGTACATCTACCGATACAAGGGGCATTATCCTTGTTTACTTAACTTGGCTTCCTACTATTATTGCTTCCATTTTTATTATGAAGTGTTTGTACATTTCTGAAGCTTGATTCATTAAGTAATTGCCATCCTTCTATCTGGGTCATTGGTCATATTTATTGCAAAAGGAAAATACAAATCATTATTCAAGAGCAAATTCCACATATTTTCCACGTCCTAAACTTTTCAACCTCTCTTACTTTGTGCAGGGCTGATTCGTTCCAAGGAACAGCACATTCCCCAGAGGTAATCAGACTGAAGCAGGCAAGGAACAGGGTTGGTCTTCAACAGAGAGGGTCACGGAGTTTTTACCATTTGCTGTCCTTAGTGTCAGGCTTTGTTTCTGAATATTATTAAGAGATTTTAAAAATAAACCTGTGATATCACTTATACATGGAATCTAAAAAAAAAAAAAAAAGACACAAATGAACTTATTTACAAAACAGGAACAGACTCACAGACATAGAAAACAAACTTATGGTTTGGATATCTCAGTGGTGACAGTTCCTAGGCAAAATAAATCTGTGAGAGAATAAAGTTAAAAAAGAAAAGAAAAGAAACTTATGGTTACCAGTGGGGAGAGGGGATGGGAGGGGATAAATAGGGAGTGTGAGATTTGCAGATACTAACCACTATATATAAAATAGATAAGCAAATTTCTACTGCATAACACAGGGAACTAGATTCAATAGCCTGTAGTAACCTATAATGAAAAATAATATGAAAATGAATATATGTACATATAGTATGACTGAAACATTATGCTGTATACCAGAAATTGACACAACATTGTACACTTACATACTTCAATTTAAAAAAAAATTAAAAAAAAAACAACCTGTGATTAGATTGGTGAAAATCACCCTGACTCTTAAATCATGGGGAGAATTCACACAAACACACACACACACACACACACACACACACACACACACACACACACACACTCACATTTCCCTTTCCTCTTCTAGTTCACAGAATAAGCAGGGCATTATTTTGGCTATTCATGTCACTGTTGAAGAAAACATAAATAAAACATGGCAGGATGACTGGATCACGTTATTAACTTAAACAGCCCATACTTGAGAAGAATACACAGTTTACAAAATAATGAGGTGCCTGGAGTGTGTGCGTAGAAAGTGTTCCTGTTTGTCAATAACGTATACAGCATTGTCCTTTTCTCTTTCTCATTCACATTGTTTTTCCATTCCGTTCTTTTTCCACTACACTTGTTGTGGAGCCTAGATTATCCTTTTGTTGTGTTCAACAGATTGCCATCTAAACTCTTTTTAAAAGCTCATACAAAATAAACAATTTAAAATTATTAAAAGTCAAAGGCTATTGGAGGCCCCTAAATGAATGGGAAGAAACAGTCCTTTTACCTTCTAAACGTTTTTTTTTTCCCCTAAAAAAACCGGTGGTCCCATGAGGGAGGGAGAGAAGAAGCAGCCAGCATTCACAGATGGTTTACAGCCACACCTTGTGTTAGGTGCTTTACTTATGGACCTCACTGTACCTCACAACAACCTTATAAAATTACAATTATTATCCCCACTTAACAAAGAACAAAGATTCAGAGAAGTTAAATGACTTGCCTGAGATTATAAAACGATAAATGGAAAGGATCGATTCAAGTGGAGGCTGGTTTAACTGACTCAAAAGGCTGTGAGTGTTCTTTCCATACTGTTCAAAGATGAGTATCTTTTTCTTTGCGAAGATATCGTAGATTGTTTCCATGGTCTCTGGGGTTTTTGTTTGTTTGCTTGTTTGTTGATTGTTTGGGTTGGAGGGGTTTAAACCCTGCGTTATCTAATTTGCCGTCAGGAAAGAGAGAATTAGAACCTTGGAATTGTGGTGCCTTCAAGCCCAGTATGGTCTTCACTTACATTGTAAACTGACAATTACATTGTAACACGTCAATTAAAAAAAAAAAAAAGGTCGCTGTGCTGATCAGTTATCTATTGAGCCCAACTGCTCCCACTTGTGAGGGAGAAAACAGGGCAACCCCAACTAAGACACACACAGGGCCAACAAAACATTTGGATATATGTTGACAAAGAGGACGTGGGTTGCGCCCATGAGAGAAGGTACAAAATGCTGCTTCCTGGATTCCTCTACTGTGGTCCCTTTGGACCCTTGGAACTCACTCACATGCAGACATTTCATTGTACATTGGGAATTTCCTCACCTTGCAGCTTCTCAGAAAGCAGATAACTCCACAAAATGGACTAACACCATCCTGACAAACAGGAATCTCACTGGATCACAAGCCAAAAGGAGACACATGGGAGCCGCCTCTGGGTGAGAAGAGAGGGCGTCCTTAGACACAGGATGTTCTTGCTTTTTGCTTTAACCATGTGATAAACCATGTTGTAAAAGTGAAAAACAACATAATGGAACAATATGTTCTTCCACACCACCATGGTTTCCCAGAATCCTTCCAACACCCAGTGTAAATACAATGAAAAGAGTATAAATTCTGGAATTGGACTGAACTGGTTTTGCATTTCAGATAAAACATTCACTGGTTAAATTAACCTCTCTGAGTCTCGGTGTCCTCACTTGTAAAACAGGGATAATGGTATCAATCTTAATGCCATGTTTTGAGGATTAGGGATGATAGAAGTGAAATGTTTAGAAGATACTCAGGAAAGGGTCCTGCCATTACTGATTTTCTATTTTCACCTAAAGAGTGCCCAGGCCTAAAATCTTAAGAGTTTGAAGGAGTCTTGGAGGTCTATTCCAACAACTTTCCCCATGTAAAAATATCTTCATTCGTATCTTTGAAAGATACAGTTTGAATACTTTCTGGTTTTTTTATAAAGTCTTTTTGTTTGTTTGTTTTTGTTTAGGTTTTTATTGGGGGGGCGGTAATTAGGTTTATTTATTTATTTACTTTGATTGAGGTATTGGGGATTGAACCCAGGACATCCTGCATGCTAAAAATGCACTCTACCACTGAGCTATATCCTCCCCCCTTGAATCCTTTCTGTTTTGATAGATAATCTGGGCCTACTATTGGATCTGTAGAGCAAAAATGATGAATTAATGTTCATGTATTTGGAGAATTCAAAAACTAGCAAGTAAGGGTATTCAAATGGATTCATGTTGCAAGAAATAAAGTGTAGATGCGTTTTGAGCAAGACAGAGTAAGTGAAACATTAAGGGGTGACCACCTAAGACATGAACTGCGTTAAATATCTTGGAAGGAAAATGCTTTTGCACTCACAAAGTAGCACATTCATGCCACAATTGAATTCATACGTGTTTAACTGTCCTGGCAAAACTTTTGTTTACAGTCTGAAGTAATAACCTTGTAGAGTTTCTTTTTATACTTATTAAATAACTGAGATCTAAATATGGAAAGATTTGATTAAATATTCAAAGATGTCTTTGTTATTTAATTTCTAAGAAATTATTTTGTACCATTCCTGTCCCAGAGCCCTACTCAACAATATCCATTCAAAAATTAAGAAATTTACCTTTCAGCAGGATCTGGTGCATAGTCAAAAAACCACCTCAGTAGACATTTCATGCTGGTACAACTCAATTGGGCCCCTGTGTTCAAATGAAAACACCATACCAAAGGGCTGAGTCAGGGGCACAGACAGTTACACACATCCCGCAGCCAAAACACTTGTCAATTTCCAAGACTTGATAAATGTGAACTTCGAAACCCAACTTGACCATGGGAAAAATGCTTCTGAGATTACACTAAAGCCACTGAATGATATCTGGACCTCACATGCCAGAAATAGGTGGAAAATCTGGGCTATCTGTAAATAAACTGTGAATCTGTTATATCTCTTTGGGCAAATGGATTTAAGTTTAGGTATACCCACACTTAAGAAAGAGACTAAAGTAGCTATTCCTCGAGAAAAAAAAAAAGTATCTCTCTGTTCAAAATCACTTGACTAGCCATAGTTTGTGGTCTTTATACTTTGTTCACAAATGACTCAAGAAGATAGCTAATATTAAGGGAATTACAGAAGTATAACTTTTTAAACTGTCTAGAAAATTAATTAGATGAATTTTCTATTTTCAACACAAAGTGTATTTCAGGGAATAATTTGTAAAGTTGGGAAAGTGAGCATGGCTTTGAATATTTATCCTTCACCTACCATTAAAACTGCGAGTGGTAACATTTATGGGCTATTCAAAAATAGACAATATACTAACAAATTTCACATAGGTACTATATCTATTCCACACCAAAACAGAATTAAATTTAAGTTTCTTTGTGTAACAGGAGAAAAGAAACAAGGAGCAAAAGTTGGTCAGACATTCCAAAGAATCAATTTTTTTTCAAACACTCAGTTTTACTTATTAGTTTGGTTTTAGATTTGGTTATAATAAAATGTATAAACTTTTAGTAGGCAGCTTAAAATTTTTTACTTATGTATATATACTCAGTAACCACCAGCCAGATCAAGATATGGAAAATTTCATCCCAGAAAGATCACTAATGCCCCTGCCCAGTCATGCAAGCACTTCCCAGTTCTATAATGTAACTTGGTTTTTCTCCATACTTTTTTGTTTGTTAGTTTATTCCTTTGTTTGAAAAATAAATGGTTAAATATATACTGACAAGAACTTCATTCAATAATTCATTATTAGCACAAATTCAGAGTGCTAATCACTAATAATATAAACATTAAAAATGATCATTGCCCTTGTCTTCAAGTTTTTTCAGTCTTTTTAACTTTAGAATTCCAATGAAGTATATTTTCAATATTTAAAGCACACCTTTTCAAGGTGTTGAAAATCATTTCTCATCATAAAATGCAAATCAAAACCACAATGAGATATCACCTCGCATCTGTTAGAATGGCCATTACCAAAACGACAAAAGATAACAAATGTTAGTGAGGACGTAGAGAGAACACTTGTGCACTCTTGGTGGGAATATAAATTGGTGAGACCACTATGGAAAACAACATGGAGACCCCTCAAAAAATTAAAAACAGAACTTTCATATAATAAAGCAAGTCCACTTCCGGGTATATAGCTGAAGGAACCAAAATCAGTATCTTGAAGAGCTGTCTACACTCCCATGTTCACTGCAGCACTATTCACAATAGCCAAGACATGGAAACAACCTAAATGTCATTGATGAATGAGTGGATAAAGAAATGTAGATAGATACAAAATAATATTACTTAGCTATAAAAAAGAAAGAAATCCTGCTGTTTGTAACAACATGGATGAACCTGGAGGGCATTATGCTAAGTGAAATAAACCAAGCAGAGAAAGACAAATATGGTATGGTATCACTTATGCATGGAATGATAAAAACAAAAAAGTTGCACTGACAAAAACAGAGAATAGAATGATGGTGGATGTCATGAGTTTGGGGTTGGGAGAAGTGCGAAAATGTTAATTAAAGGATTTAAATTTTCAGTTATAAGACGAATAAGTTCTGAGGGTCTAATGTACAGCATAGTGACTATAGTTAACAAGACTGCACTGCATATTTTAAAGTTGCTAATCTAATCAATATAATAATTATAACTAAAAATACCATATTACATCCTTGAAATTTGCTAAGAGAGTACATCTTCAGCATTCTTACAACATACAAAAAAGGTAATTAACAAAGTGAGGTGATGGAGGTGTTAATTAATTTAATTTTATTAAGTATTTCTCAATGTATACTTATATCAAATCATCATGGTGTACATTTTAAATATATACAAATTTACTCATCAATGATACCTCATGGTCTAGTTTTATATTTTTGCATATGGCCATCCAGTTTTCCCAACACCATTTTCTGAAGAGACTATCCTTTCTCCATTATATGTTCTTTGCTCCTTTGTTGTAAATTAATTATTCATATGTGTGTGGGTTTATTTCTGAGCTCTCAATTCTGTTGCATTGATTTATATATCTGTTTTTCTGCCAATACCACGCTGTTTCAATTACTAAGGCTTTGCAATAGTTTGAAATCAGGGTGTGTGATATTTCCTGGTTTATTCTTTTTTTCTCAAGATTGCTTTGGCTGTTCAGGGTCTTTATCTACATAAATTTTAGAATTTTTGGTTTTATTTCTGTGAAAAATATCCTTGGGATTTTGATAGGGATTGCATTGAATCTGTAGGTTTCTTTAAGTAATATGGACATTTTAGCAATGTTAATTCTTCAACCCATGAGCACAGAATACCTTTCCATTTGTTTGTGTCTTTTTCAAGTTCTTTCAACAATGTTTTATAGTTTTCAGTGTACAAGTTTAAACTCTTTGGTTAAGTTTATTCCTAGGTTATTTCATTCTTTTTGTTGCAGTTGTAAATAAGATTGTTTTCTTAATTTCTCTTTCTGCTAGTTCATTGTTAGTGTTCAGAAATGCAACACATTTTTATGTTGATTTTATACTCTGCAACTTTACTGTATTTGTTCATTATTTCTAAGTTTTTTGGTGGCATCTTTAGGGTTTTCTATACATAAAATTATGTCATCCACAAATAGTGACAGTTTTACTTCTTCCTTTCCAATTTTGATGACTTTTATTTCTTCTTATTTCCTAATTGCTCCAGCTAAGACTTCTAATACATTGAATGAGTGATGAGAGTGTGCAGCCATTATGGAAAAGAGTATGGAGATTCCTTAAAAAGCTGGAAACAGACTTACTCAATGATCCAGAAATCCCACTCCTGGGCATGTATCCAGAGGAAACTCTAATTTGTAAATATACATGCACTCCAGTGTTCACAGCAGCAGTGTTTATAATAGCCATGACACTGAAGCAACCTAAATGTCCATTAGCAGATGAATGGATAAAAAAGTTGTGATATATATATATGCATATATACATATACACATACACACATACATACATACATGTACATATACATGCACACACACACACAATGGAATACTACTCAGCCATTTAAAAAATAATAAAATAATGCCATTTGCCGCAATATGGATTTATCTGGAGATTGTTGTACTAAGTGAAGTAAGCCAGAAAGGGAAAGAAGAACCACCATATATCACTTACATGTAAAATCTAAAAAAAAGACACAAATGAACTTATTTACAAAACAGAAACAGACTCACAGACATAGAAAACAAACTTATGGTTACCTGGGAGAAAGGGGGTGGGGAGGGATAAATTGAGAATTTGGGATCTATGGATACTAACTACTATATATAAAACAAATAACAACAAGGTCCTACTGTACAGCACAGGGAACTGTATTCAATATCTTGTAATAACCTATAATGAAAAAGAATATGGAAAGGAATATATATATATATATATATATATATATATATATATATATATATATATATATATATATATATATATATATATATCTGAACCACTATGCTGCACACTAGAAATTAACACAGTGTTGTAAATTGACTATTCTTCAATTAAAAGAGTAACGAGAGTGGGCATCCTTGTCTTATTCCTGATTTTGAAAGGACAGTTTTCAGCTTTTCACCATTGAGTTGTTGGCTGTGAGTTTATCATATATGGTCTTTATTATGTTGAGGTGCATCCCTCCTATATCCACTTTATTGAGAGTTTTTATCTAAATGGTTGTTGAAACTCATCAAATGCTTTTTCTGCAACTATTGAGGTGATCATACAGTTTTGTTAGCCTTCATTTTGTTAATGTGATGTGTCATGTTGACTGATTTGCGAATGTTGATTCATTCTTGCATCCTTGTAATAAATCCCACTTGATCATGATATGTGAGTCTTTTAATGTATTTTTGTATTTGGTTTGTTAATATTTTGTTGAGGATGTTTGCATTTATGTTCGTTGGAGATACTGGTATGTAATTTTCTTTTTGTGAATTGTCTGTGTCTGGTTTTGGTTTCGGGGTGATGTTAACCTCATAAAATGAGTTAGGAAGTATTCTCTCCTGTTCAGTTTTTTGAAATAGTTTTGAGAAGGCTCGGTGTTAACTCTTCCCTAAATATTTGGTAGAATTCACCTGTGAAACTATCTGGTCCTGGATTTTTGTTTTGGGGGAGATTTTAAATAACTATTTCAATCCTTGTACTAGTGATCAGTCTGTTCAGATTTTCTATTTCTTCATGATTCAGCCTTGGAAGGCTGTTTAATTCTAAGAATTTGTCCGTTTCTTCTAGATTGTCCAGTTTGTTGGCATGTAGCTGTTCATAATGGTCTCTTAAAAGCCTCTGTATTTCTGTGGTACCCATTATTATGTCTCTGCTTTTGTTTCTAATTTTATTTATCAGAGCTTTATCTACTCTTTTCTTAGTGAGTCTAGATAAAGGTTTGTCTATTGTGTTTATCTTTTCAAAGAACCAGCTCTTAGTTTCATTGATATTTTCTATTGCCTTTTTAGTCTCTATTTCATCTATTTCCATTCTGATCTTTATTGTTTTCTTTCTTCTGCTGACTTGGACTTCATATGTTCTTCTTTGTCTAGTTCCTTTAGGTGTAAAGTTAGATTGTTTATTTCAGATTTTTCTTGTTTCTTGAGGTAAGCCTGTATTACTATAAACTTCCCTCTTAGTACTATTTTTGATATTCCATATTTTCATTTTCACTTGTCTTCAGGTAATCTTTGATTTCTTCATTGACCCAATAGATGTTGAGTACCATGTTGTTCAGTCTCCACATATCTGTGATCTTTTTCTACCTTTCTTCTAGTAGCTGATTTCTAGTTCCATACCATTGTGATTGGGAGAGATGCTTGGTATGATTCTTAAATTCATTGAGACTTGTTTTGTGTGTCAACATATAGTCTATCCTTAGAAAGTTCCTTGTGCCCTTGAGAAGAATGTATACCATGCTGCATTGGAATGGAATGTTCTGTAGAAATCTATAAATCCATCTCATCTAATGCTTCATTTAAGGCTGCTGTTTCCTTGTTGATTTTCTGTCTGAATGATTTATCTATTGATGTGATTAGGGTATTAATGTTCCCAACAATTATTGTGTTGCTGTCAACTTCTCCCTTTTGGTCTGTTAATAATTTTTTTTTTAGTATATTTTGGTGCTCTTATGTTAAACTATCTTTTTCTCTATGTGCAGGGTTTGTCATTTGCAAATACTTTTTTAACACAGATAAGGCCTTAAATATTCTCTTATCCAGAATTTGCATTGGCCTTCCCATAGTTACTACTTTACTTATTTTTTCATTTGCCCTTTCTCAAATTAGTTATTCTTCTTTCAGTTGCTCAGAATCTATCTTCTTACTTGGTGAGTATACCCTCAGAATTCAAACAACAGAATTATACAAAATAGTAGTGAATAAAGAGGAATAGTAAATAAAATTGCTTGTCAATCCCACGGTCTCAGCTCTAGATTCATAATTATATTTAGTAACTAGACATGTTTGCCTGGAATTATTTTCATGGCTCTATTTTCAGTGTTACAATAACAATCTTCTTTAGACTATTTGGATTTTATTTATTTTAGTTTTTGTTCATAGTTCTTTCTCTCTCACTTAAGCTGAATATTTAATTAATCAATTTCCTCCATTTTTGTCATGTAGGACTATGGGTTTGCTTCAGAGTAGGAATTTGGCATCATTCATTTTTTTTGAATGGATTAATTTCATTTTTTTAAACTCAGACCATAGTAATTTGAGTTAAGTAGTGATTTGAGAAGTATTTCCTAATTTTAAAATATTTGGAAAGGATTTAGTTTTGTTTTAAATTGTACTATTTCTTCCTGTTTTCTTATCTTGCAGTCAGAGAATGTGGGTCATTTTTCACGGATTTTTTGTGTATGCATATGAAAACAAATATATGACCAACTTTTGGAAATACTCCATGAACACCTGAGAAGAATTATAGTTTATTTTATTTACTATATAATTATCAATTCATCCTCCTTCTGCACATTATTCAGATTGTCTACACCCTTACTTGGGAGTAGGGAGCAAGAAGGAGGTCCTGGAGAAATTGTGAAATTAAATTAGTGCTTCTGTCAATTTTTCCTCTCATTTGTAAAATTTCTTTCCATATATCTTTCTCCTTTGTTAGTCAGCAATATAAATTTAATCTTATCAATGACTTTGCTGTATAAAATATTACCCCTATTTTCTTTTTACTTATGTTTGTTAGTAAACTTTGACCATCGTTATTTTGTACTTCAGTTAACTGAGTGCCTTAGACACCCAATGGAGTCTTTAGGTCATTTTTATTTACTGATAAAATAAATGTGTTTGATTTTTTAAAATCTTGTTTGTAAATGCTTTTCATGCTTCCTTACTGTGATTTGGATGTCTTATTTTTATTCAATAATATATATATGACCCCAGGGAGTAAGTGCTCCTCTCTGCTCTCCATCCCAGTTTTAGCTGATATGGAGAGTTTTGCCTCATCTGCGCATTTCTGAGGTTTAGTAGCTGGTTCATTTGGTTCTCACCTTAAGTTGTTATTACGGGTTAAATTGTGTAGCCCCCAAAGATATTTTGAAGCCCTAACCCTCAGTACCTGTGAATATGACCTTACTTGGAAATATGACCTTCACAGATGTAATCAGGTTGAGATCATTAGAGTGGTCCCAAGTCCAGTACAACTGGTATCTGTGTAAGAAGAGTCAAGACACAGGGAAGGCAATGTGACAGCCACGTGTCAGTGGAGGCCGAGACTGGAGTAATGCATCGACAAGCCAAGGAATGCTGAAGATTGATGGTAAACACGAGAAACCAGAATAGACAAGGAAGGATTCTCCTGTACAGATTTGACAGGTGGCACTGCTGACAGTTTGATTTCAGACTTCCAGCCTTAAGAAATGTGGGCCAAGTAATTTCTGTTATTTTAAGCCACCCACTTTGTGTTTCTTTCTTTCAGCAGCCTTACAAAACTAATACAGTTATGTTCTCCGATTTAGACTTTATCAGTAATAAAGGTAATTTTGGTGGTCTCCCTGCCCTCTGTTGTCTTATTTCCCAGTCAGTTCAGAACTTAGGTGGGGCCCCGTAAAAATCTCAACATTTTGGTGCAATGGCTGGAAATTCTGAAAGCAAAACAAAACAAAAACAGGAATGGAAACTTCAGAAACGTCAGCCCCAACTCCAGTTCAGGAATCTGCTGAGGGAGACTGTGAGGCTGAAACAAATGTGGGAGCTGAGGAGGCAACCCTACATTTTACAGGAAAAGTGCCCCAAACATCCCTCACTGACAGAGGAGCCAGTGGGCAGAGCAGCCTTTCCCCAGGATCTGGTAAATGTATTGGCCAAAGTCAACCTCCTTTTAGGAAATTTCTCTCAACTGGCTTTAAGTTTTAGGTTATAATTCCAGAAAACTATCATAAATTGATTAGCCCATAAATAAAACCAAGATTTTCTTCTTCATTCTGATACCTTGAGCTTCTGCTATGGTCATTGGCCACCCTTAAGGATTGGGATGGTAGGTACGTTGTTTTGCCTGGAAGGATTGATTTTGAGTCTGTGAGCTGCTTATTTTTACACACTTGTGTGAGGCCAGAACTGTGATAATCTCATGGATTGTTAACTAGACTAACCGTCACCAGTAACATGGGACAGCAGCCAAAACCAAGGACAGCAGCTCCTGTTCACCCTCTCTTACCCACGGCCACCTAGAGTCCCTCTCAGGGGTCTTAAGACAGTTAAGGAGAGGGACAGGAGAGGACTTTAGATGAAGATACAGGGCTTTCTGCCAACACAGACATGTGGGGACTCTATGACCATATATGAATTCCAAGCTGATATGTAGATAAGATCATTTTGAAATATTTGAAAAGCTTTCCCTAATACTTAATCTAAATCCCTTCTGCTGTTAGATAAGTATATTCAATGACTAATTTCTTCTTCTTTTATTTGAGAACATGGGCATAATGTACATCCCTATCAATATGACCCTTACATCTGTATTAACCTTTTGAATTAGAGTCACAGCTAGTTACACTCGGACTGCTTTGCTTGACTGGTACATTTTACAAAATAAATAAGCACATTTGAATGGCTTTGGTCACGGGCCACTCTCCAGCTCAACTATATCCCCCATTGCTCTTATTATTGCACTGAAGCTTGATTCACACTTTTGTGTTGTCTGCCGGCCCCTAAGACATAACTATGCTTAACAGTTTTCAAAGTCGTTTCACGTACTCTTCACATCAGCCCCATAGGAGGATTACACTAGCTACCATCATTCTCCCTTTTTAGACCAAGAAATGTAGGTTCTAAGGGGTTAATTAAATGACTGAAAGCTACCACCACAATTAATGGTGGATTTAGAATCAATCATTTTTTTTTACCATAAAACACTGCCTTTCTGAAAAAAAAAAAAAGATACAGAGTAAATGTATTCCAATCACCTTGTCCTGCATTGCTTTAAGTTCTCATACATAGTTGTTAGAATGTTAAAAGGTATAATAAAAGATCGAACAGTTGTGAGAGAAAACGGGCATTATTATGATTGTTTGCTTAATGTTTTCAATGAAGTAAAACCACATGCTGTGTATAATTTGTGGGGATGTCCTAGGCAAACATATTATGAAAACTATAAAAATGA
The DNA here is from genome assembly GCF_009834535.1 of Camelus ferus. Classification (NCBI taxonomy): domain Eukaryota; kingdom Metazoa; phylum Chordata; class Mammalia; order Artiodactyla; family Camelidae; genus Camelus; species Camelus ferus. Next base: position 53,110,641 of record NC_045709.1, read on the forward strand.
TGTATTGATATCTTAATTACTCAAGCATTGTTCTTGGTGGACAGATTCCCAATTCTAGTCAGCTACCTTGGTTTATCTTTAATTGCCAAGTAGAGTTGCCCACATTTATAGTAAGGCAGCGAGAGAAGAGGTGATCAAGGCAGGGATTGGGGAAGATGCTGAAAAGTCTTTAAAAATTTTGAGAGCTGAGTTACCTGTCTAAAGGCCTCCCCCAAACAGTCTTCAGCTTTTTGAGCCCAAACTAGAGCAAATCGAAGTTCTTTGTCGTTATTAAATGAAGACGAAAGTTGTCTGTCTCTTGAGATGACTTAACTCTTGGAAACTGAAGATCACTCTTGAGTCTGCAAACTTCTTTGTATACGATGTTAGTATTTTGAAATACTTGACCACTGTAAAATAAGGAGGAATTTAGTTGGGAGAAAAATTGTAGTCCTAAGAATTGAATGTGAGGAAGGCTTTGAAGCAGTATACCCCAATGAGGAAGAGTCACTGATCACTGACATTGTTTAGAAATGCTGATGTGTGGTTGGAGTGAAAGCAGACTGACATTCAGCTGGCTTTGGGTTGTTTTTAAGTCCTCTACAGACATTGCAACCTCTTACTGCCTGAACCCAAGGTGAACACCTTCCACTCACCCTCATGCACTTTTCTGCAAAAGAAAAACTTGATTAAATTCTAGACACTACAAATGGTGCTGTGGGTTCTTTATAATAATGATGACAAATATCAATGGAAATACAGATCTTGTGGAAATTATGATAATATAGGTTTAATTTTATTTTCCCCCAGCTTTATTGAAATAGAATAAACATATGGTTTAATGTTTAAATTATTCACTTAGGTATTACATACATGAGCTTTATGAGAATAAGGTGAAATAGTCTAATCTATTTAATAAAAACATATTTATTAAATGTTTGAAATTTTTATATTAGTGTCTGTGAAATGGAGGAGTTGAAAACATGTAATGCTGGCCTTTAGGGGGTAATTTTGATAAAAGATATGACAGTTATCGTAAAGGAGGTTTACTATACCACAAAAAATAGAGAATTTAAACATTTGACAAAATCTGAAAAGTTCCTGAAAAGACATCAGAATGAACATTTCTCAATAATACATACATAATTTGTTACTAGTACAACTAGGTTCAAATCATTTCCATTTCTGCTACTTGGATTAGACGTGTATACACGTGGAAGAAAAGAGAGAAGAAAAAGAGAGCCTATGCATAGAAACTGACCTGCTTAAGCAGTGTATGGTGGTAATAAAATAGACAACACTTCTCGGAGAAAGCAGCAGTTGAATCTATTCAATTAACATTGCAAATAAATTAAAATGGACACTTTTTCCTGAGTCAAATTTCCAGTCATGAAATGAAACAAATGCTAGTACTCAAAACCAAACAGATCTATAATCACAGTTGTACATAATGATTGAATTTAAAGGTTAAAGTTGATTCTTCATACAAAATTATCTTTATAACAGTACCACTGTTTCAAAAAGCATGTATAAAAAGTGACTATTTAAACAGCATAAAAAATACACAAATATCTTAACAGAGTTTACACTTTATCCCAGGTTAGAAATTCTTGTCATACTTAGAGATGTGGAAAGATTTGTCTTTAAGAACTCGAATTTGTGCCCCATGAATGAATGAAACAATAACCAGCAAGCAAAATCAGCAGAGGATATTTAACTTTCAGAGACCAAACATTTGCAAACCTAAACAAGGAGAGAATCTCCACTCAGATCAAAAGGGAATTTGACCAGCCCCAGGAAATGTTATAGCCTATCTCAGCATTGTTAATGGCAGGATTTGATGTTGTTCAGTGTAAATGCTTTTACTTCTTTGTAAGTACAATAGTTTTACTGCAATGATCTTTAGGGTGGGTTAGGCATAAAGTAATTTTATAGCAATAAAGAATTGTCATGTTGAAATCTGCTCATTCCTTACTTGTTTTTTTTTACTGCTGGCCAACACTGACTCAAATTTATAAGCATTCACTTAAATCTCTCTTAAATCTGTTCAGGAAAAGATTAACTTCAAATATAGACATTGTATTATACGTGTGTAATACTCAAGTCTACTGGTAGCCATTTTTGTATGTTTCTCAGAGAGATGGAAGCATCACATTTCTATCATGGGGAAAGAAACACATTTAAATATGTTAAAAATTCCTCAGGTATTTATAAAATAAACTTGGAAAAAGCCTGTGGAATATGACTACTAAATAGTATTAGGATATGTGCTGGAAGTATGATTATATGTTTCCCCAAAATAGTACTTGCCATATTGTGAAGGAATAAATAGAAATAAAATGTGTCACACATCATTGTCATAATTAATTCCCTATGATCATTATAGAAAAGCTATATATATGTATATATATATACACACACACACACACACATATCCTTCTAGCTTCAGAAAAGATCACATTTAAACTATTCAAAATAGCATGAATTCTCTTCTAGAAACATTATTTGAGCAACTAGTATACAATGACTCTAAGCTAAATGCCATAAAGCAGTATTTCTCAAACTGCACCTGAACTCCTAAAAGCAGAATAGAGAGAACTAACTCCACAGCATTGAAGAGGACAGATCTATTGTCTCAGACAGGATAGGCTAGATTATGTTGCTGTAACAAACATCCCCAATATTTGCCTGAAACAGAAAAGGTTTTTTCTCACTCCCACTTCATATTCATCACAAGCTGACTGAGGAATCTGTTTAGTGTCATTTTCCTTTCAAGATCCAAGCTGTTAAAGAAGTCACTATGAGAAATATTGCAAATCACTTGGTCCAAAGGAAAGAGGACTCTAGAAGGCGTCACACCAGCAATTAAATGATCTGCTTACAAATCATTAGCCAGAACTAGATGTTCATCTTTAGGGTTTAAAAAGGGTAATTCATCCAAGTGCCCAGAAAGAAAGGAGAGGCAGATCTCAATCAGTGAGTGCTGCAGATCCACCCTAATTATCTGACCTTAAAATTATTAAAATTTTGTATTCAGCTTCATGATAAATCCATCGCTTTAAAAAAAAGGTTTTTAATTGCTACTACGCAAAATCGACAATTAAAATAAAATTTTATTCTGTGGCACTGGTATATAGAATGGTCAAGTTGTGAAGGACCTTTTCAATCATGCAGAGTTTTTCACTTTATCCTGAGGGCAATGAAAAGCTATTGAAGTAATTTAAACTGGGCTGTAAAATGATCAGAAACTTTATTTGAAAGGATTGCTCTGTTTCCCAGTGAGAAATGTGTTTAGATTGCAGAACACCTCTTCAGACTGAAGACAGGGAGACCCATTACAAGGCTTACAGAAATCCAGAGATGAACAAAGATTGTACAATCAGATTGCATAGAAGTGGGCAGATTTGAGAAATATTAAAGTCCCACCAAAAAGACTTGTGATTAGTTGTGGAGGTTAAAGAAAAGGGAGAGTCTAGGGTGTTCCCAAGTTTGGCCAACTAGGCTGGAGATGACACAACCATTCTCTGAGAAGAAAACAGAGATGGACGAGCTGGTTTAAGAAAGAGGTAAAGAGCTCTGTTTTGAACCTGTTGTATTAGAGGCATGTAGTAAACATATACATGCTTAGACACCTAACAGTTCTTGGGAAATAACCTTGTACCTTCTTAAGTCCATACAGTTCAAGTGGGACTGACCACACCCCTCAGTGTCAGGGACTGGCCAGCACATCCATCCCCCTGGTTCAGGAGTGGACTTGTGACCCCAGCTGGCTCTGGGTCCTCTTTTCTTTTCTTTTCTTTTCTTTTTTTTTTTTTTTTATCCTCCATGTTCTTTTAAGAAAGAGGTTTGGACTTTTCACTACAATCCCTAGTCGAAAGGATGATGTAAGTCTATCGCTGCTGGTAGCTATCATTGCCACAACCTGAGAAGAGAATGCTTGATACTGAACCCACACAGAGAGAAGAGGAGACAAGATAATTAATATAAATCTATAAATTCCTGGGTTCATCTATGTCTACCCACATACACAGAGCAATAGATTCCTATTCTTATTTAAGTTACACTGAATCAGCTTTCTGTCTCTTGCAACTGAGACCACCTGACTAATCTTTGACTCTCAAAAGAAGTCATCCAGAAGCCATTTGAAGCACATGAAGCCTCTTAAGCAACTATCAAGGACTAGAAAGAGGGACTTTTCTATTGGAAGAATATTCAACTCAATCTCCCAGCTTCCTCCTGATACTAAGATTCTTTGAAAATGTATTTAGCATTCCCCTAGAAAAATTCTTCCTCCCTCCTTTTTCCTTCATGGTGAAAATTCTTTAACACTACTCTTTCATTATGTCTCCCTCTATTAATGATTATTTTTAAAGAGCTACCTAGAAGTTTTATGATGGGTAGGGGCAAACAGGGACAAGAAGGTTAGGGAGATAACATTCAGAATAGAAAGCACATTAAGTTAGCACTAATCCTAAAAAATAAAATAGCCTCAAGCTGTTGAGAGATGGTTTCCCTCTCTTCTTCATATTTTCTCTTAGTTCCAGTTAACTTGGATCGTTTCAGTCCAGCATGGGTGGATTAATGAAGAGTGATGTTTGCATGGACGTTTGGAATCAAAAGATCTGAAAAGATATTGCTAAGACCAGAGCTACCAGCAGCCACAATTTCAAAGTTAGGGTCCCAGTTTGGAAACTGGAGATTTCTTATCACATTTGCCCACATAAGAGACTAGGCACTTTCCACCCTTGCAATGTATGTGTGTGATGCTTCCTCCTCCAGTGCTTTGAGGGCTGAGCCTCTGTTACAGTCATCTTGATGTCTTGTTCCTCTTTTCTTCCAATAACTTCCCTCCCCAGCATCTAGTGCAGAGCTTTGCACACCAACAGCACTAAATAAATATCTACTGAGGGAATTAAAATGTATAAAGCAGAATCTTCTGGAATACCCACAATCAAACGTACTTATCAGAAAAAGAAATCACACAGATGTTTTTGTAACAAGCAGAACCCAAATTAGTCATTCATGATTTCTGCTGATCATATTAGAATCACCTCGACTTAAAAAATAGTGCACACACACTCAAAATATCACTGGCTTTTTTCCATATAGGCAATATTTAAACATGAAACAGGAGAATAAAAGCCTTTAGCTCCAGATGATTCTTTATCACAAACCATTTCCTCTGAGTGAGTAGACCTACTGGCATTTCCTGGAAATTAACCTTTGCTTCTGCTTTTTTACCTGGCACATTGCATGAATAAAAAGTAAGCGTGACAGAGTTTCATGTAGTCACTCAGTCCAAAGGAAACGTGAGCCTACACAGCACCTTCTGACTCAGCAAAGAGTGGTGCTGGGTCACCCATCTACTGTAGAGGGACACACTAGCTGATTCAGAAAACCCATGCTCACCACAGGAAAAAGCAGCAAGTCAGCACCAAGTGAACAAACCCTCCCCTAAATTAATCATTCTCTTTTAAAATTTAAATTTGCATGCATTTGAGTCATAACCCTATGATAATATGAGTTTCAAGCCTTTGAAGTCTTTAGAAGAAAGATCCATTGTAAATATGGTGATAAAGCAAAGCATGGGAACATTAAGACAGTTGAAAAGATCTGTGGGTTCACGAGTTGCTCCTTTCCAGATGATCAGGTCAACCTCTGCAACCAGGGCAATATTCTCCCTTCATGTCCCTCCAGTCTTTTGTGGAAAGGTTAAAGAAGAAGACGAAGCTGAAGCTGAAGATGAAAACAAAAACGAAGAGGAGTTAGAAGAGAGAAGGGAGGAAAAGAATGAAAAGAACGAGAAGCGAATATCCTTTGCAGTCTCCAAATAAAAGATTTTTTGTAAAGCTTTTTGTGTTGTTAATGCTCTTCTAGCCTTGACCTTTCTCATTCTGCTTAGATGATTCTTTTTTTTTTTTTTTTTCCTCCCCGCCTCCTCATTTCTCAGGAGTCTTTCCTTGATCCTTTTCTCTGCTCCTCCACACACATCCTCCCAAGACATTTGCTTCTATCCTTGGAGTTTCACTTCCTTTAACACGTTTTTATTGTGCGGGTCCCTCCACTGTGATGACGCATACTCAGACCTTCCTCAAGTAACTACTAGGCTTGTCAAAACTCGTCCAAGGAACGTCTCTTCCAGAAAAGTTCTAAGTCTTCATTAGATGTCTTTTACCCCAAATGCTGCAACATTCCAGGCATTCCCTAGTCGCTTCCATCTTAAAAACCATCAACAAACACATTATTTTGACCTTATACCTCCCTCCTGCTACAGTTCCATTACCCTGTTTCTTATTATAGCTAAGGTGACCATATGTACCAATTTCCCCAAGACAGACCTGGTTTACCCCTGTTGCCCTGGTACACCAACTGATTCAACACTTCTCCTGGAATTTTTCTTTTTAAAAAATGAGGTATATAACTAATAGCTACTTTGAAATAGGTTGAGATGGTTGTGATAGACCTCTTGCTTTGTACCCCCAGCATCTGTCTTGGTCCCAGCTCACAGTGTGTGAGTAATGTGCTCAGTGAGCAGAGTTCTCACTGTAACTAGTGTTACATCTGAAATACTGCAGTAGTAACTCATCTCTTTTTCCCTGACCCTTTTGTGATACCATGTAACTACATGTTTGCTTTCAGGGACAACATGCCTTTTGCTAGACACAAGCAGCTGGGTACAACTTATTTGTCCCTTCTGGACCTAGGTGAGGCACATCAGCCTGCTGACCTGTGGTCCATGTCATAAACAAAGAAACATACAAGGCACAAATGATACTGTCAGTGAAGATTTGAGGAATAGTAAGTTATATATAAGAGAAATACATAAAAGAATAGAAGTTGAGCAGTCCTACCTTAAAGCAAATAAACTACTTTTGTGCTTTAAATTATTTTAATTAATTAGTTAATTTATTGTTTATTTGTTTGATAAAGCTTTTATATTTTCAATAAAATCTTTTGGTAGAAATGAACTCAAAAAAATGAAAATCCATGTTCAAAATTAAGTTCTGAATTTCCATTTCTCAAAAAACAGAGAAGAAAGTTTGTTGACATTAACACAGAATGTTAATTGCACAGAATGTTTGTTGACAATCACATTCACCATGGGGGCCAAAATCAGAAGATACACATGTTGAAAAAACACCAATATCTAGTGCAAAACTTAATAGCAAGTTTAAAAGAACTATGCCCAAAGATGAAATACATGTGTAGCTACAGAAGAAGATCCATGTGCATACTAGTCTACAAGGCATGACTTTTCATTTAGACCCAATGACTGTTCTTGTAAATTTAATTTTCCCCAGTTTTATTCCAAGATTTTTATATGTGCAAAAAGTGAAGTGACAACTATTAATATGTTGATTTCATTAGCAGAAGAACTTTGCAAACATTAAAATTATGCCTGTTTTATATCAGTAATATTAGATATTCTAAATAAAAAATCAATTAAGTTAATTCCAATAATGGTTCAATTATTTAATTCATTTCATGAATGGTAATAAAGTTTTTAGTTTCTGTAAGTGTTGAAACAGTTGGCATTATTGGAAATACTGTAAATCCACTTAAAGTTCAATATTAAAGATAATTTTTACGTCTGTGTGGTGATCATACAGAAGTGAGGGTTGGTGGAGCACAGCATCATGATTAAACACAGTATTTCAACTGTGTGAAAACACTGTGGAGCAGATATGCCCTAGGAATTGGTCTGGTGCTCTCAGAGTGCCCAACTCCATAAAAAAGGTTGTGATAATGCACTGATCACAATAGAAAAAAAATATGTTTATATTTACAAAAAGTAGCTGGATTACTATATAACTGAATACAAAAATTATTTCAGCAGAGCAGTAAATTCTTTCTCTCTTTACTGCCTGACATCAGCTGGAGTTTAGAAGTGTCTTTGTGAACTATTTCTTTGTAAGTCAACCAAAATGTCCTACAATGGTTTAACGTGCTTTCTGTAAACAAGTTCTCTAAATTTTGGTTGTATTTTGTTTAGAATCAGCTTGAAGTCTTTAATCAAACCAGTCAATACATGGAGCACCAAAAAACTTTCAAATCTTGTGGCTTTTCACAAATCGCAATGATTGGAAATGAAGGTTACAAATATGAGGGTATTGAAATTGATCCCTACAAAAGCACAAAGGAACTGAATATGATTAAGAGCTCACTATACAAGATCTGATTCTGAAATTCTATAATTGTGTTTTAGAATATCTTAATTTGTAGGAGCACATTTTGATAGAGTTCCTTTTGTTATTGAAAAAATTCTTATTTTTTACAGAAGAGAAAAGAAATTGAGAAGGTCTGTGATTTTATAGCATCAAAATTTGTACAATAATCAAAAATGACGTAAATGGAGATGAGCATATTAGTGAGTTTTGCCTTACAAAAATATTTTCAAAGGAAGATGATTTGAATGAAGGGGAAAAGACAGTAAGTGTATAAAAAAAAAAAATGTTAGCTCAAATACTTAAACAGTCTATCTCCCACCCCCAACAAAAATTTTTTTTAAAAAAAAGAGACAGAATTGAGAATGTCCTCAATTAACAGAATTTGCTCTGAGCTTACCATGTATCCCAGCACCAGTACAGAGAGGATATTCTTCATTTAAAATATTGTGTTTTACAAGAAAGAGTAAATAAAGTGTCACATTTTCAAACTTTAAGTCATAAAAAGCAACACTAAAGAAGATTGCAGGTAATTTTATGGAAAAAATTCCACATAATGCCACATTAGAAAAAATACATTCTTTAGAAAAATAATGGGGAGAGATATAACAAAGAACCCCTTTCAAACGTGTGAACATATGCCAAGAAAAATTATTTTGCTTATATTGTTTTTCCTGTTCAGAAAAGTCAACATAGTGAGAATTAAAACTTTTTTCTTTACTACATATATAATCAATATTTTACTTTTAGAGAAAATTTTAGTTTGATTTTTGATGGCTATTGTCAAAAACTTTTACAGAGCCACCAGACTTGCTAAAATCAATTTGTTAACAAATAACTATTTCAAAATTACATGATTTTACCGATCAAATTATTATACTCACTCACTGTAAAGGGTGAATTTTACTGTCTATAAATCATGCTTTAATAACCTGATTTTTTAATTACATAATTTTATTTATTCCTAGCATGCCTTTTCACTCTCAAAAGAGTCCTAGCTTGGACAGTAAATTCTATGTTCACCTGTTCATAACAAAAATCTTAAAAGAGTTGCCTAAACTCCTGCCCCCACCACCCCATGTTCCATTCACTCTTCATTTCACTTCAGCTGAATTTTCAACTCTGTCACTCCACAGAAGCCATTTTTTTCCCAAGATACCACTGATGTACATTTCGCCTAGTGTCTTTGTCATTTTGCTCAACCTCTCTCCAGCATTCAACAGACTTGACTAGTTCCACACTCAAACATTGTCTTCTATTGGCTTCCATGACAATACATGATTCGGGTTTTCCTCTCATCCATGCCTTTTCAGTCTCTTTTGCTTGATTGTCTTCCTGGACTCCAAATATTGGAATGACCCCAAACTCTGTCCTCTGCTGTCATTCTTTCTCTAGGTGACCACATCCTAACCTACGTCTTAAAACACCAGTTACATGTTGATGACTAACAAAATATACCTAGTCCAGATTTCCCCCTGAACTCCAGAGTTGCATATTTAACCCTCTACCATTAAATCCTTACCAACTCCCAACATCTCCAATAGAGCATCTCCTGTTCCTTCCTACTGCAATAATAATAAAATATAAGCACAAAATTATTGATTACCAGACCCTGCATGATCTGCTGCCAGCCTCCACTACCTCTTTGACATCATCTACATGTTTACTTTTCTCCCTCTTTCTCTGATTGCTCTATCCACAGTAGTCTTCTTTCCTTTCCTTGAGCCTACTAATTTCATTTCTACCACAGGGCCTTCACACATGCTACTCCCTCTTACTGAAACTCTTTGAATGGCTGGCTCCTTTTCATGATCCAAGTCTCAGCTCAGTTTCTCCTCCTCAAAAAGACCTTCTCCAACCACATAAAGTAGCCTACCTACTCCCTACCCATCACTCTTATAGTGGGATGAATCATGAACATACACTCCCTCCCCCCAAATATGTCCAAGTCCTAAGCCCTGCAAACTGTGAAGGTGACATTATTTGGGGAAAAGTTCTTTGCAGGTATAATTAAGGATCTCAAGGTGAAATCATCCTGGAGTTAGGGTTGGTGGTAAATCCAAAGGCAAGTATTTTTCCTTATAAGAAGAGAAAACACAGCAACACAGAGTAAAGACAACGGGAAGATGGAGGCAGGAATTGTAGTAATCTTCCTACAAGCCAAGGAATGCCAAGGGTTGCCAACAACCATCAGAAACTAGAAAAGAAGCATGAAATGGGTACTCCCTCAGAGACTCCAGAAGGAACCAACCCTGCCAACATTTTGATTTTTAGATCTCTCCTCTAGAACTGTAAGAGAATGCACTTTTGTTGTTGTTAAGCCTCCCAGGTTGGGTATTTTGATACAGCAGCCCTAGAAAATGAATATAGCTCCCTAATATCATCGGGCTTTATTCCCTTTGCAGCACTTCTCAATGCTTCTCCATGCTATCTCAGTGATTTGGTGTCATTCATTTGATTATTTTTCTACTCATTTGTTTTCTGTCCCCTATTCCCAACACGTAGGCTCCATGAGGAAACCTATCTGTCATATTTATCACTGGATAACCACATCTAACTCAGAACAGTATCTACATGCAGTAGAAACTCAATCAATACTTGTCAAATGAATGAATGTTGTTTCAACACTTACCTCCTCTTGAAACAATTTACAGTTCTTTGTTCTCTGTTTGACTTAAGCTCTTTGTTAGATGGAAACCTTGTCAGTTTCATCCACCACTTTACCTGCCCACTGCAACAAATTAATATAAGGCCCTCAGTACATTGGCATTAAATATGTTGGAGACATCTAATGTGTCTTAGGCATTGTCATATACAACTCTCTAAACACAGTTACCTCATTTAGTTCTCAGAATATCTCAATTTATACATTACTGTCTCTGTTATATAAAGGAGGAAAGTGAATCTGAGAACAGTCAAGTAAATTGGTGAAATCACCAAATTCATAAGTAATGGAATCAGGATTTAAACCCAAGACTCAGATTTCAAATGCCAAGCCTGACCTAGCCTCCTTAGCAATACAAATTTCTTTGCAAAATAAAAAAATTTTAATTAAATATTAAAAATTAAATTAATATTTTAAAGATTTAATATATTTGAAATTGTCTTCCTCACTCAATTCTAAATGCCCAATATTCCACAAGGAGACCATTCTTTCTCTGTCTTAAAACAAAGAGAGAAGAGAACAAATGTTCATTGATGAATATTCATATGAAATCCCAACTGTCATCTACACTTCAGAAGGGTGGGTTTGACAGGCAGAGGAACATAAACCCCTGGGAGATTGGAATGCATATTAGCTCAGTGGTTTTCAAAGCTTAGTATAGGGAAGATTATGGTGGGACAATGAGGTGCAGTTTAAAATGCAGATTCCTGGGCTTCACTCCCAGTTACTCTGATTCTGCAGACCAGCTGGGCCCTGAGGAATCTGCCTCCTTAACAATCAACGGCGTGCATACTACTGCAAGGTCCTCACATCACCTTTGAGGAACCATGAGAGCAACATCAGAAAAGAAAAGGTCAGAGGTGACAAAGTCAACCTCTGCCAACTTCCCGTCTGTGCCGAGGGCTGGACCTGTGGGGGGAGACATAATTAGTGTGGGTAAAGGGATTTCGTATCTTTGGGTGGAAAATCATCTAAGAGTGCCAAATATCAGTATTGTGTCTCATCTGAGATTCTCTGTTCCCTTTCTCCTGCCACGCCTTTCAAACTGTGGTGATGGGAATGATAACAAGCCTTTGTTACTTGGTTCCATCAGAGCAATTTTTTTTATTCATCATCATACAAATTTAAATTTATCAGCATGATGTGACTGAAAAAAGGAGGAGTGGTAAATATTTACCCTTTGGCCTTCCTCCATGATTGTCTTTTTTTTTTTTTTACCTCAAAAATACACTTAACATGGGGAAGAGGGTAGATCTCAGTGGTAGAGCACATGCTTGGCGTGCACAAGGTCCTGGGTTCAATCCCCAGTGTCCCCGTTAAGAGGGATAAAAGTATACCTAATATGGCAAATTTCTGCTAAGTAGCTTAAAGTGCCTCACATTTTGATCTCACTCTCAACATCAATTTCCATAAGAGTTAGAAGTGGAAATTGGAAATATTTTCATTGGCATGACATCTTCATTTTATAAGGAACCAAGGTGAATCAGGAAAGAAAAAGATTAAGTTTGTCTCTGTATCTGGGGCAATCACTTTATTTATCAAAGAGAAGTGATGAAGCAAGGGGAAGGAGACAAAAGGTTAAGTCCTGATTATGCCTCTGGCTGGCTGTTGGCCTTATAAACCACTTGCACTCTGAGCCTCCTCCTGGTGGGAAATGGCAGTTGGATCAGATGAATCCCAATGTCCTCTCACCAACTAACCTCG